>NC_137062.1:7809794-8004794 GCF_032717465.1 Coenobita brevimanus | reverse complement strand
CATAACTAGATCCTATCTCAGCTGTGCCTAGACAGACCAGTTATTACCTGGTGGACATAACTAGATCCTATCTCAGCTGTGCCCAGACAGACCAGTTATTACCTGGTGGACATAAATTGATCCTATCTCAGCTGTGCCTAGACAGATCAATTATTACCTGGTGGACATAACTACAGCCTATCTCAGCTGTGTCTAGACAGACCAGTTATTACCTGAATGGACATAACTAGATCCTATCTCAGTCTGTGCCTAGACAAGGACCAGTTATTAGCTGGTGGACATAACTATAAATCCCTATCTCAGCTGTGCCTAGACAGACCAGTTATTACCTGGTGGACATAACTAGATCTTATCTCAGCTGTGCCTAGACAGACCAGTTAGCCCACACCTGGTGGACATAACTAGATCCTATCTCAGCTGTGCCTTTAGACAGACCAGTTATTTCAACTGGTGGACATAACTAGATCCTATCTCAGCTGTGCCTAGACAGACCAGTTATTACCTGGTGGACATAACTAGATCCTATCTCAGCCTGTGCCTAGACAGACCAGTTATTACCTGGTCAGGACGCAACATAGATCCTATCTCAGCTGTGCCTAGACAGTACCAGTTAAGTTAGCTGGTGGACATAAACTAGATCTATCTCCTCTGTGCAGAACAGACCAGTTATTACCTGGTGGACATAACTAAGGATTCCTATCTGTGACAGCTGTGCCTAGATCAGATCAGTTATTAGCCTGGTGGACATAGACTAGATCCTATCTCAGCTGTGCCTAGACAGACCAGTTATTACCTGGTGGACATAACTAGATCCTATCTCCAGCTGTGCCTAGATGGAAGACCAGTTATTACCTTGTGGACATAACTAGATCCTATCTCAGCTGTATTGACTTACCAGGGATTCTCCGAGAATTTTTTCCTGACCCAGTTGTCATGAAGGTCTTTTTTCCTGGTGTTATGGCTATTTCCCAGGTCTTCTTGCCCCAGGGATATCTTGTTCCTGGCTCTTCTTGCTTTTGGGGTCTTCTTCCATTTAAGATGGCAGAGGAGGCTGGGGGCAGGGGTGACCACATTGACTGCTTCGCCTTCAGGGATGGAGATCGAGGCAGTGTGTTGTACGGCGAGAGCAGCGAGGGATTAATATGGTGAGGGCTGCCCGGTCTTCTTGTGCAATTTACCGCAGTGGAGGTGTATGCATGCAGCTTTGCTGGCAGCTGGGTGGTATTATCCTCATCAGCTGCCACATCAACGTGGATGTTTGCGTCGATCTGGGGCGGGGTAGATCCTCCACTTGGCTGCCAGAAGGGCCGGTGACAGAGGCAGCTTCTGGCCCCTTACTCCCTCTTCTGGTGAGTACACTCCACTCTCTCCCCCTCCACCAAGGACTTTCCAACTTTCCTGAGGTTTGGCTTTTTGATGGCGGTGCAGTGGACAAAATGTCCTGCTGGTTGTCCATCCTCTGTGATGAAGCCATAACCTGGCCTGAAGCTGTACCACTTGACCTTCCCCGAGGTGGTGGTGGGTGGGGAAGGAGTAGTGCCTGGGGGTGTGGAAGAGATGTGTAAAAAAAGGTCCCTGTGAGGTGGGCCTGGCAGGCTGGGAAGGACACTGTTGCTCTGGCTGCTGCTCACACCCGAACTGCTCGTGGAAGCTTCGGCCAGGCCTTATATAAGCTTTGGCAGACCTAACTACCACCCGCCAGAAAATGGAACTAAACACCGCCCGGATACACATAAACTATGCACCTAAAAACCGTCCGAAAGCCATGAGATCTCTGCCAAAAATCCAACAATGAAGAAAATGTGTCATGGAAAATCCTATAGCTTTGAATATGTTACCACTAAATTAACAAGCAACTACAACAACAACAAGTTAATAATAATATTAATAATATATAATAATAATAATAATAATATTATTATTATTATAAGTATTATTAATATTAATAATAATAATAATAATAATAATAATAATAATAATAATAATAATAATAATAATATTATTATTATTATTAACATTAACATTAATAATAATAATATATAATAATGATAATAATAATAATAATATAATAATAATAGTAATAACAACCACAACTTAATAAACAATAATAATAATAATAATAATATTAATAATAAATAATAATAATAGTATATAACAACCACAACAATAACAATAATAATAATAATAATAATAAAATAATTATAATAATAACAACAATAATAATAATAATAATAATAATAATATATAAAAATAATAATAATAATAATAATAATAATAATAACAACAACAACAACAACAACAACAACAATAATAATAATAATAATATTAATAATAATAAATACAAAAGTAATAATAATAGTAATTGGAGTCGTATTAGTAGATAGTAGTAGTAGTAGTAGTAGTAGCCTATTAGCAGTAATAATAGTAACAATAATAGTACTTTCAGTAACGATGAAAGTCGTGATGATGATAGTGATTACAGTCATCGCAGCAAAAAGAGGTCGGCGTTTCGTTGCTGAAAGATACCTGCGTCGTCTGTAACGATAAGTTGAAGGTGTACCTCTGCAGAGTGGTCTGCATTACCTGCAAAGAGTTGTCGGCGTCCTACCTGCAGAAAGCAGTAGACGATCCCCCATGCAGAGAGTAGTCGGCATTACCTGTAGAGTAGTTCGCGCCACCTGCAGAGAATAGTTAGCAACACCTATAGAGAGTAGTTGGCGTCACCTGTAGAGAGTAGTCGGTGTCAAATAGAGAGAAGAGGCAGTGTCACTTATAGAGAAAGGGGAGAGAAAATTTGACTTCACATTCCGAGAAAATAAGATGTCACCTGCAGAGAGAAGTTGAAGTCACCCGCAAGAAGAAGTCTATGATACTGTTTTTGCGGCGAGAACTGCACATCACCTGCAAAGAACAGTCGATATCATAAGTGACCAGCAGAGTTGCTGAAAGTACTAGACGTCACCTGTAAACAGATGCGGATGCCATCATCGATTAGAAGGCCATGCCACCTCAGAAGGTAAAGGCTTTGTAACTGCAGACAGGAATTTGCTGTCACTTGCAATGGAAGACAAGTCGATGTGAATGGTAAAGATTATGTCATCTACAAGGAAACAAAAGTCGATACAGAGAGAGAGAGAGAGACTAACAACAAGACAGAGAAACTCGTCTTCAGTGAAAAGAGAGAAGTCAAACTTACCTGAAAATAATGAATTATGTGTCACCTCTTGTGATATGTTGATATTACCGGGAAATAGGTTTCTGCGTCACCTGCAGAAAGATGTCAACATTCCTAGCAGGAAGAAGGTCACAGCGAGACTTTATAGTTGTTAATGTTACATGCGTAGAGAAGTTTATGACACTTGGAGAGAGGAGTCGTTGTTACCTGGACAGATGTCGATATCATGTGCCGAGAGTTGTCGCCGTCTCGTCTCGAGAGAAGGCGACGTCACATGTAGTCAGAGTCGATGTAACTGGATAGAGAACCTGACATCATATGGAGAGAGACGCTGGCGTCCTTTGTAGAGAGGAGCCGATGTCAGCTGTAGAAAGAAGGTGAAGTTGCCAGTGGATTGTTGTTAGCGTAACCATCAGAGAGAAGTCGATGTCACTTGCAGATAGAACTCGACGTCACCTGCAAACAGAAGCGGATTGCCTTCTGCGATTAGATGACGGATCCACCTCGGAAGATGGAGTCTTTGGCGACTATGCACAAGAACTTCCCGTCACTATCAATGGACGATAAGTTGATGTGAGCGGCAAAGATAATGTCACCTACAAAAAAAAAGAAACATTCAATGAGAGAGAGAGAGAGAGAGAGAGAGAGAGAATAAATGTAAAAGAAAAGAAGGAAGGCAATCTTACTTGGATATTTTTTCGCAGGTTTCCCATGCTGTGATATGTCGGGGTTACCTGCAAAGAGATTTCCCGTCACTCGCAGAAAGAGTTCGACTTCACATGTTGAGAGTGTCGAAATCTCTTTTGGAAAGAAGTGGACATCACTTTCAAAGAGACATCAGTCTCACCGGGAAAGAGAAGTTGATGTTTCCAGCCAAAAGTCGATACCACCTTCAACGACGACGTCGATGATGCCTGCAGTTTTTATAACATGACACCTGTTAGGAAAAAAAAGTCGAAGTAATCTGAAAAGAGAGAGAACTTGATATCAAAGTAACAGAAACAGATAAATAGACATACATACACATCTAAATACGAGTATATGCAGAGAGAGAGAGAGAGAGAGAGAGAGAGAGAGAGAGAGAGAGAGAGAGTATGAGGAAAGAACATGAACTCGAAGTTAAGGAAGAGAGAGAATTCCAGATTACCAGAAAATATGTAAGTATGTGTCATCTGTTGTGATATGTACAGTGTAGCCTGCAAATAGCATTCTGTATAACCTACAGAAAGAAATCGATATTCCTTGTAGGAAGCAGGTCACACCGCCTATTGAGAACTGTAAACGTTATATGCCTAGCAACGTTTGTGTAACTTGTAGACAAAAGTCGGCGTCACGTGAGGGTAGATGTCGACGTCCCGTCCCAAGAGAAGGCGATTTTACCTGTAGACAGTAGTCGACGTCACCTGCAGAAAGAACCGACGATATTATGAAGAGAGAGCCCGACGTCATGCACGCAGAGTAGTTGTCGTCCCTTGCAGAAAGAAACCAACGTCAACTGCAGAAAGAAATTGAAGTTGTCTGCGTCACCAGCAGGGCGAAGTTGATGTCACTTGCAGAAAGAACTCTACTTAACCTGCAAAAAGTAGCTGATGACATCTGCAATTAAAGAACGATGCCACCTTACAGGGTGGAGTCTTCGGAAACTGCAGACAAGAATTTGCCGTCACTTGCAGTGGAAGCCAAGTCTATATGAGCAGTGAAGATCATGTCACCTGCAAAGAAACAGAAATTGATACAGAGAGAGAGAGAGAGAGAGAGAGAGAGAGAGAGAGAGACTAATGTAAGACAAAAGAAGAATGAAGGAAGACAACTTTACCTGGCTATTGTGTCGTAGGTTTCCCGTGCCGAGATATGTCGAGGTCACCTGCAAATATATTTTCCGTCACCCGCAGAAAGAGGATAAATTCGCATGCAGAGAGAGTCGACGTCCCATTCGGACTGAAGTTGACATCACTTGCATCGGGAAATCAGTATCACGGGGAAAGAGAAGACGGTGTTTCCAGCAAGCAGAAATAGATTCCACCTTCAAGGAAGATGTCGATGATGTCATCAGATTTTATAACATGACAAATGCTAAGAAAAAGAAGTCGAAGTAACCTGAAAAGAGAGATAACTTGATAACATAGTGGCAGATATTTAGATAAACATTAAAATACATGAATACACACACACACACACACACACACACATATCTATATATATATATATATATATATATATATATATATATATATATATATATATATAAAGAGAGAGGGAGAGAGAGAGTCGTCGTTAGTAAAATGAAAGTAGTTAACATTGCCAAAATATATTGAAGTCAGCGTCACATCCGTCATGAAAATCGGTTTTACCAGATTAATTAAAAAAAAATATATTACTAGGTTCTACTTCAACTGTTTCCAGACAGGCAAGTTATTACCTGGTGGACATAACTAGATCCTATCTCAGCTGTGCCTAGACAGACCAGTTATTACCTGGTGGACATAACTAGATCCTATCTCAGCTGTGCCTAGACAGACCAGTTATTACCTGGTGGACATAACTAGATCCTATCTCAGCTGTGCCTAGACAGACCAGTTATTACCTGGTGGACATAACTAGATCCTATCTCAGCTGTGCCTAGACAGACCAGTTATTACCTGGTGGACATAACTAGATCCTATCTCAGCTGTGCCTAGACAGACCAGTTATTACGTGGTGGACATAACTAGATCCTATCTCAGCTGTGCCTAGACAGACCAGTTATTACCTGGTGGACATAACTAAATCCTATCTCAGCTGTGCCTAGACAGACCAGTTATTAGCTGGTGGACATAACTAGATCTTATCTCAGCTGTGCCTAGACAGACCAGTTATTAGCTGGTGGACATAAATAGATCCTATCTCAGCTGTGGCTAGACAGACCAGTTATTAGCTGGTGGACATAACTAGATCCTATCTCAGCTGTGCCTAGACAGACCAGTTATTAGCTGGTGGACATAACTAGATCCTATCTCAGCTGTGCGTAGACAGACCAGTTATTAGCTGGTGGACATAACTAGATCCTATCTCAGCTGTGCCTAGACAGACCAGTTATTACCTGGTGGACATAACTAGATCCTATCTCAGCTGTGCCTAGACAGACCAGTTATTACCTGGTGGACATAACTAGATCCTATCTCAGCTGTGCCTAGACAGATCAGTTATTACCTGGTGGACATAACTAGATCCTATCTCAGCTGTGCCTAGACAGACCAGTTATTACCTGGTGGACATAACTAGATCCTATCTCAGCTGTGCCTAGACAGACCAGTTATTACCTTGTGGACATAACTAGATCCTATCTCAGCTGTAGGGACTTACCAGGGATTCTCCGAGAATTTTTCCTGACAGTTGTCCTGAGGTCTTTTTTCCGGGTGTTAGGCTATTTCCCCGGGTCTTCTTGCCCCGGGGATATCTTGTTCCTGGCTCTTCTTGCTTTTGGGGTCTTCTTCCATTTAAGATGGCAGAGGAGGCTGGGGGGCAGGGGTGACCACATTGACTGCTTCTTCAGGGATGGAGATCGAGGCAGTGTGTTGTGGCGGAGCAGCAGAGGGATTAATATGGTGAGGGCTGCCCGGTCTTCTTGTGCAATTGCAATTGGAGATTGTATGCATGCAGCTTTGCTGGCCTGGGTGGTATTATCCTCATCAGCTGCACATCAACGTGGATGTTTGCGTCGATCTGGGGCGGGGGTAGATCCCTCCACTTGGCTGCCAGAAGGGCCGGTGACAGAGGCAGCTTCTGGCCCCTTACTCCCTCTTCTGGTAGTACACTCCACTCTCTCCCCCTCCACCAAGGACTTTCCAACCTTCCTGAGGTTTGGCTTTTTGATGGCGGTGCAGTGGACAAAATGTCCTGCTGGTTGTCCATCCTCGTGATGAAGCCATAACCTGGCCTGAAGCTGTACCACTTGACCTTCCCCGAGGTGGTGGTGGGTGGGGAAGGAGTAGTGGGGGGTGTGGAGGATGTGTGGGTGCCTGTGGTGGGCCTGGCAGGCTGGGAAGGACATGTTGCTCTGGCTGCTGCTCCACCCGAACTGCTCGTGGAAGCTTCGGCCAGGCCTTATATACAGTAGTGATGATAGTGATTAGAGTGATCCCTGCAAAGAGAAGTTGACGTTACCTCCGCAGAGTGGTAAGAGTTACCCGCAAAGATTAGTCACCTTTACCTGCAGAGTTGTCGGCATCACCTGCAGAGAGTAGTTGGCGTCACCTGCACAGAAAAGGCGGTGTCACTCGTAGAGAGAAGGCAGAGAAAAGTCGACTTCCCATTCCGAGAAAATGAGATGTCACCAGCAGAGAGAAGTCGAAGTCACCTGCAGGAAGAAGTCTATGATGCTGTAATTGCAGAGAGAACTCAACATCACCTGCAAAGAGAGGTGGATATGATCAGCGACCAGAAGACAATGCAGCCTCCTAAGAAACAGTCAATGTCACCTTTAAAGAGGAATTCGATGTCAGCTGCAGTGAAAGACAAGACTATGTGAGTGGAAAAGAAGTTTGTGTCAACTGGAAAGAGACAGAAGTCACCTTCACGTGTGTGTGTGTGTGTGTGTGTGTGTGTGTGTGTGTGTGTGTGTGTGTGTGTGTGTGTGTGTGGTGTGTGAGTGTGTGTGTGTGTGTGTGTGTGTGTGTGTGTGTGTGTGTGTGTGTGTTTATCTACGTGAGAGAGAGAGAGAGAGAGAGAGGAACTCAAGGTTAATGAAAAGGAAGAAGTCAGCCTTGCCTGAAAGTACTGACTTCGGCGTCACCTGGCGAGATGTGTGGATGTCATATCACAACGTCTTGTTGTAACGAGGTGCTTTTAAACGCAAAATGATAGATAAGCATTCGGGAGCCGAATGCTAATCGCCCGCCAGAATATGCTGTTGACCAATTCCAAGATTTAGGCCGTATCTTGATATCCTGAAGGTTTCATGTTGTTTGCTCAAGCCGTTCATTAGATACAATGGTGCTAAAGGCGGGCGACAAAAACTACTTGACCTTTGGCTGCCATTTTGGTGACATTGGCCTTGACCATCAACGCCCATTATCGTACCCGTCCAAGATTTTGGCCATATCTTGATACCCTAAAGGTTTCATGTTGATAACTCAAGCCGTACATGAGATATAATGGGAACGCGCACACACACACACACACACACACACACACACACACACACACACACACACACAGGCAGGCAGGCAAAAAACATTATTTCTCTGCTTTCCAAAGGTGGGCGATAATAACATCGGTTGACAGCACGAGATGGCCCTGTAGGGGTGACTGAATTCCTGCTGTTGATGGGTTTGCTCGGACAGACACTGATGGGTTGCTCTACCACTACAACTGTCATATAACTACTGTATATATGGGGATATGGTGTATGGTACTTTGCTATAGGGTCACATGCACCAAGTCCGTGCATGCACAGGGTAACTTGTGCACGAAGTAACCTATTTGACAACCCTGTTTGTGGGTATAACATTCTAAACAGGTAACTTCCTGAGACAGCCAGAGAGACAACGTTGTGTACAGAAATCAAATTGTCCTTGTGTCCATCATGCAGGTGACCGTCTTCATGATTTGAGACTGACGGGTTCCTACTCACCATCATCTTCGTCATTACCATAATTACCCGGATCATCATTATCATCATCATTATCACAGATGATGATTGTAGTAGTAGTTGTTGTTGGGCCATCCCAGTGTGTATGTCAGAGCAGACCCATCAACCGCTGGAAAACAACTACCCCTGCATGACCTTCCCGTGCAGTGAACTTATATTCCCTTTCCACCTATAGCACCTTGCCACAGCCAGGCGGGGGGAAGCGTTAGTTTGGTTCCTGGATGGACTACACATTTGCCTTTGCCCATCCAGTTAATAGGGGCCCCATAATAGACTCCACATCTCCCCGTTATTTCGTTATATGGATACCGCCAGCATTGTAAATATTTTCCTGTGTTGATGAAAACCATTAGGCTTTTCACTCAATGTAGAGCCACCAGAAGAAGCTGAAGAAGCGAGCTCTGAGGGTAGGGACGCTGAATGTAGGGAACATAACTGGTAGAGGCAGGAAGCTGGCTGACATGATGGACAGAAGAAAAGTGGGAGTACTGTGTGTCCAAGAAACAAGGTGGAAAGGAAACAGGGTACCTGACAAGAAACATGGTGGGAAGGAAGCAGGGTACGTGACATCGGCGCAGGGTGTAAGCTCACCTACAGCGAAGCATAAGCACAAGGAAGAAACAGTGTTGGAATAAACTTGGATAAGAATTGGAAGAAGGAGCTGGTGGGTGTGGGAAGGAAAAGTGATCGGATAATGAGTGTGAAAGTGGAACATGGCGGCTTGGTGCTAAATGTGGTTTGTGCCTTTGCACCACAGGTCGGGTGTAGTGAGGGAGAAAAGGAGGAGTTCTGGAGGCATCTGGATGAAGTTTTTTTTTTTTTTTTTTTTTAATAACAGAACAGAGGAAGGAAAAACAAATGGGGAAAACAAAAATAATCCATACACCAGATTACTGGTGTCCTCTATTCATAAAATATCTGTAACACTTCGACTTGAACAGTTGTGGGTTGAAGTTTGGAGGAAAACAACTCTGGGGAAGCGAGTTCCAGAGAGATGCAGTTCGGGGAATGAAAGAATTCTGATAGGCAGAAGTTCTGCAATATGGTTGAGTGACATTCTAGTCATGAGCGCTACCAGATGCCCGTGTAGCACGAGGGAAGGCATGGAGAGGTGGCACCATGGACGCAACTTCGTCTGAGCATTTGCCAAAAAAATATCTGTAAAATAATGCAAGGGAGGCAACATTCCTTCTTACTTGCAGGGGAGGTAGTTTATTTGTAATGGCAGGGTTGTTAATGATTCTATTAGCTTTATTCTGAATTTTGTCTAGTTGTCTTAATGCAACCTCTCCACAACCATTCCACAAGGGTGAGCAATATTGAAGCTGAGAGCGCACATGACTCTTATAAATTTTAGCTAACTGCTCATCGGCGAAGAAGTTACGGACTCTGTACAATAATCCAAGTTTCTTTGAGGCGGTTTTAGCAAGTGATCTGACATAAGAGGTCCAGCTGAGGGCACTGTTAAGTGAAACACCAAGAATTTCAATACTTTTGGAGATGGGAATATTAGTAGCACTGAAGGTAATGTACGAATCTGGCAATATCTGTCTATTAGTAAACTGTATATATTTAGTTTTACTAGCATTAAAAGAGACAAGGTTGTTTTGTCCCCATTCACTGATTGTAGCTAGATCTTGATTTATGGAGATGGCTGTACTGAGTTCAGAGATAGAGATATTAGACTTTGTAAATGGATGTCTGAGTGTGAATGAACTATGTAGTGTTGAGTCATCTGCATATGAGTGAACGGGATTGTGAGTGACAGATAAGAGATCATTAATATGAACCAGAAAAAGGGTTGGCACCAGAACTGATCCCTGTGGCACGCCGACGTTAATTGAGCGGAAATTCGAATATACATCATCTACTTTTACTCTTATTTTCCTGTCACTAAGATAAGAAGATATCAAAGGAACAAAAGACGTTAGTCCATAGCAAGGGAGTTTGGACAGCAGGGAACAGTGCCATACTCTGACGAAAGCTTTAGAGATATCAAGAGCTACTGCATGAGTTTCTCCAAAAAGATCAATTGATTGATGGATGGTATGAGTTAAGAGATTGAGTATGTCAATGGTGGATCTTTCGTGGCGAAAACCGTATTGTCTATCACTAATTAAGTTGTTGGATTCGAGATTTTTAACAATATGCTTATTAAATAAAGTTTCAAATACCTTACCAAGAGAAGATGTGACAGCTATTGGTCTGTAATTGGAGGGGTCAGACGAACTTCCTTTCTTCAGAACTGGGTGGATATTGGCTTCTTTCCATGAATTTGGGAATAAAGAAGTACGTATGCATAGTCTAAATAATTTGGCTAGGACAGAGACAAGTTCAGGGGAACACTTTTTCAAAACAATTGGCGGAATTCCATCTGGGCCTGGAGCTTTGTTGGTAGGTAAATTATCTAGGATGGATTTTACGAATCTTGTCTGTATTTTAAATGGGGCAATTTCGGGAGAATCAAGTTCCAGTACTGAGACATTCTGGCTGGTATCATCTATGCTCGAGTTTCTTGCAAAAGTACTAGCAAAGATATCTGCTTTCCCACACGGGTCATTTGTAATATTGCCATCTGAAGATTTTAGTGGGGGAATGGAAGATGACTTGTTAAAGTTATTATTGAAAGAATTAAGAGTTGACCAGAATATTCTATTGTCATTAGGGTTGTTAAGTAGTTTTGATGCTTGCTTTTGAAGAAAGTTTGATTTAGATAGATATAATACAGCTGTTGCATGATTTCTAGCAATTTTAAATTTACAGAGTGATGCAGATGTTTTTGATTTTAAGTAAGAGTTATATGCTAATGACTTTTGGGCTGTTGCTCTGGCACAATTGCCATCAAACCATTTTGGAGAGTTTGATCTTTTAGTGAATTGTTGACTTGGTATGAATAAATCCATACCAGCTAGTATTAAGTCGCAAATGTGGGACTGGGTAGAATTGGGATCACTAGAGAAGAAAGACTGCCATGGAACATCAACAAGATAATTTCTAAATCCATCCCAGTCTGCCCTGTCAAAGTGCCATCGGGTCACCCTGACAGGTTCGGAATGGGGAGGTGTAGGAGGGTTAACTAATGAGGCTTTGATGAGATTGTGGTCAGAGGATCCAAGTGGTGACAGTACCTCTATCCTGTATTGATCTGGATTATTTGTCAAGAATAAATCCAGAAGGAGTAAAAGTTTTCACTGGAGGAGACCTGAATGGCCATGAGGGCAGGGAGAGGGGTGTGTTTTCTAGAGTGCAGGGTGGTTTCGGAAGTAAGGTGATGATCGCAGAAGCAGAGAGTATAATTGACTTCGCACTGGAACAAGACAAGGCTATTCTAAATACTTTGTTTAAAAAGGCTGCAAATCAAATTATCACTTACAAAAGTGGACCAAGAAAGAGTCAAATTGATTTTCTGCTATGTAGAAGGAACCACTTGTAAGAAACTGTGAACTGTAAAGTGATAAATGGCGGGGGGGGGGGGATCAGCACAGCATCGTCTGGTAGTGGTGGATTCCAAAGTCATAAGCGTGAGAAAAGGGAAACAACAGGGGGTTGCAAAAATTAAAGGGTGGTACTTGAAAAAGGAGGAGTTAAAGAGCGAGTTGAGAACTAGTGTTATGATAGAAAAACACAAGAAGAGAATGTAAATGAGTGGTACGATAAAAACAGCAGGATGATTAAACAAGAGGGGGAAGAACTGTTGGACAAAATATCTGGAAAAAGCTCCCTACAAGAAAAGGAAACATGGTGGTGGAATGAGGAGGTACAGGAAAAGGTAAAAGAGAAGAAAGAGGCGAAGAAGAAATTTGATAGAACTGGTAATGAAGAAGATAAACAGATACTAAGAAGAGCAAATAAAACAGCCAGAAAAGTGGTAGCATGGGCAAAGGAAAGAACAATGGATCAGCACTACGAGGACTTGGAAACACCGGAAGGACAGAGGATCTTTGCGTTGAGAAAAGGAAGGAACTAAGGGGCAAAAAATCTTACGCATATAAAGCAGATAAAGGATGGTGGGGGTAGGGTACTGAGGGCAGAGGAGGGCATAAAAGAGTATTTAGAGAAGTTACTGAACGAGGAAAAAGAAAGGAAAGTTTTTGGTGATGGGACAACAAATGAGAGGGAAACACCTGAAATTAGTAGGGAGGAAGTCAAAGCAGCACTGAAAAAGATGAAAAATGGGAAGGCAGCGAGACTGATGAAATACCAACAGAGGCATGGAAAAACTTGGATGAAGATGGAGTAGATGTACTGGCAGATTTAATGCAGAAGATATATGATCAGGAGAAAATACCGGACGCCTGGCGAGGAAGTGTGATAGTACCGATCTGTAAGGAAAACGGTGACATTCAGGATTGTAGGAACTATCGGGGTATAAAGCTGATGTCACACACAATGAAAATATGGGAGAGAATAACAGAGAAAAGGTTAAGGCAGGAAACAGAGACTGGTGAACAACAGTTCGGATTCTTGCCAGGAAAAGAACAACAGATGCAATCTTTGCAGTGCATTAAATCCAGGAAAGATTTGGAGAGAAACTGAGAAAGCTGTATATGATATCTGTCGACTTGGAAAAAATATATGATACTGTACCAAGGCAGGAAGTATGGAGATGTATGAGGAAGAAGGGCGTTTCAGAAAAGTATGTGCGACTGGTTAAAGATATGTATGTCCGGGCAAGATTTCGGGCCAGAAGTAGTGTTGGTGTGACGGGAAAGTTTCCAGTAAAAGTTGGGCTACATCAGGGATCCTCATTGAGTCCCTATATCTTCGATTTGTTAATAGATGTTTTGGGGAGAGGTATCACTGAAGAGGCTCCATGGGTTATGTTGTTTGCAGATGATTTGTGCTGATACACACCACCAGGGAGGAAGTAGAGCGGAAGTTGGAGGAGTGGAAAAAGAAAATTGGTATGCAGCGTATTCTGAGTCCCGACTTCTCGGGTTCAGGTACGGTGCAACCTTGGGTTCTTTGTTCTCGACCGGGTCAGTCACAGGTAAGGAAGGAAAGTCCAAACACAACTGGTCAATGGCACACTTATATATTAACAATAGACAACTACACACACACACCCGTGATCAAAACTATGGGACATATTTTAACCAGATAATCTCAGAAGGCTAGCCCTTACAATAAATATCTCCACCTAGTTCAGCGAGTCTGACCTTTTCACAGTATTCTACCTTTCCTTACATAGGATAATTTCCACAGAGTGTCGTACATATGGTTCACACAATACACCAGGTGCACTTGGTCCCAAGTATATCTCAATATACCCAAACGCGTGACATAGACGACAGTATATATTCAAATCCTTATATATATATATATATATATATATATATATATATATATATATATATATATATATATATATATATATATATATATATATATATATATATATATGTGTATGTATAAATGTTTACGAGATTTTTCATTATCTAAAATACATCGTCTGGTGGAAGCAAGAAACTAACAAAACACTTCACTATTGAAGGTGTTTTAGTAACAGGTGGTCCAGTTTTCCTCGTCTCCCATTTCCTCTGCATTATACCTCGCTTCTCTTCTGGCATATCTCTCTTCTCTGCCCTAATCTAATCCCTCATTTCTTCCTTCACTTCCAACATTTATGTCCTCTCTTCTCATTTACTTGTATCTCTTCTTTCTCTAACTCTCTTACATCATCTCCTTCTTGTATCTTTCCCATCTCTTCCTACCTCTCTTGCTTTTATCCATTTATTCTCTCTCTCTCTCTCTCTCTCTCTCACACACACACACACACACACACACACACACACACACACACACACACACACACACGGGTCATAGGAATATCAGTAAAAATGGTGGCACATGTGTCAGTGCCACACGTGATGCACATGTAAGTGAAGTCAAAGGGACTTTACACCCGCAGGAAAAAGTTGTGTTACCTTTCACATTTGGTGGAATCCAAGGTGAATATATTGTTTGTATTGGTTTGTTTGATGTTTGTGGCAAGAAATTGTTTCCCAGGGATTTTTAGTGTAAATCATTAATATCATTGAATGAATTAAATAATAATAACAAAAACAACAACAGCAATAATAATAATAATAATAATAATAATAATAATAATAATAATAATGATAATAATAATAACAACTTAATATTATTATTATTATTAATTATTATAATTATTAATATTGTTGTTGTTGTTGTTATTACTGGTAAAAAGCATGTAATCCAGATTTCGAAAGCATTGCACCATTAATTTTTCTTTAATCATAATTTCTTTCGAACCTTTAATGGGACGAATGGAACCCAGTTTACTCACCTGGCTGTACCTGTGAACAGGACGCAGCTGGGAGTTAAGGCAGACCGCTAAAGGCTTTGCAACATATAGCCACAACACAGCGAGAAAGAATATATCTGTGTGTGTGTGTGTGTGTGTGTGTGTGTGTGAGTGTGTGTGTGCATTTTTCTACCGTTATCCTTTGACTGCTACTTTATCTATATTGTGTTGTTGGTCTGCCTCTTCTGTTTCCGTGTTGCCTTGTCCTTGTTCTGCAATATTCTGCACTGTTCTGCAAATGACTTGCTGGTTTTTGTTACATTCCTGTCTTGCCCGCGTTCTAATTCATGTCTTTCTCTCCTACTATGGGTTTCAGAGGCAGTGGAACACTGGTTTTCGGCAGTAACTTGTTATCAAAGCGTTGGATTAAAATGATAGTTTACTAGGGTATGTTTCAGACCCCGACCTACCTGGCGTCAGTATGGATTATTACCAACTGTGGCGACTTAAGGCACTTATAAAGAGTAAAATAAGCATGCGAGGCGACAGACTGAGCCATCGCTCGTGAGAGGCTAGCGTGACGTATAGTTATGACGTTATGTTGGGCGAGGTAATCACGTTATCACTGACAGAGGAAAGGTTATTCGTGGCCGAGGCTCGAGCGGTGAGAAGAATGGCGACATCGTCAGCGATGACGATGACGGGGATGACGACCTACTGTATTCCTGGAGAGTGACATTGAATAAAAGTTACCGTGTGCTATGTTGTTTAGTTCATTTGTACACCTGTCATAATATGTCCACATTCTGTCTTCGACTACTGCAATGCATGTCTCTTTATTACATATATATACCATGTATCATTGCACCAATGGCTGTAGGTTTCATGTAAATGCTTTGTACTGCAATGCATGTCTCTTTATTACATGCATATACCATGTATCATTGCATCAATGGCTGTAAAATTTCATGTAAATGCTTTGTAGTTATGTTGTCACTGACTTTTCTTGACAGTCCATATTCAGGTAACCTTATTAAACAGGTGTCTCCTTGCTCTCCGCTGAACTATATATTCCACTGTGACGATAACAGGCAACATGTCATGTGTGCAATGTAAGGCTATCATGTTACTTATATATGACATGTTTCGTCACTTACACATTTGTAATGTTGGAAGTGTACTTCAATCAGGGGATATAGGGAGTTGTATACCTCAAATGGATGGTATTTCCATATGTGATGATAACATTACAATGATTCACATCCCTGCGTTAAAAATGGATAACTTCCTTATAGGCCTATACGAAAATACGAGGCTTATTTTTCAAAGATAGGCAACATTTTCCGTCAACCAAAGTAGACACCCACCCTTTCCAATATTTCACCCATACGATGATTAGGGGGCGGTGTCTATGTGGACAACGTCAAAGTGACGTCACGATATGAGTGAGGGGGCGGGGCATTTCCCAGCTACCCTCGCTCCTGGAATGGGTAAAACAGTCGCCTCGCATGCTTATTTTCCCCTTATACGTGCCTTAAGTCTCCAC
Organism: Coenobita brevimanus; assembly: GCF_032717465.1. Lineage (NCBI taxonomy): Eukaryota > Metazoa > Arthropoda > Malacostraca > Decapoda > Coenobitidae > Coenobita > Coenobita brevimanus. The sequence continues at coordinate 7,988,176 of NC_137062.1, read as the reverse complement.
ATTTGATAATAAACAATACAGACGCCAGTTAGGTCAGGGTCTGAAACATTCTCTTGTAAAATATCATCGTAATCCAACGCTTTGATAAAAAGTTATTGCCGAAAAACACTGTTCCACTGCCTCTGGAATCCATAGTAGTCTGATCTGTTTTGTCTACATTTGGTTTCTGCTTTGCTTGTGCATTAACCTATTCTGCGTCTCCTTCTTTTTCCGCCATTCTCTTCTGCTTATACCCTGCTTCTATTTGCCGTGGTTCTAATCTATTTTACTTCGCCTGTCTATGTCATGATCTGTACTATGTTATTTTTCTCTTCTGCCCGTTTTCTGACCTGTCCTGCCTCACCGTCTTTGTCCTGCGTTGTTCTGCCTCAGTCCTATCAGTGTGTTCTTTTGTACTCACAGTTTCAGCACAAACCCACTAACATCTCTCCAAGCACATCACAACCGAACTACAAATTTATGATCGAACCAAGGATCACATTTATAAAGGATCCAAAACACCTTTTACGATAAAGGAATTTCCATAACAATCAGCTGTTATCACATAGAGCTTTGTTTTCCGTATTTGATCACATAAATATTAAGTCTAATTTGCTGTGTAAATTTATCTCCAAAACAGTTAACTGTATCACATAATTATCATTTGGTTTTAGATGCGATCACGATAGTATTCACTCTGTTTGGAATGTGTTTGACAGCTGTATGAATGAGAACAAATGTATATACATTAACCTGCCATCGTGTACACAGCATAAGGTTTGTATAGTTTAAACATGTCCCGGGAAATGTACGGAACACTTCAGGATATTCTTGGTCCAACTTTGAGAACAAATGCTATATCAACATATGACCATTATTTTCTCATTCGTTACGGACCTACAGTTACTGAACACCTTGCTGGTGAATGATGCGGGAGACCATTGTAACCCACAAATTTATCAGTAAATATAGCCCCCTCAAGGTTGAGAATATGGCCCCAGCTGGTAAATTATATTACTCAAAAACTGTCTAACATCCACTCACTCGATGTAGTGATGTTTGAGGTGTCTGCCCTTTCCTCTCTTCCTTCCGTCCTTCTTTCCTTCATTTTTTCCTCTTCCTTCTGCCTACGGGTGACTTTAGAGTCCCTCTTCTTTCTTTCCTTCATTCTTTCCTCTTCCTTCTGCCTGTGGGTGACTCTACATTGAGTGACACGCCACATGGTTTCCTGTACATCAGAAAACCATTTACTACGCTGGGTGGTAACCATATAACTAAATTATGGCACCTGGTGTTTAATGGGTAAGTAAGGCACTCCAATCGGATTAAGCCTGTGTAGCTTTATATCCAAGGGGTGGTTGCGGTTTACTGCTCACGTAATGCCACTCAGGGATGAGTGAGGCTGGTCACTTTGATCTTAAATGTCAGGACCAACTTGCCTAGCCCCGGGTTCTTACCCTCTTCATGGGGGAACATAGGATTGGATGATGGATGGATGGTTGGATGGATGGAAAAACTGTCAATGAATAACCTCGTTTACTGCCCTGGGTGTATAAGCACTGAACATCACGTTGTCTAATGGATGAGGAACTAATGAGAAGAGGGAAAGAAAGACAACAAAAGGAACGATATGCAGTGACTCAAAGGAAGATGGCAAAATGACTGAACAAAATATGAAAAGAAGAGAGGACAGGAAGTAAAGAGAACTGGTAGTAGTGGTGGTGTAACAGCAGCAGCAACAACACCAACAACAACAACAGTAGTACTAGGTGTAGTAATAGTAGTAGTAGTCGTAGTGGTAGTTCAGGAACCACCAGCAGCAACAGTAGGACTTGTAGTAGTAGTAGTAGTTCAGGAACCAGCATCAGCAGCAGTATTAGTAAGAGTAGTAGTAATGGCAGTAGTAGTAGTAGTAGTAGTAGTAGTAGTAGTAGTAGTAGCAGTAGTGGTGGTAGTAGTAGTAGTAGTAGTAGTAGTAGTAGAAGAAGAAGATGTCAGACGAGAAAGGGTATGATACAGAATGATTCATAGGTAAAGGCGGAAGAAAACTAGGAAAAATAAGAGAGAGAGAGAGAGAGAGAGAGAGAGAGAGAGAGAGAGAGAGAGAGAGAGAGAGAGAGAGAGAGACAGACAGACAGACAGACAGACAGACAGACAGAGACAGAGACAGAGTATATAGTGAGGGATATAGGAAGTCAAGCAAAACAACAGAAAGGCTACTCAGTATTTGGGAAGCAACTGCAACAAATTGGAAAGAAGCTACGGATAATATAGCAGGTGTGGATTAAAGATACACACAGGAAGACGGACATACTGCACTGTTAAGCAACTGAGGATATAAGAAGGCAGTTAATAATGTAAGATGGCAGGAGGACATTTGAAAGAGTAGTTAAGGATATAGGAAGACGTTAAACATTAAACGAAAACAATAAAACTTTGGAAGGAAGTTAAGGATATATAAATGCAGCTATGTATGTAGAGAGATATACCTAAAAGTTATGAGTTTCAGGGCATGAGTGGAATTAAGACAGTTGAATATTTTATTGTTGTTACCTCCACACAATCTGCCCTTTTTCAGGGGATATGTTATTGAAAGCTATATATAAAACTTATAACTCAGACAGTCTATCCTTAGCGAGCCAAAGTGTTGTGTCGGTAGAAAGAATAAACTATAACACATGTCCCGTAAAGAATGAGTTAAATATACTGGACTATAAGAGCCTAGACTGAGGCCCCTCCACGCCTAAAAGAGTATGGGATTGGTGGCTGAGAGGGGTGAGTGGATGCGTAAAGAGGGTGGTGATCGTGACACTGACTTAAGGTGATTGACATGGAGGGGAGGCGAGATGGATGAATTTCAGGTGGGGAGAGATGGATAGAATCACAGCTCATGAGAAAAGGTGAGAGGGGAGAGATGGAGAGACAGATAGCACTGCAGGAAAGCTGGGGAGAGGAGTTGACCCAGGAGCCTATAAACTTGTCACATTTAATTTGGACTACAGCTGACCCTTCTCCGTGTTTAATCTGAGATTTAGCAAGAGTTTAACTCAAGAACTTACCCAAGTCACAAAGAAATGTTGTAAAAAATTTGTAGAGTGGTAGTTTGCCGTAAAGCTAAGCTAAATAATATAAATATTGATAAAACAAAAAAAACTAGGTCAGATTAATGGGAAGATAACACAACACCAGACAAAAGCTGAGGTAGGCTTGAGATAGAGACTGATAGCATCGGAGGAAAGCTAAGGAGAGGAGAAAAACAAAGAGAAAGGGAGGCAGTACAAGAGAAAAGTTGAGGTAAAAAGGAAGGAGATGAATCAAAAGACGAAAATGGAATGGGGCTAATGACGAAGTGAAAATCCGATATAGTCACTGAGACTTCAGACAATGCATATATAAGTTTATGATAAATTTCTCTCAAAAATACCTAACAGCAGAGGAAAGTGAGAAGTAGAAGAGGAGAAATATTATACCATTTTTTTCCCCGACTGTGCAGTACATTGAAATATCAGAGTGTAGGCTACATTTTAAGGTGTAAGTCTATCTGAATAGGAGAATAATCTTTTTTACCTTAATTATCCATTCCCTTAAGCCCATGCATGAACAGCGACTTATTTATACAGTATGGAAGTGTGTAAGGTGTAGGAATTGCAAGTGTTGCCTTACGTGATTATGTACACGATGTGTGATGGGATGGAGTTCTCGTGTTTTGCTCCCCACTTGTACGTCCAGGGGTCACTGGATCAGGAAATGCCTCCCGTCACCTTATCTAATCTTAACTTACTATTACTTTGTCTTGCCAGTGCTAGGATGAGCATCTCTCTCCAGCACAACCTAATCCAATCTAGCCTAATTTAATCTATTTTAATCTAGACAAACCTAACCATTCCTTAATTTTCGTTACTCAGCCTAAAACGAACTAACCTAGCTTAAAATAACCAAACCAGTCTTTTCCCAACCTTTCTCCTGTAATCACTGCTACTGTTAAAAATCCTTGTAAGGCATAGGTTAGCTGACACGGGGTTTAATAAATGAGACAAGGGACTGGGTAAATAATAGCCAGGTAATCATATTAACGCCCACATGAACACCCATTTGCCAGCAACGCCTCGATATCCCGATATAACAGTACCATTAAGTGAATGAGTCTCTGTCTGGTGATGTTGATGAGATTTTGATGGTGGTGGTAATTGGTCGGAGTGGCTGAAATTACCTGGGTGATACCTGGTTAGGGGAAAATTTTGAGGGAGGGGGGGAAAAGTTGTTAATGAGAGAGAGAGAGAGAGAGAGAGAGAGAGAGAGAGAGAAGTTCTCCTTGAAAATATAGAGGATTTTTTTTTATGTGTGTGTGTGTGTGTGTGTGTGTGTGTGTGTGTGTGTTTTATGCTGTTCGCTTGAGCGGTACATAGATATTTCAATTCTTGTAATTATGTGCAGTAGGGGGTACACTCTAGGTGCTGCGTTGTGGTGGCAGTGGTGTGGTAGTGTGGTGGTGGTGGTGGTGGTGTGGTTGTAGTGGTGGTAATGTTTTAGTTGTGGTGGTCGTATGGTTATGATTGTGTGGTAGTGGTGGTGGTTTGGATGCAGAATTGTTAGCGTAAGGTAGAAGTAGTACTGTTGGTGCAGGGGCTGTGATATTAGTACTCGTATGTTAGTGGCGGTGGTGGTAATGTAGTGGTGTAGTATGGCAGTATGGTGCTAATGTGGTGGTGCTGGCGTTCATTAATGGTGGTAGGTGATATGGTAGTGTGGTACTGGAGGTGGTACTCTAATGGGTAAGGGTGGTAACAGGTGTGTGGTAGTAATTTAGTTAGTGGTGGTAATGATGATATTACAGTGAGTTTTGAAAGTATTCAATGACTTGTGGCAACTTCAACAGTGGTGGCAAATGTGATGGTAATGTTGTCAGCTATCATAATGACACTGTTGGCACATAAAATTATTGGCTTAATGATGATAGCAGTAAGGATGGTTTTCAACACTTCTCACAGCATTTATTTTCGTCAGACATTTTTGCAGTGATGTAGCCGACGGAGAATATGAAATCAACTATGCTGTACAAAATTTCCTACCCTCAGTGGAATTCATAACACGTGTTTTCCCTGCACATAATGCTTTATTGATATTAACTTTTGTATTCGTTTTTCTAGTTAACGTTAACCGAAAAAAGCTTAGGAGAGACGCCACTGAATGAATGGGTGAGAAACAGTCTACATTAACCCCTCCAGTGAGGTCAAGTGTTATTATATTTTACTCTTGCTATCTCCATACAATATTATTCAACTTCGGACTGGTTTAATGAAGGCTATTTTCATCCCCTCCATTTTGAAAAGTCACAAATAAACCAATGCAAATCGTCTCATGTTGGGTAGAATCAAAGTTTTCAATACGGAAGCTTTTTTCTAAAATGAATCATATCGTCTGGTGGTGGCAAGTTCAGATTTTATAAGACATTAGTTTATAGACATAGTTTGTAATCCACTGAGTAAGAAAGTCATTTCTGCCGTTGAAATAAAATCGTCTGGAAGGAGCAAGAGCTTAGTACAAGAAAAAAAATATCAAGATGAAAAAGGTTAACTTCTTCAGTACGTGAGGTTTCTCCTAAGCGAATTATAATCGTCTGGTGGTAACAAGAATATACGAATAATAATATAAAATGTGTCATCGCAATAAAGGGCATAATACGCACTTCGATATCCTGTATGATAATCAGTCTTGTATTTATCATGATAATTAATTCACTCAGCCATTTTACACACTCACTTTGGTTTCAGTTCTCTCTTGATGATGATGTTGATGCATACATTTTCGGTGCTGACAGCTGGCGACGTGCTCTTGTACGTTTATTGCACACTGATACTGTAATTTAGTAATGACTACACAAGGACAGGTAAAATAGGAAAGAACTGAGTATATTTAGTGAGAAAATTTCCTTATATTCCACTGCATCTGCTTCACACTTAGGTTATGTCCATTAGGCTACCATCTTCCCTGACGCTTTATATATAAAAGAATCATCCATGAGCAGGGATATTTATCATGTCTCTCTCAGCTTAGAAATCTTTACCAGCAGAGCAAGTGAGAAGTGGAAAGGATGAAATATTAGACCATTGTTGTCCCCGCTTGTACAGTACATTGAATTATCAGAGGGTACATAACAAGTCAGTCTAAATGGGGGAATCACTCTTTTTACCTCAATTATCCCTTGAGATCCTTGCATGAATAGTGACTAACACATACATTATGGAAGTGTGTAAGGCGTACAAATTGCATGTGTTGCCTCAGGGGACTGTGTGCACGATGTGAGATAGGATGTTTTCGTGTTCTGATATTTTTTTAATTCGTCCAGGGATCACTGAATGAGGAAATGCCTCCTGTCACCTAACCTAACCACAACTTACTTTTACTCTATTTTATCTAGGCTAAGCTAAGCCAACCCAGTCCAACAGAACCAAACCCAACTTAGCCTTATTGAAGCCATTCTAACCTAACCTTTTCCTAATCCTACCTTAATTTTGCATACTCAGCATAACCAAAACTAACCTAATTTAAACTACCTTAACTAATCCATACACAACCTTTCTTGCTCTAATCATTTCTACTTGTCACGAATCTTTGTATGGCGTAGGGTGATTAAAACGAGGTTCAGTAATCAGGGCAGTGAGGCAAGGGACTGGGTTAGTAATAACTTGGCAATCATATTAACACCCTCATAAACAACCATTTGCCTGCACGCCTCGATATCCCGATACAACAATGCCATCAAGTGAATGAGTCTCAGTTTGGTGATGCTGATGCGACTTCGTTTTTGGTGGTGGTAACTGGGTGGAAAGTGTGAAATTATCTTGGTAATATCTGGCTTGGGTAAAATATTGAGAGGTTGGGGAGTGGTTAATGAGAGCGAGAGGGGGGGGGGAGAAAAATTCTTTTGGAAAAGCAGAGGACGAAATTTTAAAACTATGAATATATATATATATATATATATATATATATATATATATATATATATATATGTGTGTGTGTGTGTGTGTGTGTGTGTGTGTCCAAGATGACCTTTTTCTGGGTTACCCCTTACAAGGTACGGCGTTAGACAACTGATACATAGATCGAGAAAGAGAACGACAGAAGTATGCTAATAGACAAGCAAGTGCCTGGTAGACATGCAGATAGACAGGTAGTCTGACAAAGGAACTGACTTTGATGTATGAATAAACAGATACATAAGTGGACACACACACACACACACACACACACACACACACACACACACACACACACACACACAGAGTAGGAGGGAAAAACATGATGTCACATACTACATACTTTTATTCTATTTCCAATTTAATGGAAGTAGAGATACGGCAGAGCCATCAATTGCCTTTTTTTTTCTTTAAACACTTGGGCTCCAATGACTGACTTGCAGCTGAATGAAAGTGTCTCTTAACCCCATGACCATTAGGGTGTTAATAGTGACAGTATTAACAGATTTTTATTCCAGTACTCATTGTGTTGAATAAAAGCTTCTGACATTACCTGGGCTGTAATATTGAGTTGTCCCGACTATTGACAGGAGTGCCAAAGCGCCCGCAGGAGATACCGAAAACCATCCATCCATCATCCAGTCCTATGTTGCCCCTTGAGGGGCATAGGAGCCCGGGGTTAGCCAAGTTGGTCCTGACATTTAAGATGAGAGTGGCCAGCCTCACTTATCCCTGAGTGGCATTAAGTGAGCAAAAAACCCCAGCCATCCCTTGGATATAAACCTGCACAGGCTCAATCCTATTGGAGCGCCTTAATTACCCACTAAACCATAAGGCGCCGAAAACCGACCTTGGAAAATGTTTCATGCAGTGGAAAGAATGCAGGGTTACTTGTGTCGTCAGAAGGGGCCTACTTTGAAGGGGATTAGTGTCTTAGCAGGTTACATATTTATTTTGTACAGTAAGAGCCTAAGGTTAGATACATTCTGAAGAGACCTGGTATAACACTAACGACAAGGAAATTACCAACTTGCCTCCACTGAAGGGTTTTTGTTTTATTATTCTTCCCACCACCACATGATTTGTACTGGTTAATGAAGGCTGGATGTAATCCCTGAAATGTAAACACTGTCTCATAAACTGGATTGAATCATTTGGCGGCAATTAGAACACAATAATAAACATGTCATCGGAACTATGCAGTTAGACAGGAAAGAGAAAATTCACAAAATGTCGAACTGAGATGGAAGAGACTAAACAACCAAGAGCTTAGAGTTGGGAAAGATGATGACTGATGATGACTGATATAATGGCTGTTAATGGTTTATGATGACTGATAATGAGTGGTGACAACTAATGATGAATGACATTGTAAGGGGATGATTGATGAACATTGACTGATAACGGTCGATAAGGATTGAGGTCGACTGATAATAAATGATAAAGTTTACTGATTCATGAAGGTTTATGGTGTTTGATAATGATTAATGATTGATGACGGTTGATGATAATTGTTAATGACTAATAACGGCTCATAATAAGTGATGCTGATGTGTAATGATTGGTACTGATTGAGGATTGATAATAATTAATGATGATTGATAATGACTGATCTATCTATCTATCTATTGCCAGACGCCTCAATCCCGTTTGGGGTGGCCACAAACAAATCGCCTCCAAGTCGCCCTGTCCCCCGCCATTTCACTGCCCTGCTCCCAACTCACACCCCCCTCTCTCATATACCTCTCCACCCCATCCCTCCATCTCATCCTCGGCCTCCCCCTCCCACTTCCCCCCTCCTCCTCACATACCCTCTCTTCGTCAGTCTTTCACCCTCCATCCTCTTCACATGGCCAAACCACCTCAGTGTGTTCCTCATAACGCTTCCTATCACATCCACATCCACACTGATAATGGCTGATAATGATTGATGAAAATTGATAATGACTGACTGACTAATGATGACTGATGATAATTGATGATTGATAATGACTGACGATTAATGATAGTGACTGATGCTTACTGATAATGACTGATAATGACTGATGATGTATGATGTTGTCTGTTGATGATTACTATATATGACTGATGATGTGATGATGAGGAAGAGGAGGCGGTGAATATCGTGTCGATGATGATGATGGTGATGATGATGCGAGTAATAATAATGACAGGAGAAGGATGGTGATGACATTGATAATCATGCTGGTAATGATTATATATATATATATATATATATATATATATATATATATATATATATATATATATATATATATATATATATATATTAGAGAGAAACTCAAAAACAAAACAAAATTCTTTGCCTAACCATATCATTGTCAGATGCTTCTGTCTGTCTCTGTCTGTCTGTTTGTCTGACTCTGTTTGTCTGTCTGTCTCTCTCTCTAGCAAAAACAGTTTTCTCAGCCTGACCATACCCCCCGTCATGCGCACCTACCCGACCTCCTCCCCTCATTCTTTAACCTCAGGAAATCAATCTGTGTGTAAAAATGTGTAAATGTGTGGGATTCGAAACAGTGCCGGGCTTTTGTGGGACCCGTGACCAAGATAAAAGCTGTAATTTGTATGGAGAGAGAGAGAGAGAGAGAGAGAGAGAGAGAGAGAGAGAGAGAGAGAGAGAGAGAGAGAGAGAGACGGTCGTTGAATGATGAAATTAAACTGTGTGTGTGTGTGTGTGTGTGTGTGTGTGTGTGTGTGTGTGTGTGTGTGTGTGTGTGTGTGTGTGTGTGTGTGTGTCTGTGTGTCTGTGATAAACGAAAGTGCATCAAACTTAAGGTATTAATGGAGGTTATATGTAAAATCTTCACAACCAGAGATCATTGCACTGAATGGGTAAGGGTGTTTCTCTCACCATCATTTTTATCCCGGGAAGGTTTTCAGTATAACCATTGTGTTAGTGTTTACCAGGCAGGTGTTTTTACTGCATTCCTGAGGACGCCTTTCTTGTTTTGTTTTACTGTATCTTAACAGTTATATCCCAGCAGGAAATACAGTGGTTCAAGGGGGAAATTTAGGTGATATCTAACCCATTCTACTTCAACTGTCTTTTTTATATTAATCGTCTAGGGGTGGAGAAAATTAGCTTTAAAAAAGTACTCCTGGTACTAGAGTGGTATGGCATTTTCTCCTGAGTGGCTTTTAGTGTGACCAGTGTGTGGGTGTTTATGAGGCGGTGCATTTAGTCCATTGCCGTGTGGCCCGGATTTTAGGGTGGCTGCACTGCCTTACGGCTGGATGGGATTAAAGCCTCATTTTAGGGTGGCTTCACTGCCTTACGGCTGGATGGGATTAAAGCCTCATTTTAAGGTGGCTGGACTGCCTTACGGCTGGATGGGATTAAAGCCTCATTTTAGGGTGGCTGCACTGCCTTACGGCTGGATGGGATTAAAGCCTCATTTTAGGGTGGCTGGACTGCCTTACGGCTGGATGGGATTAAAGCCTCATTTTAGGGTGGCTGCACTGCCTTACGGCTGGATGGGATTAAAGCCTCATTTTAGGGTGGCTGCACTGCCTTACGGCTGGATGGGATTAAAGCCTCATTTTAGGGTGGCTGCACTGCCTTACGGCTGGATGGGATTAAAGCCTCTTGCCTTAAGATTAACAGTCTCAGCCTTCAGTAACTTACCCAGTTAAATGAAGTCTCATAGAGTTACCTGGAACAGTATACTAGAGTTGTCCCGACGGTGATAAGGTTAATGGTGCCAGTCTAAACGTTCAACCACGAGTTGAAGTAATTAAAAAAAAAAAAAAAAAGGAAAATACAGTATATTAAAATAGAGGAAGTACAGAGAACATGAAAGAAATGGAGAAAAAAAACAGGAACAATGATGATCGTTCTAAAAGAGTAAATTAAACAGTTTTAAAAAGTGGTGATAAAGAAAACAAAGAGAAATGAGAGGGAAAGGAATACGAAATAACATCAGTATTTACTTCATTCAATCCGGCGACGGTTTTAACAGTTAATTCTTGGTACCTGTACACGGTTCTGTTAAATTAACCCATTAGTGGCCAGGGTTCCTGTGTGAGGGTTTGTGCTGGCAGGGCACTCACCGTACGGTCCTCCGCCTATAGACTCATAGTGGTGAAGCTCGTAGGTCTCTACCCCATGGCTCTCCCCTTTATTACCTTTTGAAAATGCCCAATTTCGTCATATACTGAGGACACTGGGCACAAGTGAGTTAAGGAAATATACTATTACTGATGGGATTAATGAAGGCTATATCTAATGATCACCTTGATAACTCACTACTTATAGAAAGAAAATCATCTGAAGAGAGCAAAATAAAGTATAATATACATCACCGGATTGATGGGGTTAACCAACTACCCTATTGGTGAATGGGTCATTGATGGCTGTATCTAGTGCTTACTGTGTGAAAAATATCCCCCCAGATCGCTTGTCAGCAGGAGCAAGGTACTAAAGGCATCAGTGTACCAAAGAGACCAAATAAGTAAGTGCTGAAGGAGTTAATATTAGTGTGTATAAAGGAAAGATAAATTGATCCAAGATTATTTTTTCTACGAAGGGTCTCTGTAATGTTGCATAAAATGATATGGAGGTGGCGAGGAAATTATACAGTTAAGATTCTCACGTCCTTTAAAAATACTGGAAACAGCGAATCTACACTGATAAATTTAAATAGTCCTTTTATATTCTCAGAGAGAGAGAGAGAGAGAGAGAGAGAGAGAAACACCACAACAGAAGATTAAGTTCCTCTCGTTTTAGTGTAACATAGAGAGAGAGAGAGAGAGAGAGAGAGAGAGAGAGAGAGAGAAACACCACAACAGAAGATTAAGTTCCTGCCGTTTTGGCATAGCATCGTAATGGTGAGTGCCACGAAAAATAGCAGGCTAAATAATATTGTGAATCAAAATCTAGAATAGAAGGAAGTAATTTCAAAGGAAGCCGTCGCTGCTAATCTTTGGTTAATGAGAGAAGCAAAAATGCAAAGGGAGAAGTGCCGTAAGAGAAATAAAAGTCTCGGGTGATCATTAGCAGTGCCACATCACCCAGGAAAATGTCACTCTCCAGATAATCATACCACCGTAAGCGAAACAAGAGCGGGTACTATGCTTTAATTGACGAGCGCTCGCGCGCACGACTGTGTGTGTATGTGTGTGTGTGTGTGTGTGTGTGTGTGTGTGTGTGTGTGTGTGTGTGTGAAAATAACTCAAAAAGTTTTTAGCCATTTTAGCCAAACTTGGTGGAACGGGTCAGGGTCAGTCAAGGGGTCGACTTAATTTCCAGGGAAAATGGGTCAAAGGCCAAGGTTACAGAGAAAAGTCAGAGTCTGACCTAGCAAGGGTAACTTAAGCTGTTTATATAAAATATGTATAAACAATAGTGGAAAAGTTGAGAATGAAATCAATCGACTTTGAGAACAATCAGTCAAAGGTTAGGGTCGCATGACAAGGTCAAAATTTGATTTGTTTGTCTGTGTTAACAAAAACCTAGGCAGCTTTGATTTAATTTGGACGAAATTGGTGAAAGGCTTGTGGATCAGCCAAAGCGTTAAACTACTGTTTTCGAGACTAGCAGGTCGACGTTCAAGGTCAAATGGTGAGGTCAAGTTAAGCAGCCTTTACTCGAATTAAACCAAGCATTATGGAAGGGTTCAGGATAAGTCAAGGACAGTGTGATTTGATTTTGAGAATGTTAATTCAGAGTGAAGTTCACAGGGATAGGTCAATTGTCAACGTCACAGGACAAGGTTAACTCAAACAGTTTTGGGTTAAGAGTTAGGCAATACAGTCACGAATGAAATAATTGCATTTTGAGGGGAATGGGTCAAAGATGAAGGTAACTGGTAGAGTCACACCTGCGTCCCTCAGGCCAACTGGTGGTCCAGGGCATTGCTGTTTCTGAATACTCCTTGTTATTTCATTCTTGTTAATTTCACACTATTATATTATACTAATAAAGGATCACGAAGGAGTTAATAAAAGCTTTGTCTATCACACTTATTTTTATTTTTATTTTTTTTTTAAAGAAATTTCTATTCAAACACTGAAAATTGTAGAATAGTAGACTTTATCGTGCTGAAGAAATTCATTGAAGGCAAAAATAAAAATAAAAATAATGCAAAATGTTCAAGGAAGAGAAGAGACTTTAAAAAAACAGGAAGTAACGAAAAATATCATCTTATCGAGGTTGACAAGCGAGGGCAGATAAAAGAATAATTAACAGCAAAAGCAAAAATAAAAAGTGAGAAGAACCTTGATGAAAGATAAAGTCCTTGGCGTTCATTAGCACAGCGTCGTATCCACCACGATAATGTCTCCCCGCAGATTAATTACCCGATTTTACCTCGTCCTTCAAAATCAAATTCTGGCGGTAGCTCCTTGATATGCACAATGACCGGGGCTAATGACGCTTCTTTAATCGCTGCCCTATAATAACTACCACTAATTATCGTGGAAGAGCGTCAGTACGTAAAAGAATACTCAACTAATTATTTCCAATGCACTTACTTTCCACAAGGGTCCACCAGCGACGAGAGAGAGAGAGAGAGAGAGAGAGAGAGAGAGAGAGAGAGATTTTCCCTTTTCAACCAAAGCCTAGCATCCCAGCTACAGAGCCAAGTGTGCTTTAAGCCAGACTCTTTGATGTCCAGGTCAGTCATAGGCCTCACTGTGAATTAGACCTTTTTTCATATTTCCACCCAGTGCCGCTAGCATTTTTCTACTACTGTACCACTTTCCTCCATCTCCATATATAACAAAATAACTTTTTTTTTGTTCATTTTTGTATGTGTCACTCAGTTGTTGACTTCGTGCAGCACAACTGTCTTGTGTGTGTCTGTGGGGGTAAAGCGTGGAGGGTGAGTGATTAAAGGATAGGAGAGGGTCACGCAGCACCCGTCTGCTCACACACTCGCCTCCTATTCTGCCTATTTCCCTAAAGCATGATGTAACCAGTACTCTCAGTCCGTCCTGTACACAACTGGTATACTCTAGTACTGATTTACTTATTTTGTTTAACCATCCGACACTTTGGGTACTTCTCTCTCTCTCTCTCTCTCTCTTCTTCCTCTCAAGTCTCGTCTAGTTAGTTTTATCTCATTTTTTAAGGTCTTGTTTAATGACATTTAGCACAATGCCCTTTTTCGTTTCTCCACTCCAAGATGTGGGAAAGACAACTTTTTGTGGATAATAGTAATGATGATGTTGATGATGATGATGATGATGATCATGATGATGATGAGTAGGAGGAGGAGGTGGTTGTGGAGGAGGAGGAGGAAGATTAAAACCATCGCAGCCAAAGCGTTGCCTAGCAACCGATACAGAAAGTGATTTACGGCTAGTTTTTTTGCCTTAACTTGACCTAGGTATTCGTCCATTTGCAGATTATTTAACGTATCTCAGTGGCAGAAAAAGACCCTGCTATGGCTCTACATCTTTTAACATGTGCTCGTGACTAGCATTATATTCTAGTGGTAATCAACTGATACATCTCAGAACTAGGTACGGGGAGATGGGAAGTGTTGGCCAGGAAAAATATACGACATTATTATTATTATTATTATTATTATTATTATTATTATTATTTTTTACTGTGAGATGTCTCGGTAAAGAAGAGTAAAATTGGCTAGTGATGGCAAGGAAATTATCTCTAAGATATCCACTTTCCGAAAATTAATGTAAACGACGAGAACCCTCTGATTAGTTTTAAAAAATTGTCTGGCTCTGAAGACTTTTCACATCCAAAAGGATCAGAGCGGAGAGAGAGAGAGAGAGAGAGAGAGAGAGAGAGAGAGAGAGAGAAGGGGTATATTTCTTCTCTCCACGTGTCACATAACGTTACGTATTACAAGACTATGTGTTCAGAAGACTTTGGTGTCCACGTCCCACTGTGGAGTGAACCAGTATTTTGTTTTTTAATTTATTTCAATATTTCCATCAACTTCCGCAAACAATTTTCGGCCATTTTTTTTTAATTCACTTTCCCATTTTCCCTTTTCCCCATTTTCTTACCTTCTAATGTATTATTTCATGTTTCATCCCTCCCCTTTAATGTGACTTTTTCCAGTGTTTGTTCTGTTGTGGGGTTAGAGAGAGAGAGAGAGAGAGAGAGAGGGTGGGTGGGGGGAGATTCCTCACTTTGAGTAACATCACGCTCACCTTCACCTTCATGTTGGTTTATGCAGATCAGTCCAGACTTTACTCTGGCTGCGATAGATAGCATGGGTAGCAACCTGGTGGAGATACATAGATAGACAGACAGATAAATAAATAAAGATAGATAAGCAGATAGAGAAAAAGAAAGAGTTCAGCTGTTACATAGAGTTACATAGATACACATACCACACAAATCTTACGGTCACAGTGAAACAGTTTGTACTTAATATAAAGAGTAATAATTGTGCTCTAGTCACAGCCATGGAGAATGAAGGTAAACCAGCAGAAGGCTGTCTCCCCCACCCTCCAAACCCTTTGGGAATACACTGTACAGGAAATAAGGGTGAAAAGGCACATTGCACGGTTAAAAAGAAACATGAAGGAAATATTATAAAGATATTGGATAATAATAAAATAATTCGAAATAGCCTTATTATGAAACTAAACTTGAAGCTTAAACTTGCTTGAATTTAGACAACTGCTATGCATGTTTTTTTTGACAAGGATTATATACATGTGTATATATATCTATCTGTCTATCTATCTATCTATCTAGAGAGGTTATATACATTCACACTTTCTTTTCATGTAGGTATACACGGTATACACAGATAGGCCTATACGTTCTTTTACATATATATATATATATATATATATATATATATATATATATATATATATATATATATATATATATATATATATATATATATATATATATATATACAGTATATATATATATATTCTTATCTTCATTTGTATAAACATACAGAACATACTCGAGTACACATTTGTATACATAGACCCCAGTACATATGTATACACGTGCAAGCATATACCCACACACCTACATACACATGCACATGCAAGTGAATGCATTCACATTCATGTATCTCACTGTGTCACTTACACACTGTGCCCTTTCAAGAAGGATGATAACTGATCAGCTGCAGCCTTATTCTGCAGCTGACCAGGTGAGAGGTGGAAGGCAGTGGCTGTGTTTCTGGTGTGCTGCTGGGGAACGTGTGTGTCTGAGGTGCGTGTGGTGAGTAAAGTGTATGTGTCTGAGGGTTGTGTACAAAGACAAAGGGCACCTGGTGGAATCGGTTGGGTTTGGTGCGACTATCAAAGGTGGTGTTTGTCTTGTTTTCTGTATCATCAGAACTCTCCTTTCCATCCTTCCATCCATCTTGACTATAAAACTAAAAATGAAAAATGGAATATAAAAATGTTATAACTACAGACAAACACAGAAGCCCTTCAATAACATTCCAACAAAAGTAAATACCATAGTGTCTGTGCTACGCAGTCGACGGAATTACTACATCCACTATTAGTTTGTGAAGTGCATCAGCTAAAACAAAAACTATGTTACAATGGATTTGCCTGTGAGGTATGGCCAGGATGATATGTGAATGGTTGTGTGTCCTATTTCACTGGACAAGCGTGTTAATGGTTTTACTAGTTTTGTACTTTGTCCCTTTGCTTCTGTACCCTTCCCCATTTCATCTCTTAGCCGAACACTAGGATTAGGATGATGATGATGATTCTACATCGTGTATCACCTGTGCCTTAGATGGGAATTAGGGTTAAGATGATGTTAAAGATGACGATAATGATGATAATCCAGGTTTCTACCTCACGCTATCTCGGGTGTGAATAAAGGTTGGGATGATGATAATAATTTTATTGATGATTTTGACGACTAACACCCATCACCTAAAATACATTCCCATCCATCTCGAATCCACAACTCGGAAATTGAAACAGAAGAGGGATAAAAGTTCAGTCATGTAAGCAAAGCTGCCATTATTCAGTATTTCCAGGGAGGGTGAAAACTGCAGTGTTTGTGTTTCGTGTGAGGGAGGCGACGCTGGAAATTCCGCCACGCTGGACTTTATACCCAGGAGTGCCAAGGCGATATTTCAGATTTATTCTTGCTGCCGCCATAAGATTTTATCCACTTGAGGCAAGTACTCATACGGAGAGCGATTATTTTATTCGCTTTAGTCGCCTACGCTAGTGGTGAATGTTGAAAGGATACAACTTCGAAAAGCCTATTTTATAGTGGATATTTTATGGACATCATAAAAAAAAATATATAATCGTAGTGATGGCGTTTAAATGTAATCTTAGTACACCAGACGTTTTTGGTTCGTTTTAAGGAAGAATATTCTTTCACGAGGAGTTAATGGAGGCTGTGTGTAAGCTATTCACCACGTATGATGGAGGCGGCAATGACATCTTTGCCGCATCTGCTTTTAAACACTGTTGTACGAGGAACCTTTTTTGTACGATACATTTTTCCCCAAAGGAAGCTGGTCCATTGCAGAAGAGTGATTTAAGCCTCAGTCCACCGTGCTGACTTTCCAAATGGTCTGGGTTTGCTACTACTACCAAAGAGTATAGAGAAAAATAAGAGGGGACAGTCGCACCATCCCCGTGTAATTTTGGGTGACAGTGGCGCCCCAAGAGGCGGGCGCGGAAACAGAGCTGGAGCATGTAAACATCATGCCGGGCAGTCAGTTCTGTGCTGCTATTATCTGCAGAAATTCTAGGCAAAAATGGCCGGGATTTTCATTTTTTTCGATTCCCAAAGGACAAGGAAAGGTGAGTGATATATTGACAATCACGTCTTATCTAAACTACGTTCACGCTGATGAAATTATCAGAAATGTTGATCTGGCTGGTTATTCTCTCATTGTTGCTTTGGTGTTTATTTCACCGTGATTTATCTAGACACTACAAGTGGTTACTGAGCGTTGCTATAGGGTATCAGGCTCGTTTTATGTTGCTTATGCTATGTAATTTCTCAGTGTTTTATCTATAGACTACTATGGTTACTGAGTGTTGTTAACTCAGAGGTTAGTGGGTTAGGTCCAGAATAGACGAGTTTCCGGTCAAAATTTTTTTGAAGTTAGATACTTGTATGGGTAAAAAATAGGCAGAAAATAACTATGTCAACCATTATTTCCCCCCAAAATGTGCAGAAACATGAAAAAATAATAGATAAAGTAGCCGAAAAATCACGTGATTCTGAAACGGCCTGTGATTGGTCGTGACGTCACTACTCGCACTGAGGCAGCATAGTCTGCTTTGTTTACGTTTAGCCAGCATACACTGGGCTTATTTCTGACCTCTAAGAATGTCCAGTGACAAGAGGTATAATTATTAATGTTTCGTTCCAATGTGTAAGTGCACTGACAAAAGCACAATAGGGAAATTATTCCTCTGTATACCAGCCAATAACAATAAACGAAAGCAGTGGTGGCTGGCTGCTCGTCGGAAGTTCCCAGTGCTGGAATGCAGTCTTTACTGTTGTGAAAATATTATATTCACCATATAGGTTCATACACACCTAATTATCTGAAATTCTGTCAAAAATCTGTGCTTAAACTATTAATAGAATATTAGGGGTAAGAACGAAAACATGCTAAAGTTAGCGGGTATTTCTAATTTAGATCGACAACATGCCTTGACAGACTTCTGTGTTGCACAGATACTGATATAAAGTGCAAATAAGTGCATTTGTATGTTAACAATTATACAAAGCAAAAGTCTGCCAAGGCAAGCTGTTGAGCTAAAGCAGAAAACACTTCCGCTAATTTTAGCGCGTTTTCGCTGTGAATCCGGATTTTTTAAAAGGCAAAATTCAATACAAAAATTTGACCAGATTTCGGATAATTAGGTGAGTATGAACCCCTGTGGTTATAAAATCTATAACACCAATTGAAAAGTGCCAATTCTTTAAATGACCGCCAATTCGGTATTTCGTCACTCTCCCCTGAAGTATTGCAGTTCAGTCACTGAAACTTTTTTTTTTTTTTGGAAAACTAATAATGAAGAGGTCAGATATTAAATATGAGCAAAATACCATCATCAACTCATACAACTGGTACTGTACGGCATACATTTAACACTTTCCACCTCATGAGGTACGAGCACAGCTCTGGTATGGTGTATCTATAAGCTACTTCTGGTCGATTTCACCACAATTTACTTACCTAACAGGTACCATTCATTTACACCATGAAAAGTATTCCTTCACAACATTCCTGAAGGATGTAGTTTGGATCTACGGTGGCCATGTAGGTACAACTATTATCGCTGTTACTGGTAAAGTATTGTGTGATGGATTGGAGCGTCGTCTGCAGTGTGAATGCTGACGTCATCGCCAACATGGCGGCTCCTTCCCTCCAGCCGCAAAGAATTAAAGTTATCACGTCTTGCTCAGTGCAAATGATAAATTAAATTAAAAGATACATATACCGTAAGTTTTTAAGTACATGGCAGAGTGCACTGACCATGTTTACCCAGAACCGGCAACACGTCTATTCGAGGAGGGCAGATCTCCTGGGGAGAACATCCGAGTCTCTGTTTAGAAGTTGTTTTTTTTGTGCTGAGCACTTCGAAGACAACCACTTCATGAACTTGGACATAAAAAAATGAAAATACGGTTCCTGATTTAGTCTAAAAGCAAACTATTATCAGCCAGCTACACTTGTTTCACATGTTTTTATCAGCTTTTATCAGCCAGCTACATTTGTCTCACATGCTCTTATCAGCCAGCTACATTTGTCTCACATGCTTTTATCAGCGAGCTACATTTGTTCACATGCTTTTATCAGCCAGCTACATTTGTCTCACATGCTTTTATCAGCCAGCAACATTTGTCTCACAAGCTTTTATTAGCCCCCTACATTTGTCTCACAAGCTTTTATCAGCCCCCTACATTTGTCTCACAAGCTTTTATCAGCCCCCTACATTTGTCTCACATGCTTTTATCAGCCCCCTACATTTGTCTCACAAGCTTTTATCAGCCCCCTACATTTGTCTCACATGCTTTTATCAGCCTGCTACATTTGTCTCACATGCTTTTATCAGCCAGCTTTTTGTCAGCCAGCTACATTTGTCTCACATGCTTTTATCAACTTTTATCAATCAGCTACACTTGTCTCACATGCTTTTTAATCATTAAGGTTTAGTAAAATATGGACGACCCCTTTTACTTTTGCAATTGAAATTTTTTAAAATTTAGTTGTAGGAGAGAGAGAGAGAGAGAGAGAGAGAGAGAGAGAGAGAAATAGTAAAACAAAAACAAAAATGCTTGGTTTAAACAATTGGTTTATAGCCACCAACCCTGTATATACATTTATAAGGTTTGGCATTACATCCCCCTCCAAAAAGTTGCAGGTATTTTTTTCTGTTGTATAAAAATACATTGTTGGTACAATAATTCTTCATATGCAGCAAAAGTGCTTTGATTAATATTGACATTGACATTATCATTATTCCATGATTGTTAATATGGAGAAGTTGAAGTATTTGACAGAATAATTTGAACCAAGAGATAATCTTCAACTACCGGTATACCGTATATGCATCACTATTATATATTTCTTTTCTGGTAATTTACTGGTAACCCTCCCTTTCTCTCTCTCTCTCTCTCTCTCTCTCTCTCTCTCTCTGGGGGTCATCCCTATGTTCCCAGGATCCTACGTTCCCCAGGATAGGTTAGGTTAAGTAAGGTTTGGTTAAGTTAGGTTAGAAGGATAGGTTAGATTAGGTTAAGTTAGGATGTAAAGCTGGGGAACATAGATATGCTCCGGCTGTCTGCATTCATAGCTATACATCCAGACAGAACAGATATTTTCTTAAAATCATTCTAATGCTTCTCCAGATACAGTATTGTTATTTGGAATGGAGAGTTTCAATTTCTTAATAGATTGGCCTGATATGTCTTATTTATTTACTCCCTGCGTCTCAGCCTTTTGAATGACACTTGATTTAGTGCCAGGAGTTTTAAATGAAGATGTAAACCACAGCCAGACGCCAGTGTGTCAAGTTGAGAGGCATGAGCTGTCAGTGATGAGCTCCATTCATTTGTATTTGTTTACTAATTTTTTCCTGCAGAATATTCAGTAAGATTTCCAAATTAGTGCATCGTCTTATATATATATATATATATATATATATATATATATATATATATATATATATATATATATATATATATACGCAATAATGGAGCTTAAGACATTGTTACAACCCACATAATTGCTAACATTCGCCTTAAACACTGGTGTGGTGTGAGCCAGCACAAATGACTGCTATCACAATTTCCGCGCCCGCCGCCGGGCGGCGCCACAGTTCCCGGAGTTACACTTTTCCCACAGAGACTCGTGCAACTGTCCCCTCTTATCTTTCACTATACTCTTTGCTACTACTACTATACTATTACTACTACTCCTACAACAACAACAGCAGCAGCAACAACAACAACAACTAACAACAACAACTAACAACTACAACTATACTTCTACTGCCACTTCTACTACTACTACTACTACTACTACTTCTGTTACTACTACTATTTCTACTACAACTACTACTACTGCTACTATTAGTACTACTGCTACTGCTGCTGCCACTGCTGCTGCTGCAAACTCTACTGTTGCATGGTGACGCGTTTCAATGCACCAATCTTGCTATCTTCATACCGTTTTATCAGGCTTATGAGACGTTTTTGATGCTCCCATAATGTTTTTCATAGTGAAAAAAAAATATTGCCTCGTATAGAAATGTTGAATGGATACATCAATTCCGACTTGTAAAATATAGAGGGGATACATCAATTCCGACTTGTAAAATATTGATGGGATACATCAATTCCGACTTGTAAAATATTGATGCGATACATCAATTCCGACTTGTAAAATATTGATGGCATACATCAATTCCGACTTGTAAAATATTGATGGGATACATCAATTCCGACTTGTAAAATATTGATGCGATACATCAATTCCGACTTGTAAAATATTGATAGCATACATCAATTCCGACTTGTAAAATATTGAGGGGATACATCAATTCCGACTTGTAAAATATCGAGGGGGTACATCAATTCCGACTAGTAAAATATCGAGGGGATACATCAATTCCGACTTGTAAAATATTGTGGGAGATACATCAATTCCGACTTGTAAAATATCGAGGGGATACATCAATTCATCTTGAATCCAACAATTTAATTACTAATTGACATTATGGTTTTCGCTACAAAAGATCCACCATTCACATGCTCAGTCTCCTGACTCATAGCATTCATCAATCAATCGACCTACATGGAGAAACTCATGCAGTAGCCCTTGATATTTCTAAAGCTTTCAACAGATGCACTGTCCCCTGCTGTCTAAACTCCCTTGCTATGGACTAACGTCTTTTGTTCATCTGTTTTCCTCATATCTTAGTGACAGAATAATAAAAGTAAAAGTAGATGATGTATATTCCAATTTCCGCTCAATTAACGCCGGCGTGCCACAGGGGTCAGTTCTGGCCCCAACCCTGTTCTTGGTTCATATTAATGATCTCTTATCTGTCACCCACAGTCCCATACATTCATATGCAGATGACTCAACACCACAGTTCATTCACACTCGAACACCCTTTTACAAAGTCTAATATCTCTAACCCTCAACTCAGTACAGCCATCTCCGTATATCGAGACTTATCAACGATCAATGAATGGGTACAAAACAACCTTGTCACATTTAATGCTAGTAAAACTAAATATATACAATTTACTAATAGACAGATATTGCCAGATTCGTATATAACCTTCAATGCTACTAATATTTCCATCTCCAAAAGTATTGAAATTTTCTGTGTCTCACTTAACAATGCCCTCAGCTGGACCTCTCATGTTAGATCACTTGCTAAAACCGCCTCAGTGAAACTTGGATTATTGTACAGAGTCCGTAACTTCTTCGCCTATGAGCAGTTAGCTATAATGTATGAGTCATGTGCGCTCTCAGCTTGAATATTGCTCAGCCTTGTGGAATGGATGTGGAGAGGTTGCATTAAAACAACTAGACAAAATTCAGAACAAAGCTGTTGGAATTATTAATAACCCTGCCATTACAAATACACTACCTCCCCTACGAATAAGAAGGAATGTTGCCTCCCTTGCATTATTTTACAGATACTTTTATGACAAATGTTCAGACGAAGTTGCATCCACGGTGCCACCCCTCCATGGTGCTACACTGGCATCTGGCAGTGCTCATGACTGGAACGTCACTCAGCCATATTGCAGAACTTCTGCCTATCAGAATTCTTTTATTCCCCAAACTGCATCTCTCTGGAACTCGCTTCACCAGAGTTGTTTCCTCCCAAACTTCAACCTACAGTTGTTCAAGTCCAACTGTTACAGTTACAGATATATTATGAATGGGGGACGCCAGTAATCTGGTGTATGGATTATTATTTTTTTTTATTCATTTGTTTTTTCGTCCTTGTTCTGTCATTTAAAAAAATAAAAACAAATAAATCCGACTTGTAAAATACTGAGGGATATATCAATTCCGACTTGTAAAATATTGATGCGATACATCAATTCCGACTTGTATAATATCGAGGGGATACATCAATTCCGACTTATAAAATATTGATGGGATACATCAATTCCGACTTGTAAAATGTTGATGGGATACATCAATTCCGACTTGTAAATTATTGATGGGATATATCAATTCCGACTTGTAAAATATTGATGGGATACATCAATTCCGACTTCTAAATTATTGATGGGATACGTCAATTCTGACTTGTAAAATATTGATGGGATATATCAATTCCGACTTGTAAAATATTGAGGGCATACATCAATTCCGACTTGTAAAATACTGATGGCATACATCAATTCCGACTTGTAAAATGTTGATGGGATACATCAATTCCAACTTGTAAAATATTGAGGGGATACATCAATTCCGACTTGTAAAATATTCAGGGGGATACCGTACATCAATTCCGACTAGTAAAATGCTGATGGGATACATCAATTCCGACTAGTAAAATACTGATGGGATACATAAATTCCGACTAGTAAAATACTGATGGGATACATAAATTCCGACTAGTAAAATACTGATGGGATACATTTATTCCGACTAGTAAAATACTGATGGGATACATCAATTCCGACTTGTAGAATATTGATGGGATACATCAATTCCGACTTGTAGAATATTGATCCGATACATCAATTCCGACTTGTAAAATATTGATGCGATACATCAGTTCCTACTAGTATCTCTCTTCAGGTATGAATGGGAGTGGAACGTGTGATGGATAGATAGTAAAGTGTGTGTGTGTGTGTGTGTGTGTGTGTGTGTGTGTGTGTGTGTGTGTGAGAGAGAGAGAGAGAGAGAGAGAGAGAGACTCTCAATACTCGTAGTTCCTCTGAATGGTCAAATTAATGTCTTGAGGACAGTTCATTCCATAACGTTTTATCAGGTTTTATCCAATCCCAGTCTAAATTTTTTAGAACATTGTCTAAACATATAACGATTACTTCTGACGAAATTGTGTGTCCTTGTTAAGCACTTTTCATTAATGTTTTTTTCTTTCCAGCAGGTGTCTTCTTCACCTTGTCCTGAACTGCACTCCGTCACTCCCCATGTTTGAGCTTCATGTTACCTAAGGTAATTAATTATACGAGAGCCTTGCTTGTTCTTCTGACTTTAGTACGACCCATGATGGGGCACCTCAGATATTGCAGTTTTTTCAAGAAAGGTTAAGCTTGCTTTTCTAGCCAAAGTCAGGACGTTGTATGCCTGAAGCTTTAGTTTTCAGAGACAGCCACTGCGTCCCCAGATAGTCTTAGCATCCCTTGCTCAGGAGGTGGTCTTACCTCCGCCACGGTCAGCTGCTCCATCACTGCTGGGAACTATGGGACGTGCTTTGAAAGAACTTGTTATAGTGGCTAAATGAGAGGGATCAGCTGATTCTTCACAGGAATGGCACTGCCTTACAAGCTAAGCACTTTTGCCGGGTTCACTCGACTGCCATAGCTCCACTGATCACTGGGATACACAAGCCTCTTGTTATGGCATGGCAGTGTTCATTTCATCCCACCTTTCTCTCACATACACCCTTCTGCCTTCCAGTCCCAGAGATCAGTAATATACAGTGGGTGATCATTTGTGCAGTCAACCACACCGCTTTGGTAACACTAGATTGCTGCTGCCTCTGTGGATGGTGATGGCAGGACCATGCATGATTCTTCAATCACACACTTCCACTCCCTCCTTAATGGTCAGGCCTGTCCATATTAGTACTTTTTCTTGTTTTGTTTTTTTAATGCAAAAAAGAAGGAACCAAAGGCCAGGAGCCAGCAAACCGTTCCATTCAAGAAAAAAAAAACAAGTGGTGCTTTTCTCATACTCAACTATGCCCAACCATGTGTACATTGTCCTTAGTGCTCTGGTCAGTCCCCAGTAATGCCTTTTACTTCCTAAATGGTGTCCTTACCGTAACAACAACAACACTGGTAATAGCCACCGGACCTCCGGCGCTTAGCTGGTAAAGGCTTGTCCCTACTGGATTAATTACTCACACACGTCCATCTCCTCCATAATGGTCAGGTCTAACGTTGTGAACGGTATAGATGTGGCTGGTACGAGTGATTAATACCTTCACGAACAGGAGGAGGGAGTTAAAGGTAAACGGTGAACAGGTGCAGGAAACTGGGGAAAAGTGGTGAACAGGAGGAGGAAACATGAAAAAAAGTGGCGAACTGGAGAAGGAAATGGAAGAAAGGAGGGAAACGAGTGGAGTGAGTTAAGGAAAAGTGACAGAAAGGGGGAGGGGAAGTGACAGATGGAAGAAGGTGTTATAGAGCGTTCATCCTCAAAAGACAAAAATCCTTAACCCCTCTCAGTTTGGCTGATGGCCAGTTGTAATCAGTTGGGAAGGTTACTTTGACCAGAATCCAAGGAGACTCTTTCCTAACTCATTTAATAAAGCTCATCGAATTCCGTGCAACCAGGACATAGCATTCAAACAGAGGATGGTTGCCATACGTCCGGATTTTCCCGGACATATCCTGCAGTTTGGTGTCAAAATCTTCGTCCGGGAGGTATTTTAAAAATTTTCCAAAAGTCGGGAATTTCAGCTTCCATCACTTTTTCTCGAAAAGTTTAATATACTATTTAACTCTGTAATGACGAGAGAGAGAGAGAGAGAGAGAGAGAGAGAGAGAGAGAGAGAGAGAGAGAGAGAGAGATACCATAGTTATTTTCGTCAGCTGGAAGGTGTTGCCAACTTGGCTGGTTTGGCGCTAGCCGCAAACTAAAATATCCTGCCTTTACCTCTTGTTCAGCCACGATTTTTTTTTTCCTGTACTTAGTTCTGTTATAGCCATAAAATACATGGTAATTGCACACAATTAATGGCTTACTTTTCATTTTTACACTGTAGCATTTGTTTTTCTAATGATCTTGGATTTTAGCATTTTTCAGTCATAAACTAGCCAGTTCTGTACTTTGTCTGTTGTCCATTATACTGCAAAAAGATTAAAGATTGTGGTACAGAACAGCAGTACTGTGTACACACACACACACACACAGACACACATATATAATTATATAGATAGATAGATAGATGTGTGTGTGTGTGTGTGTGTGTGTGTGTGTGTGTGTTGGGGGTGGGGCGCTGGGGGAGCATGGGACTCAGCGGAGGCGTCCTGTATGTTGACCGTTCAAATAAGGCAACCCTAAAACAGCAGAAGCAGCCCAGTTCCGTCAGGTGAATTGGAGCTGACTGCAATGCCGCGATCGAAGTGGAAAATGCAACTGGAAATAGTTCAGTGTAAAATTTTCCACCGTCACACATAATGTAATAAGGGTTATCTGTAGTTTACTATAAACTGTTTGTTCTTATTATAACAACGGATTGCCTAGTCCATCCTTTGTCCATGTATGAGGTTCGATAATGTCAGTGCCAGATGACTCAGTAATATGAGTGGGTTCAGTACTCTTACTCATCCCCCTCCATCAGAAGTATTATTATTCAGACTTTTATTTGCAATATTACTTGATTTTATACAAGTTAGAAAAGAACTCGTACTGAAACAGTTAATGAAGGCTAAAGCTAACCCTTCTCTCAGAACTATTGCTCTCAACCTAAATAAAATCACAAGGATGTGAAGGGGTTGACGTGTCTGTTGCCACCAAGAATTATAATTACACAATGCGATTTTTGTGTATTGGTTTCAGAATACCACGAGAACAGGGAGACTTTCGACCATTCACTTTTATTCCTCTTTTCTTCACTACCTCCCCCCAGCTACTGTGATCCAATATGATCTCATAAACATTTTCCTCACAGTCTGCTGAGTGAGGATCATAAAGATAAATGATAAAGTAGGGGATGAAAGAGGATGTGAGGGTGGGGAAGAATGGTGGAAAGAAGAAGAAGAAGAAGAAGGAGAGAGAGAGAGAGAGAGAGAGAGAGAGAGAGAGAGAGAGAGAAAGATGCGGAGTAAGAGGGATGTGTACTCTGCAATGTTAAAGAATAAAATATCAGAGTGAGAGAGGTGTGAAAATAGATTACTGACTGAAGGAAGGCTAGATCTGCCTTGGATGTAAAGTAAGAGAAGGAAAGGTGGGGTGTTGCAGAATAGGGAAAGCATATTGTGTATTTGATTAGGTGGTGACACTGACATTTTACTATACGATATCTCCGTTAAGGTGACTTAATGTGTCTGGTGTACGATGGTAATAAAAAAATAGATTTTGTTGTGCTGTTGAGGTGGATGATAATTGCTTCTGATCCTTTAACTGTGAGAAATGATAGTCTATCTATCTATCTATTGCCAGACGCCATAATCTCGTAAGGGATGGCCACAAACAAAGTTCCTTCATGTCACCCGGTACCCCGCCATATCACTGCCTTCCTCCCAGTTCACACACCCCTCTCTCATATACCTTTTCATTCCATCCCTCCGTCTCATCCTTGGCCTTCCCTTCCCTCCCCCCCCCTACCTCACATACACTCTCCTCGTTCGTCTCTCTCTCCCCAACCTCCCCACATGGCCAAACCATCTCAGTGTACTTCTCTTAATGCTTTCTATCACATCCACACAACAACGCTCCTTCATTTCTTCATTGTCAGTTTGTCTCTTCATGTAACTCCACATGCTCCTCTCAAATAACTCATTTCCACTGTTCTCACTCTTCACTTATGTCCCTCCAACAGGGTCCAAGCTTCACTTCCATACGTTAGAAATGAAATCACAATACTGCCATGCAGCGACTTTTTACTTCCATGCTTACTT
Organism: Coenobita brevimanus; assembly: GCF_032717465.1. NCBI lineage: Eukaryota > Metazoa > Arthropoda > Malacostraca > Decapoda > Coenobitidae > Coenobita > Coenobita brevimanus. Next base: position 7,959,955 of record NC_137062.1, on the reverse strand, counting down.
CCCAGTTCTTTTCTTTGTTTTCAAAGAACCAGCAACATTTCTTCCTTGTTGTACCATTTCAAGCACTTCACCCTCCAAACTCACTCATCACTCTATCCAAGTACTTAATGTTTTATTATAATTGCTTATGTTACTTTATTTTTTTTTTTTAACTTTTGCATTTCATTATTTTTATGCTTAATTCCTTCAGCGGGTAATAGCTGGATTTTTCAATCCGTTTCTTTAATTGTATTGCACTGACGGCTATTGTACTTTTAGTTTTGCGTGTCTGCAAATAATGAATGCTTTGCCGAGAGAGAGAGAGAGAGAGAGAGAGAGAGAGAGAGAGAGAGAGAGAGAGAGAGAGAGAGATCCCTCACTTTAAGCAACATCACGGTCACTTTCACCGTCATATTGGTTTATGCAGATCAGTCCAGGCTTTAATCTGGCTGCGCTAGATAGCATGCGTAGGAACCAAGTGTAGATACCTAGATAGACGGATAGATAAATAAAAAAATATAGACAAGTAGAGAGAGAAAGAAACAGTTACATACACAAATACACCTGCCACACAGACCTTATGGTCACAGTAAGGCAGTCTGGACTTAATACTAAGAGTAACAATTTTGCCCCAGTCATAGACATGAGAGATGAGGGTAAAACAGTAGAAGGCTCTCTCCCCCACCCTCCAAACCCTCCGACAATACACCGTACTGGAAATAAGTGAGAGGAAACACCTTGCAGGGTTGAAAGGAATCCTGAAGGAAAGATTACAGAACAGATAGAAAGTGATAATAAAATAAAGGTAAATTTCCTTATGATATAATTAAACTTAAAATTTGACTATAACTCTGCATGTTTTTATAACAAGCACGTGTGTATATATATATATATATATATATATATATATATATATATATATATAGAGAGAGAGAGAGAGAGAGAGAGAGAGAGAGAGAGAGAGAGAGAGAGAGAGAGGGAGGCGTTATGCGTACACGCTGTACATATAGGTATATATGGCATACATACATATATGCCCTTATTAACTTCATTTGTACTGTACATACATACAGAACATACGCAAACATACATACACATATATTACATAGACATACAAGGATGTATGTATACATTATGTAAGCATATACAAACACACCTATATACACATCCAGACACAAGAGGATACATTCACGTACAAGTACCTCACTGTGTCAGTCACTGAATCTCTGTGTCTTTTATGAAGGATGATATCTGGTCAGGTGCAGCCTTCTTCTGCAGCTGACCAGGTGAGAGGTGGAAGGTAGTGGCTGTGGTGCTGGTGTGCTGCTGGGGCATGTGTCTGTCTGAGGCGCGTGAGGTGTGTAGACTGTCTGAGTCTGAGGTGTGTCTGAGAGTTGTGTGCAAAAACAAAAGGTACCAAATGGAATCGGTTGAGGTTGGTGCGGCTATCAAAGGTGTTGTTTGTCTTGTCTGCTGTGTCTTCAAAACTCTCCTTTGCATCCATCTTGGCTTCAAAACTAAAAAAAGAAATATTTGCAATATAAAAATTTTAAAATTGCAAACACACAAGACCTTCAGTAAAATTCAAACAAAAGTAAATACCTTAGTGTATGTGCTACGCAGTCGACGGAATTACTACATCCTCTGTTAGTCTGTGAAGCACATCTAACAGGAAATGTTAAAATAAAACCAGTGTTAGTATGGATTTGACCATGAGATAGAGCCAGGATTTAAAGGCTTGAATGATGTGTAAATGGTTGTGTCCTACTTCACTGGATATGTGTCTTCTTGGCTCTAGTTTTGTACTTTGTGTCTTTGTTTCTGCATCCTTTCTCACCTCATCTCAGGGTAGAACATTAGGGTTAGGATGCAGATGATGATTATGATGATGATGATGATGTTTCTGGATCCTATATCACCTTGTCTCTTTGATGGGAATTAGAACTAAGATGGTGGTAATTATGGCGATAATAATGATATTCATGGTTTCTACCTCACACCATCTCAGGTGGGAATAAATCTTTGGCTCATGATATGATGATAATTTTAATTTGGAGTTGGATATTGGGTCAGTAAACGGTGGTGGGAGGAACACAGTGAAATTGAGAACACAACACGAGGGGTGTTTGAAGGAAAAGACAGACATAAGACTAGGAAAAAATTATAAATTTGTAAATGAAAACGGAAGAAATAAAGACAATTTTGTTTAGATGCTGTGTCTCAGAGGGAGAAGAGTTGTGGGTAACCTGGAGAGAGAGAGAGAGAGAGAGAGAGAGAGAGAGAGAGAGAGAGACTGGTCCAAACACACACACACACACACACACACACACACACACACACACACACACGGTTTCGTACATCAAAACATAAAGCCAAATTTTATAAAGATGTTAATACCTCCGATAATTTGCCAACATCATTTCACATCAGCAAGTAGCTTCTCAAAACAAACAACATTCAGTACAGTTACTTACTCACGATATCTCCACACGTCCTTCTGCTCATCTATAAATTTTTACCCTCAGTACTCAATACTATCGCCATTACATAATACCATAGAATAGCGGCACATAGCATCGTTTCTTTTACTTTATTACCTTCAACGGTCAGTATTATCATCATTCACAATGCCTCACAGTATCGTCACACATTCTTCTGAAGGCCTTCCACAAAATCATGTTCTCTTTCTCCACCTCCCGCCTAAGACATTAAGATTCCCGCGGGGCTGCAGATATAGTTTTGGCTGCAGAATATTTTATCTCAGAGCCGCCCTGGAGGTTACTGGTGCTGCCTCACCAACTAGAATTTTCCTCCTTCACCAAAGAACAATAAAAGCAAGTGCAGGATATATCACTTGCGATATGAATGCTTTTCTTTAATATGCCATGATTATTCTTAACAATTCCAAGAAAAAAAAGTAAGAGTAACATTTTTTTAAATAGTATGAATTATGTGTTAATTGTTATGAATTGCGGATGAGTAAGATTGTTTTTTTTCCGACTTGTAAGTGAGCACTGGCAGGTAATTCTAGTGTTTCCAGTCTTCAATGAGTATATTCAGATTCTGACTTTGTGAAGATATATCGGTATGATTGGAAGTAGGGTTCTGAGATTGGGGGAAAAATGTTTGCCACTATACCTCACCATACTGCAGGGAGGTGATGGTCCAGTCTTGGTGTAGTAGACTGCTGCCTGAAAGGAGGCGAGATCAGTCCAAGGCTGAGGCAGGAAATACTTTGGGGGTATTCTGTAGGAGTCAAGAACGTGGCACAAACATACCCCGTCAGTGCAGTCACAAAAATGCTGAGCGACAAGAGCCCTTAACTACAAAGAAAAGGATGTAAGGGCAGGTTTGTGTGAGTAAGAGAAGTGTAAGAATCAAACACACACACACACACACACACACACACACACACACACACACACACACACACACACACACACACACACACACACACACACACACACACACACACACACACACAGGTGTTGGGACATTAATTATCACAGTGCTTACGTTATTTACCATGGTCTGTTTGTCTGTCGGACATTTAAAAACCTTTGCCACTGTGAGACCATACCGGCAGGTTTTGCATGTGGTGAGTTGCAGGTTACTGAGGCAGGCGAGGTTTGGTTTGGTTATGGTGTGTGGTGGTGGTGTTGAGTTACAGGTTACTGAGGCAGGCAAGGTTTGGTTTGGTTATGGTGTGTGGGGGTGGTGTTGAGTTACAGGTTACTGAGGCAGGCAAGGTTTGGTTTGGTTATGGTGTGTGGTGGTGGTGTTGAGTTACAGGTTACTGAGGCAGGCAAGGTTTGGTTTGGTTATGGTGTGTGGTGGTGGTGTTGAGTTACAGGTTACTGAGGCAGGCAAGGTTTGGTTTGGTTATGGTGTGTGGTGGTGGTGCTGAGTTACAGGTTACTGAGGCAGGCAAGGTTTGGTTTGGTTATGGTGTGTGGTGGTGGTGTTGAGTTACAGGTTACTGAGGCAGGCAAGGTTTGGTTTGGTTATGGTGTGTGGTGGTGGTGTTGAGTTACAGGTTACTGAGGCAGGCAAGGTTTGTTTTGGTTATGGTGTGTGGTGGTGGTGTTGAGTTACAGGTTACTGAGGCAGGCAAGGTTTGGTTTGGTTATGGTGTGTGGTGGTGGTGTTGAGTTACAGGTTACTGAGGCAGGCAAGGTTTGGTTTGGTTATGGTGTGTGGTGGTGGTGTTGAGTTACAGGTTACTGAGGCAGGCAAGGTTTGGTTTGGTTATGGTGTGTGGTGGTGGTGTTGAGTTACAGGTTACTGAGGCAGGCAAGGTTTGGTTTGGTTATGGTGTGTGGTGGTGGTGTTGAGTTACAGGTTACTGAGGCAGGCAAGGTTTGTTTTGGTTATGGTGTGTGGTGGTGGTGTTGAGTTACAGGTTACTGAGGCAGGCAAGGTTTGGTTTGGTTATGGTGTGTGGTGGTGGTGTTGAGTTACAGGTTACTGAGGCAGGCAAGGTTTGGTTTGGTTATGGTGTGTGGTGGTGGTGTTGAGTTACAGGTTACTGAGGCAGGCAAGGTTTGGTTTGGTTATGGTGTGTGGTGGTGGTGTTGAGTTACAGGTTACTGAGGCAGGCAAGGTTTGGTTTGGTTATGGTGTGTGGTGGTGGTGTTGAGTTACAGGTTACTGAGGCAGGCAAGGTTTGGTAATGGTTGTGGTTACTATTGTTGAACACCAAGTTGACAACCAGCAGTGTGTGAGTGTTCCCGATCTGGATGAGAGGCTATGGAGAACAAGAATAATTGTGTATGTAAGCACGATAATGGAAGCTGATTCACTTTCATTTGGCATCTGTTGACTCGTCGTCTCTGCCTCTGTCGTCTCCGCCCTTGTCGTGGAGTAGTAGACTTTATGGTTATAGAGCGATATGCTGTGCGTACTTCTCCCTCTGTCTGTCTGTCTGTCTGTCTCTCTCTCTCTCTGTCTGTCTCTGTCTCTGTCTGTGTGTGTGTGTGTGTGTGTGTGTCTGTGTCTGTGTTTTAAAGTAAAAAGATATCTTTTTATCTTTTCCTGCCATGGTTGTTAATTTAATATAAAGCAAACATTTTCTTGTATATTTGTGCAACTAGAGTGCGTGTGCTTAAATACGTTGTAATGAAACTCTTAAAACATGTCCAGTGACAATTGTTCTCACCAGTAAGGTGCAGAAGAAAACCAGTGGTATATAATTTTTTCTAACCCACAACGTTAGCAATATACGCATAACAGTAAAGATCAATGTGTCAGAAGCAGAGAGAGAGATAACGGTGTAAATCGCATCATGGAGTTACTTTCAAGGGAAAACCTGACCATCCTGTCATATTAATAACTGTACGAGGGAATAACCAAAGCAGAGGGAATGTTCGCTGTGCGGTGTAGCTGACTTTATGATTCGATTCTGTGATGCTGTGTATGGCTGTGAGTCGGATACTTTTCATTTTGCAGTTCTCAGTAGTAACACTGGGAAACAAGATAAACTATCGTGTCCCAAGGATGAAAATAATTTCGATTCTTATAATATTTTTTGTGCTGAATCCAAATGTGTGTGTACAATATCTGTCAGGTAAGGTTTATTAGTGACATGCAGTTCAATTTTTAAAAACCCATAAATATGCACACTTACTAAAGTCTGATAAAAAAAGACAAGCCTCCAGTTTAAAAAGTAGCATTGATTTTCTATGGTACTTTGCCTCCGGAATGTCTCTTTTAAGAGTCCAGTAGTAGTCAGCCAACATGCTGGGGCTCCAGTTACCATGGTAACGATTTTCCATGTTAGAAATGTTCTGGTGAAAACGCTCACCGTGTTCATCGCTCACCACACCCAGGTTTTCTGAAGAAAGAAAAAATAATAAAAAGGTTCAAGTGAGATTCCAAAAAGGAATTTCAAAGACATTGAACCCTATTCCATGGTAAGACATAAGAAGGTCACCCACTATTTCAGGATAGGCTTCGGCCATGCGATTTCCCAAGAGGTTAGTGCCAGCACTTAAAACTCTGCCATTCAGCTTTCTCAGCTTCATCCAACCGTCCTTCAGATCTCTCACCTCTTAACAATTCTTTGCTCTGAGGGCCTACAAAAATACCTTCTTTAATCCTGGCATCACTGATCCGGGGAAACTTATTTCTCAATTACTGTATGTGAATCCGGTTTATAATTTATGCATCCATTTAAAGCTTTTCATAAGTCCAAGCTTGATGTGCAAAGCAGGAAGATACACTTTCTCAGGGTCAACAAGTAGACTGTTGACAACATTTTTCTTGTCTGCAACAAGTCAAGTACGTTTTGGCCAGTCCCTCTGAATGTAACCTTTTTGCTTGTCCGTTCTGCCCCACTCACATAAAAAAAAAAAAAAAAACTGTATTTTGTGTAACCTAGCTGCAACCCTAGCAAAAGTACAAAGACCTATAGATGTCCACATATTCCATTTATAATTCTGATACTGAACTTTAAAAACAAATTCATATTATCGGAAGACTCTTTCATGTTTGCATCATGTGCAATAGGTACAGAAGGAAATTTGTTTCCGTTATGAAGAAGGTCCACTTACAAGCTGATTTGATGAGTAAATCAAGAAGCGCCAGTCGTCCACACTGTGATCATGACCAAGAGCCCCCATGACTGAATCAACGTCTTTACAAAACAGAAGTCCGTCCTCCTGAAAGAAGCATTCTTTGAAGTCATCGTTGCGGCTACGAGAAAAAAAAAAAAAAAAAAAACGTCGCGCTACAGTAGATTCCAACCATGTAATCTTGAACCTAAAGTTCAGCCTGCTTCTTAGATAAATCCAAGCCACGAACAAGGTCATTCCGGTCTCCTTGTGACAGTAAATGTGATTCATCAGAACAGGTAGCCTGAAACGTTGGATCAGAAACTTCATCTTTTTCCTCGTGATATGCTGCAGCTTCGTTACATTCCTCATCACTTAAGGTACATGCTGTGGAGGATTTGATACTGGAAGTTCAGCACTGTGGAAAACTGGTCTCATTGCCAGTGGTGGATTAGGGTACTACACTAAGCTCGTTGATATTGCCCACCTTTATCAAGACGAAGCGATAATGATAATTTCCCCCATGTGTGTGTGTGTGTGTGTGTGTGTGTGTGTGTGTGTGTGTATGTATGTGTGTGTGTGTGTGTGTGTGTGTGTGTGTGTGTGTGTGTGTTACCATTGTCTGTTTATCTGTTACCATTATGAACGGCTTCAGCAATCATTATGAAACCTTCAGGGTATCAAGATATAGCCAAAATCTTGGACGAGTTCGAAAATTGGCGCTCGAGGTCAAGGTCAAGGTCACCAAAATAGCTGCAAAGGTCAACTATTTTTTTAATATGGATTGGCTTTTTATGAAATGCGGTGACTGAATTCCTCAGAGTTTTGCTAACTTTCTTCGCATCTAGTTTGTAGGTAGCTTGCAGCTTGGCCAACAGCATATTCTGTCGGGCGATTAGCGACCTGCTCCCGAATGCTTTTCCTTCATTATTGAACTGATCCCTTTTGTACTTACAAGGCAGAAACAGCAGTCTGTTGTGTGATTTTGGGGTTCCTTCCAAGTTATTGGAACAGCAAATTGCATGTGACGGGAACTGTTTAGCCATCCTGTGAGCAGTCTTGTACGTCACGCAACACTTAGGAGAGACCCAGCACTTGTCTTGATCACCCACATTATATCTGAAATTAAGTCCATAGCATATATTTATTAACTGTTAAAGAAATTGCTGGGGTGCCTGCTAACATGACAATAATTCGTGTTAAATGTGTGGGTGAAACAAACATTTGTGGCAACAGTTTGTGGCAGCAACATAGCCTGTAGCGTTGTGTTGTCCCACTGTTAGCTAATATGCCCAAGATACTTGTACCAGTCTATTTCCCTAAGACAATCGCCTACAACGATCACTTTGCACAGTAAATTGCATGTAGTTATGTAACATGCTGGGATACACACACACACACACACACACACACACACACACACACACACACACACACACACACACACACACACACACACACGTCCGTGCATGTAGTATAGACACAGCTGGCAAGGCTTACTGAGTCGATAGTCTGTGGGATGTCACACAATTGTCCTTTATGACGTAATATTAGCTGAATCAGACGTTCTGTTCATATATGCTAGTTATACCATTAATGCACCAGTAACAGTCAGTGATAGTTAAACTGTAAATTGTCCCAAGACTGAGTTTCTACTCGTGGCATGGACATGGTAACGTAAATATTTTGCTTTAACTGCGACCAGGGGATTTGTTTTATTGTATAGGAATAAGAATATGGAACAGTAATGTGGAAGCGAGGAAAGTTGGGAAGGGTTGGAAGAAAAATAAATTGAGAGAAAGAGTGAATGTGGGAGGCGAGATGAAATAAAAACCGAAAGAGGAACCGAACCGCACCAAACATCAAGGGAAAAAGAAAGTTTAGCCCGTTTGCATTTTTAGATTTTAGAGGAAATAAAGATTATAAAAAAAATCTAACATTAAACTGAAGGGCTATTTATCTCATTCTCGTAAGATCTACATACTTCTTTTCGGATTTGGAGAGACATCTTATACTGAAGGCGTTAATGAAGGATGCGGTATTCGAAACTACACTGCTCAGAAGCTCTGCCAACCAGGGCGATCCTATTCTAGAAGATAAGTAAAGACGGAAGAAGAAAAACAACGAACTACACAAAACTACTGACAGTAAAGAACGAAGAAAAAATATAGCTCAAACCAATATTCAAAATTCAATAACCAAAAGGACAGGCGAATGTCTTGCCCAGACCAAAATAGCATCACAGAAATAAAATGAAGTAACGACAAAAATGCAACAGGGATCTAATGGAACGCTTACCTGAACTGATTTGACAAGTATAATGATACGAGAGTGCATAATATATCAAGAGGGTTGTGAAATGTGAGGTGAGCAGAGTAGCGTGGTTGAGTGGGTGGAGAGGAGGAGATGAGGTGGATAGGAAGAGGAAAGGGAGGAGCAGAGAGGTGCAGGTTAGATGGTAAGGAAGGACAGGGAGAGAGGGAAAAAAGTAATGTGACAATGGCAGTACGTCGACGAGGGAGGGAGAGGAAGGGGGTGGTGGTGATGGTATATGTGAGTAGGAGGGGGAGAATAATGGGGTGATGGTGTTGACTTGGATGTAGAGAGGAGAAAGAAATAAGTATATTAGTCACCTCACTCAACCTCATACTTATTCTTCTCTTGGCCAGCTTCCTTCTTTCCCAACCTTCTTCCTTCCCCTCACCAGTCTTACATTTTCCTAAGTGTTTTTCATTTTGTAACAACAAGTTTGTTCTCCTTTTGTGTTTAGTCATGTCACGTTCTTCAAACACCTTACAGTTTCTTTCTGCATTTTTTTCATATGTTATTGTTGATTCAGAAGTTTTTTTTTTTTTTCGCTGCGTGTTTTATAAGTTTTCTATGGGCGATATTTCTCTCTCTCTCTCCCTCTCTCTCTCTCTCTCTCTCTCTCTCTCTCTTTGGTAATGTAGCCATGATTTTCCCTACACCATTATAATCTTTACTTTCAACATACTCTGTTCTACGGGCACGATATACATATTTTCTTTCTGATACTGTGGTTACTATTACTGTAGTCAGGATCTTTATTGCTTAGTTTAATTCCCAACCTGTCATTACTTTTCCTACACACAGAGCTTCATATCTCTGCAACTAACTTTGTTAACATTTGTTGTAATTTGTTTCCTCCTCCACTGCTTTCATATTTCTGTGGCACAAGTTTTTTTCTTTGGTACTTTTTATTCATTGTCATAATTATTACTTACATATTATATTCCTTCTCTCCCATTTACTCTTTCCTACAGTCAAAGCCTTCATAATATCCCAGTAAGTCTTGCAAACATTAGTTTTATCTTAACTGCGTCTTCTTTCTGTACCGTTTTACTGCGTGATTAGGGTATGCAGTATGCTTACCATCCCAGTTACTCCATTCTACAAGTACAATCTTCATAGACTGTTAACGCAGCTGCACTTCTGCATATCTACAGTAATTCGTTCAGCCAAAGTCCTCTCGTTTCCTTCATGCAGCAGCCAGCAGTGTTCCTCTCCTGCCTCTCTCCCTTTTAGTAATAATACACTTACCGCATCATCACGGTTACACGACTACGCATTTCGGGAAAGCATTTCTGTACGGACTGAGTTTTATCAATTTAATATCTGTTTATATATTTGCAACTGATAAGGGATAAAAGTGTGTGAATGAAGTTTGTTCTGAAAAGCATTTGACAAGGATATAACACCCCTGTTTTAGCTTGGCAGTCGATGGAATGACTTTGTAGCAGAAATACAGTAAGGTATGCGTTGATGGTTTTCTTCTGAAGTGGTTCTAAGCACTCGATGATGAGCGGATGTTTGTGTGGCCCATATCATTGAGTAACATTTCGATATTTCTTCTGTCTGTGCGCTTCCTCTTCCTTTGTTTCTGGGTCCTACCTCACCTCATTCCTTGAGTGGGGGTTAGAGTTGGGGTTCGACAAGGCTAAATAAAGTCGTTGAGAGCAAAAGGACCAACTCTAAAAAGATGTCCTCAGATAAAAGGGCTTAAGATTCCGATTATGCTTCGCTGATATAAAAATAATGTCAACACCAAAGTAACATACAGTAATGAGCTCCTGACCGAACACTCGTACCCTCTTAAACATTGTTGTGTCAACATCACAACGTCTGTCACAACCAACAGGCACACCCACCATTAATATATCTATAACATCGGATATTTGTCGGTGTATAAAATAAACACCCATACATATGCACCAACATACTTCATATAGGTTATATTGTGTTCTAATTACATTTATACATACAAATGACTGCGCATATCAGATTTTATAATAGTCCCTATCCATTCTCTCTCTCTCTCTCTCTCTCTCTCTCTCTCATTGATAGACCTTTTGATGAAAACAGCATATTGTACAATCGTTCGTTCACCAATAATACAGGCATAATGCACTAGTTTGTTAATCGCTATAACCATTACAAGTATAGTCTTGCCTTGATAAGCAGGTCGGGGTATTCGACAGCAGAGTGAGCCAGTCAGTAGAATTTGTTGTTACTCGTAAGAAACTGACATGAAGAAAAATGAAAGTGATTGGTTTACGGTGTGTGTGTGTGTGTGTGTGTGTGTGTGTGTGTGTGTGTGTGTGTGTGTGTGTGTGTGTGTGTGTGCGTGCGTGCGTGCGTGCGTGCGTGTGTGTGTGTGTGTGTGTGTGTGTGTGTGTGTGTGTGTGTGTTAGAGAGAAAGAGAGAGAGAGAGAGACACGGAGTGTTGGCAACAGTGATGTTTCTTGGCCCAACATATTTGGTAGCAGTTATCTGTCACCGTTCGTTCGTTCGTTGAAGATTCCCTGCACATATAGTGCAGGCCGGGCCATACATTAGCCCGGTCAGTGGTGTATGGGCTGTTTAAAAAACAGTAAGTGAGGAGGACAGGACCTGGGGATTGCCCAGCACACACGTCCTGTCTCCTGACTGGCTTTGTGGTGTGTGTGATCTGTCACCCAAAATCCCATCCATTCATATGCAGATGACTCAACACTTCACGGTTCATTCACACTCAAACACCCATTTATAAAGTTTAATATCTATAACTCTCAACTGAGTGCAACCACCTCTATAAATGAAGACTTATCTGACATCCGTGAATGGGGACAAAACAACCTTGTCTCATTTAATGTTAGTAAAAACCAAATACAGTATATACAATTTGCTAATAGATAGATATTGTCAGATTCGTTTTTACCGTCAGTGCTACTAATATTCTCATCTCCAAAAGTATTGAAATTCTCGGTGTCTCACTTAACAGTGCCCTCAGCTGGACCTCTCATGTCAGATCACTTGCTAAAACCGCCTCAAAGATACTTGGATTATTGTACAGAGTCCGTAGCTTCTTCACTGACGAGCAGTTAGATATAATTTAAAAAGTCATGTGGGCTTGCAGCTAAAACAACTAGACAAAATTCAGAACAAACCTGTTGGAATTATTAATAACCCTGCTATTATAAATAAACTACCTCCCCTACAAGTAAGAAGGAATGTTGCCTCCTTTGTATTATTTTACCGATATTTTTATGGCAAATGCTGAGACGAACTTGCGTCCATGGTGCCACCTCTCCATGCCTTCCCTCATGCTACACGGGCATCTGGTAGCGTTCATGACTGGAATGTCACTCAGCCATATTGTAGAACTTCTGCCTACCAGAATTCTTTCATTTCCTGAACAGCATCTCTCTGGAACTCGCTTCCCCAGAGTTGTTTCCCTCCAAACTTCAACCTGCAGCTGTTCAAGTCCAACTGTTACAGATATTTTATGAACGGAGGACACCAGTAATCTGGTGGATGGATAATTATTTTTTATTCATATGTTATTCCTTCCTCTGTTCTGTTGTAAAAAAAAAAAATAACGCCATTGCAGAATAGCGAGTTAATTTACGCCCCTGCACAAGTACCATTGCGGACAGTAATATCGTTCTAGTCGTTAATATGATAATTATTTATCTCTTGCATGGCATATTGAATGGTGTGTTGGGTTTGAATATGGCACCACTGTGATTCGGAAGTCAGTGTTCATTGCATGTCCGTTTACCATGATGACCTGTATCAGTACACAGAGTGATTCATGTATTGGCTTCCATTATATTGACACATGACTGGGCGGCTCAAGTTTGCCTTTCTTTTCTTTTTATTGGGGGAGGGGGAGGGGGGATGCCATTTTAGCTGTCGAATGAAATTAGTACTCGCCAAAGAATGCAGGCGAAGTATATGTATAAAAAAGAAAAAAGAAAAAAGAAAAGCATGGCAGGTACTATGGTAAGCATAAATTGCTGCAGGATGGACGCTGGTAACTCTGTCGGTGCCGTCATCACAACACATGAGAATTGGGCTGTGCACTATATGGACCAGCGTAGTTATGTCTGGCTCTGTACTTGAGCCAACACTATGCAAAAAACATAAGTAGCGGAATGTAAAATTTCAAACGGAAAAAGCGCAAGATCGGGCCAGGTTAGGGCAGGAAAAGTTCGGATATTTGAATTTCATTAAAGTCTTAATTGATCTTCCAGAAATACTCACCTACATGTCATAAAAGCACCATTGCCTTCACACCAGGTTAGAGTGAGAGAGTCCTACCATGTATTCAACATGGACGTTTAATATTAGCGCAACAGTGGTCACAAAAGGGTATGTGCGATGCAGGAGTGCACGGTCTTAGGGAATGAATTGTCAAGTCTATGCCCAGAGTCATGCAGATAATGTTATAAAAAATATTAATATTTACGATAAAACTGGCGCAGTAATTTTTAGGAAACTGGAACATCAGCTTCATGGGTAGCAATGGCAATTAAATAGGCATTTTTCTATAACTTATTCCAGAGTTCACGCACACACACACACAAAACAGAAGAAAAAAAGTCACAAAATATATTAAAGGAATGATTCATTTCATTGGCTTCCCGTTGTTTCTTTGACATAAATATCTGCCTTTACGTTCTCCATTGTCCATTTAGCCTGTCAGCCTTAGCAGTGCGATGCTGCTGCCCTGCACTACCCTGTCCTTCACTGCCCTTCACTGTCCTTTCCTGTTCTTCCCTGCATTGGCTTACCTTTACATTTATCATATCATCCCATTTTTCTGCGCACCGTCAAACTCTTTATTTTTCCTTCTTTCTCTTTCCCTCTTGCCCTGTCCTACACTGTCCTGTCTTTCCGTGCCCTGCGTGCCTGGTCTGGGGATTATCAAGGCATTGGCAATAAGCTCTTGATGGCACTGGAAGGTGTAAATCGCTAAGCCAGGCACAGCTTTCAGTCCGCTTCACTGTCTCCTCCCCCTACCTTTGAAATCTTTCTGCTCTAATTTTTCCATCCTCCCTCTCTTGTTCTTTTTATATTCTCCTCATTTACTCTTTCCCCACCTCCTCTCTCTCCTACTTTCTCTTACCTCTTCTTCACCCACCACTCTCTTCATCCCCTCGCTCTCCTCATCCCCCACTCTCCTCATCCCCCCACTCTCATCCCCCCACTCTCCCAGTCCCCTCATCTTTTCTTCAAGTTTCCTCTCCCGTTCCTCTTTCACTCTTACCCTACCTCTCTACGCCACTGTCTCTGCCCCATTCCTCCCATGCTGCCTGTCACCTTTTCTCATTTTTCCCTTCCCCTTCACTTATCTAAGTGTTCCCCCAGCCTCATCATACTATTCACCCAACTCCTTCAGCTTCTCCAACACGCCCTATTCCCTCACCCATCCCTCTCATGTGCCTCCTACTCTCGCACACTGGCATCCCTTCCCCCTCCTCCCAACGTTCAACCACTTCCATTCCCTCTCCTTCATCTCCCTATCCCATTCTTACCCCTTCTCTTCCCTTTCTTCCTCCTCTCTTCCACTTCTCCTCCTCCTCCTCCTCCTCCTCCTCCTCCTCCTTCTCCTCTTCCACGTTCTCTTCTCTTGTCATCCTTCTCTCCATCTCCCAACATTCATCACTAATCCCACTCCATCCTGTTCATGTATTACACTGACACCAGAATTTTACAAACTACTGTGGTTGAGTGGAAGAGGCCTATTTTGTTAGCCATTCTGTACGGGGTCAGGACCTGGGAAGTTTATCTTGGTTTATCTTGACATTTCTTTCTCAGTTACCACGCCATTCTTTCGTTTTACTTTTATCTTGACAGATTTCCCTCATTAGTCACCTACATATTTAGCTTATATACATCAGAACATATGAAGGGAGGATAAACTGCAGTAGGCAGGTTTGTCCATGCTAAACAGGTAGGGCCTTCATCATAATCGTTATCATCATTGTCGTTGTCTCCGCCATTATGAACATCATCGTCATCGTCATTATCATCATCATCATCATGATCACCACCATAGTCTATCTATCTATCTATCTATTGCCAGACACCTCAGTCCCGTTTGGGGTGGCCACAAACAAATCGCCTCCAAGTCGCCCTGTCCCCCGCCATTTCACTGCCCTGCTCCCAACTCACAAAAATTTGAAAATGCAAAAAACAAAGGTGCAGCTGTCATCTGAATAATCAACAAAAAATGACACACTCCACTCTCTCATTATTCAAGCCTTCGGTATTCTCTGTTCCCTCCCACACGCAGAACTATTCAAACTTCACCTTCATGGGTCACAGTATTTTACATCAACAAATGCACCTTTACCATACCTGCATGGGATATGGTGATCAAGTGACACAGCAGTGGATTGGCTGACCGAGAGATGCAGGATCGAGCCCAGGTTTGTAGAGGGAGTAGGTGAATATTTGAATGTTGTTAAAAGTCTTCATCTAACCCATTCAGCATGAGGGGTCTTTCCTAAGCTGAAAAAGAGAATCTTAGGGGTAACAGGCATTAAGAAAAAGCGTCTATAACTTAATGAAAGAGTTCACTCACCCTCAGCAAGGCCCACACAAATGTCAAACAAATCCCGAGCATTCCGAACTTAAACTAAATTCTGCAGCCATCTTATAACTTGGCATAGTATTTCTGTTTTACCAAGACTGCCCTGTTTCACATATCTATTTCAGTATCTAGTAATCTATCAGTTATTCAGTGTCCTCTTCTTAACTTCGTTTTGAAAATATATGCCTTCCAACCTGTTTAATAGACAGTATCTTTGGCTCTATCGGATACGTTTATGTGAAGCTGCAGAACGTGGTGAATGTTTTTGGCGTATCCGATAAAGCCAGGATTCCGGGGGCTTGAATGATGATTGAATGGAAGCGTGGCCCATTGGATTGGGCAAATTTGGGCTGTCTGGACATTGCTACTCCTCACCCTGCCCTAGGGTGGGAAAGGAGCTCCAGATGATGATGCATGATAATGATCTTTCTTCAGATATATCTGTCTTCCAAAGCCTTTCTTTGGTTTCCAGTATCTTCCATTCTTCCAGTCTCTGTCTTACAACCATTCTCTCTTCTTATCCCCCATCCTCATTGTCGCAGTGGACCTAGCTCTTCGCCTGGGTCGGTCACTGTTCATGTTTTCATTCAGTATCCGAGCCACTTACTAAATTTTCCAGCGCCTGTACCTTTCCGTGTCCACATCTATGTATTTTTCAGTTTTCCCGTCTCCGATTGTCCTTTCCCTTTGTCTTTACAACTCTGCTGTTTCAGTCATTCAGCATACTAAACAGTCAGTATTCACTCTCCAAATACAGTTATCATCCATAATCACTATATGGTAATATTTTCCAATCTTCCAAACTGTGTGTGTGTGTGTGTGTGTGTGTGTGTGTGTGTGTGTGTGTGTGTGTGTGTGTGTGTGTGTGTGTGTGTGTGTGTGCGCGCGCGCGCGCAAAACACACATCTACGCCAACCAAAAAGGTTTATTGTCGAAGTCACAGGCAAATATTACATCCCAAACTGAGTCACTTAGCCTCAGCACTGTGTGAGATGCTGGTCGTGGAGGAAAGCACGCAAACAAATCCATAAAGCGAACGATTGAAGGCAAGTGAGATTATCCCTAGGGATAGGTTGGGAATAAATATGAGAGAGAGAGAGAGAGAGAGAGAGAGAGAGAGAGAGAGAGAGAGAGAGAGAGGTTATTGGTTTGTATTTATGTATCAAGAACACAGTATACATATTATGCAATATGTATGAGTGCATAATTATTTTACTATATGCCCAGTGTTACAGGTACACTGTTGGTGAATGTAACTGTTGGCTGTGACATATTGTTGTGATGTTGATGTTAGTGTTTGCGAGCGACCGAGAGTAAAGTCAGGGACTCAGCTGTTGATTGTAACAGGTTCTTGATATGTCGATGTAAGTGTTTATGAGTGCACAGTCAGGGACTCAGATGTGTTACCACTTTCATGTTAAGATTATTTTCTAGATTTCAAAACATTGCCAGAGTCTTACAATTCTCAACCCGTGGATGACTTTTAAGAGTTTACTCTTGTTGCTTTAAAATTATTGTATTTAACTTAGTAGATCCTGAGCTCATAACCCACACAAGACATGAGGCCAAGTAGGGTTCAGAAACAAAGAGAAAACGCGCACAGGGGAACTATCAAAAACGTTACTCAGTCATTTATTCACCACATAAACCTTCAATATCTTGAATCCACCTCATATGCAAAACCGTCTGTACATTTTTATTGTATTTACGATATAGATTCACTTCACTGACTACCAAGTACAATCACTGGGGCTAAGCCATACCATGTGCTGCTCCGTTTACATATCGTCCAACTATTTTTATCTCTTGTAAGTGCAAAATGAAACTAGCAAAACTCCCACTGTTAGAGAAGTGCTCTCCCAGAATGCCTACTCCTGTAACTGTCATAAGGTGTTAGATGAGTGCGAGTCATTACTAAAAGAGAGAAAGGCAGGATGGGACCACTGCTGGCTACTGAATAACAGGAAAGAGAGCCAGCAAATGAAAAATGTATGTGCCTGTCGTGGGTTGAAGCTTGTGATTATAATAAAGTGGGATGGCTGGCATATCGTATTCTTTCTCACGCGGTAAAAATCGTGATGACAATGAAAAGAAAAATGTACACTACGTAACATAAAACGGATTTCTGCAAAATTAATTTGGAAATATGGAGTCTATAAGAGCAGGGAAAAAGTCAGTGAGAGAGAAGGGACAATCAAAGAGGAATGATTATGCCTACAACAAAAATTTTCGTAGAGATATTTTCTGCAAGAAAAGAACCAGGAATGGGAAAGAGGAAACAAGTTATTGCAGATGTTGTTGTTGGTGCTGTTGTTGTTGCTTAACCCCGTCTCTCTGGTGAATAGACCCAGCAACCACAGGAAAGACTGCTGTAATGGGACCGTCCTACACGTACAGCACAGTGCATACAGTACATCATACAGGGAACCGGCACCCTCTTGTGATAGATAGGGCCTTGCCAGGGTCGAACTAGGGTCCTTCCCCACCGATAGGTGCAGGAGAAAATGAGGAGGTTTGGTTCTTGTGTGGACGCCGCAGCTGCTTCGTTCCACACAGGGTACACTGCACAACACGTGTAGGGTCCTTGTCAGCGCCACAGCAATTGTAATGAGCGAGCTTTGCGGATGTATTAAACTTTCTGCAGAGGTGAAAGTAAATGGGAGGTTCGGAATATGATGAAACATTCAAATAATTGACTACAGAAAACGTAAACACATTATGAGAAAATATATGCATCGTCTGGCTGTAGACAGGAGTATGTTGAATATAAAATATAAAGATGCATGGAAGCCATGGCTATAATGATTTTTTAAATTGCACACACAAAGTACCTAAAAGAAGACCTGTAAAACAGAAATATTGCAATAATTAAATGTTACTGTGCTTTTAGATACAACAGTTACAGGCGAAAAAATGCAGGAAGATAAAGTATAAGGTGTTCAAAGAAAGTGACGTGACAGAAAACGTGAAAGCAAAGCAACATTGCTATAAGTGACACAGGAAGACAAGCACTTGGGAAAAAGGAGGCTGAAGAGGGGGGTGGGAGAGGGAAGGGAAGGTAGGAAGCTGACGAAGAGATAATAAGTATGAGGCTGAGTGAGAGGAAAACTACCCTTACATTTTTCTTCCCTCCACCTCTTCCTTATCACCATCAAGTCCCAATTTTTCTCCACCTCCCACTCACCTTTAGCATCACCACCACCCACTCCCCTCTTCCTTTACTACCATCACCACCGTACCTCTTGCCCTCTCGCTCTCCCTCCTTACCGTCTTACCTACACCTCTCTTCCCCTCCCTTCCCTCTCCATACCCAACTCCCCTCCTCCCCACCCACTCAACCCCGCCACTCTACTCACTTCACATTTCACAACCCTGTGTAGCACCAGTCGAGCAGGGCAGTATTTCCCTCTGGCACCTTGCCAACCTTTCTAACAACTTTACCTCGTCATCCTTTCCCCCTCTTTTCTAATCTTATGGTTCTGTAGCTATTTCTTCTACTGATAAAGCAGATCTCTTCTCTCACACTTTCTCCTCCAATTCCACCTTCGACGATTCTGGTGCTGTTCCTCCATCATTTCCCCCCTCTGACTTCCTCATGGCTGACATTAAAGTTTCTTCAGCTGATGTATTTTCTGCCATCACTGGCCTCAATACTAACAATGCATATGGGCCTGATGGGGTCCCTCCTGTTGTCCTCAAGAAATGTGCTCCTGTTCTTACACCCTGCCCAGGTAAACTCTTTCGCCTTTGTCTATCAACTTGTACCTTTCCTGCGTGCTGGAAGTTTGCTCTCATTCAGCCAGTCTCAAAGAAGAGTGACCATTCCCAGCCCTCTAACTATCACTTAGTTGCTTTAGCATCCTCTGTCTCAAAAGTTTTCGAGTCCAATCTTAACATAAAAATTTTAAAGCATCTTTCCTATCACACCTTTCTTTCTGATCGTCAGTATAGGTTCCGTCAGGGACGCTCCACTTGCGATCGTCTCATCTACCTTTCAGACTCCTGGTCATCCTCCTTTCGGGACTGGCGAAAGCTTTGCCATTGCACTTGACATCTCAAAGGCTTTCGATCGAGTCTGGCATAAATCTTTAATTTCCAAACTGCCCTCTTACGGTTGCTATCCTTCTATCTGTGCCTTCATCTATAGCTTCCTTTCTGGTCGTTCTATAGCTGCTGTTGTAGACGGCCATCGTTCTTCTCCTACATCTATCAACAGTGGTGTTCCTCAGGGCTCTGTCCTATCACCAAATTTCTTCCTTTTATTCATCAATGACCTTCTAAGTTGTACATCTATCACTATCCGCTCATACGCTGATGATTCCATCCTTCATCTTTCCATTCGGTTCCCACAACGTCCATCTCAGCAGTTACTTCAACAAACAAGGGATGAGGCTTTGGCACACCTAATGTGTGACTTGGCTCGTATGTCTGACTGGGGTAATAATAATCTTGTTGTTTTTAATGCATCAAAAACTTAGTTTTTACACCTATCAACCTGACAAAATCTTCCACAGGAGTACCCACTCGTGCTTAATAATATCCACCGTAATCCTACTTCAACCTTGAACATGCTGTAGGGACTTATCTTGGAAAGATCATATTACTTCTCTTCTAAAATCTGGTTCCAAGAGATTAGGTGTACTAAGCCGACTCCGTACCTTCTTTACCCCTGCACAATTTTTTACTTTATACACGGACTTTATTCTCCCCAGAGTAGAGTACAATTCCCATGTGCGGGGAGGCTCCCCACATACAGCTCTTCTCCGTGGGGTGGAGTCAAAGGCTTGTTGTCTCATTAACTCTCCTCCTACTGGCTCCCTTCAACCTCTGTCTCGTCGCCGAACTGCTGCATAAATATCTTTTTTCTTTCACTACTTCAATGGTCACTGCTTCTTTGAACTGTCTGCTTGCATCCCTCCACCTCTACGACGGGCGCGTAGCGCCGTGTTGCAACAAACTCCCATCTCTTTTCTGTCCAGCTCTCTAATGCAAGAGTTAACCCTTACTCCCAGTCCTTCATTTAATCAACAGGTCAACTCTGGAACTGTCTCCCTCTATCTGTATTTCCTACTTCCTATGATCACCAGTCTTTCAAACGCAGTGTGTCCAGGCATCTCGAAATGAAAGGATCTTGAATTTGGCTCTTTTGTATTTTTTTTTTTTTTTCTTGTTAGGAACGGTTTGTGGGCTTTTAGCCTATGATTCCTTTTTTCTCGCATAAAAACAATAAAAAACTGTATTTTCCAAGCCAGTTATTGGTCAGCGCTGGACATCATCCTGCAGCATTTATGTCTGTACTTCTGCTTTTTTCTCTGATGTGGCTTTGGTTTGTATCAGCCATTCGCTCGTCCTTTTGGTCCTCTGAATTCTGAATATTGTTAAGAATTTTAATTTTTTCTTCGTTCTTTTCTGTCTGTAGGAATGTGTAACTCGTTGTTTTCCTTCTTCTCGATTTATTTAACTTTTTAAATACAATTTTAAAAAATGTTTCATTTGTATTATTACCAGTCAGTCAGTTTTATTCTGGTTAGGGGAACTGCTAAACAATGGAGGTTAGAATAGTGTATCCTTCACTAACGTCTTCAGTAAAGAGGCTTTTCTTAACTGGAAAAGAATTATGTGGATAGCTAATATAAACGAAGTAAATCGCCATTGTAATGTTAAAAATTTTCATATTATTTTTGTTCTGTAAAAGCTAAAAATTGGCGCAAGTTAAGATAATTCGTTTTTCTTTTTTGTGTTTGATATCGTTTGTTGATTTTCATTTTCTCCTCTTTTGTTTCATCTCGCCTTCCCTTCCCGGTTTCCCTTCCTTCCAGTCTACGTTTCATGTTTCTCCCCTAAACTGAATAAATCTCTGTGCCCGTAGTTAAACCAAAATGTTTATACGTCCATGTCAATGTCCTTTGTAGAATCTCACTTTAGGTAAGACTAGACTTGCGCCATAAAGGACAGTTGTGGGACTCATCCATCAACCGTCGACACAGTATGCCCCAGCAGCTGTTGTCTCTGCTTCCTTTATGGATGTGTGTGTGTGTGTGTGTGTGTGTGTGTGTGTGTGTGTGTGTGATACAGTCGTTGTTCTAATGGATTAGTGAACAAGTGTAGTTTGTGCAGCAGTAAATGTGGAATGTCGTTTAATTAACACCATATGAGCCAACCCGGTTATGAAGCAATGTTGGCAAGTAGTTGCTGTCTTTAATTAACTGTGACGGACTTAACCTATTTATCCTTAGGTTCTCCATGAATTTCATAATAACAGTCTGAAGTACCATAAAATGCACATAGCAATTATGGCTGAGGGGATAGATGACGTTCATGTTAACCCCATCAGCCCGAAATGTCTCTGCAAAGCCGAATAAAACTGTCTGGAGGCAGCCAGGATAAAATAGTACAGCGTTTTATGGTTCATTCAGTGTAACTTGGAGGAGGTTTTGGTTCCTGTGCAGCCTATTTCCCGCAGCTCAGTAGCACAATTAAACACTATTCGGCTCTTCATCATTCCGTGGTACTTTTCGCGACGAACACCATATTATTAGCATAGGGTTATTTTATTTTGGTTTTATAGTTCAGCATTCAGATGGGAGAGACGACAATTTAATGACGAGTAAAAGGAACACAGTACAGTCGTCGTGCAGGCGTTACAACAAAGTCTCACACACATACACGGTGTTTATAGTGCAACTCAATCGCTCAGTGGTCATTCATACCCATAACTGTGTCACCAATTACTACTTATTCACTGTTATTTCTTGCCTTCATTGTGACACCAAGGCTATGGTTATCGAGTTCATTTCCTGGTACATGTATATGTGTTTAACTACCAATCTGTCAGTTTAATTCTATATCAATTTATCTGCCTCTCTCTCTCTCTCTCTCTCTCTCTCTCTCTCTCTCTCTCTCTCAAATACCTATCCCAAATTTATCAAAAGTAGCACATATACTGTCAGTCGGTCTTGCAAGAAGGGATTGGCCTTTGATGCAGACTTATTAAAGTTGATGATTAGAAGTAAGTGTGACCTGTTTTGGACTAAACGTGGCACATACACTGTGTGTCGATGGGACGATGTGATTCCATTTTATTGCAGATGATCAATAATCATGGTCATGGATCAAGTTCGTGTCTGTGCACTGGCAGCACTTTTGACCTTGTTGTGTGTGATGAAGCTACCTTATATCGTTTGTCATTTTATTCACATTTACTCTAGCTATATGCCTTTTTCACTTTCATGGTGGTTCCTGACTCCTATTTCATTCATCCTGCCGTTATGTCAATTTTTCTTGCATAGGCCTATCATTTTTTTTTCGTATTCTTCTTGCATGCCTAGGACTGTCCCTTTCATAATACTTTAACATTTATCGCTCTGTGAATCTCCAAACATTTTTGCTCAACATCTTTCATCTGTGTTCTTCTCTTCTCTCTTCCTCCCTCACTTCTTTCTCTTATTCTCTTACGTATATCTTTTTTCTCGCCTCTTCCTCTCCCCTCCTACCCACAATCTCTCCCACCACCTTCCTCATTTGTCGCGCCAACTTCCACCCACCGCCTCTCTCCTTTTCTTTCCTTTAGCAAATTTTTTCCGCTCGCTTTGACTGTATTCAGCTTCTCTCTCTCTCTCTCTCTCTCTCTCTCTCTCTCTCTCTCTCTCTCTGCTCTTTTTCTTCCATTACAGTTCTTGAGGTACACAAACATTTTCACCTCGTTACTAAGACACAGTGCTGCCTCATGAACTCTGATTAGTATCACCAGGTCATCCCATCCCAAACACTCGTCAGCCAGTGTGCATGGTGTTGTTATATCAATGATGTCGTTAGGCGAGATGAAAATGGAGATAATGGCAGAAGAAGGGCGAAGGGTTGGGAATAGAGTAGATGATTATGTGAATGGCAGAGCGTAAAGAGCAGCAGAGGAAGTGGGAGGTGAGAGAGAAGGGTGCCATAAAATTAAGATTGCAGTCATTTTTCACTGTCACATAAAGGCCATACAGGGATGCATACATCTGAGATAGTTCTATTTTAGCGCTGGGATGGAGCGTCTTAGAGAGAGAGAGAGAGAAAGAGAGAGGGGGGGGGAATAGGAACCAGTAAAGGAAATGCCTGATTGCATGTAAATGATAACTTACTCGTATATGCAAATGGAGTGTCGTCATTGCAGTGCAGGAAGCAACAGAAATGTTTTATTATAATTTAAGTGAGTTATTGGAGAGGGGAACTAAACCTGAGGCAGTGAGCAAACGCTGTGACAGTTTTTTTTTTTTTTTTTTTTTTTTTTTAATGAATAAAACCGTCTGTCTCAAGCAGAGTATGATATGATGTTCTCAAATTCTTGGCCAGAACAGTGTTCAAGATAGTTTCTGTAGTGTGTTTATTTTGCTTCCTGACGGCTTCATTTACCATGTTAACGTAAATAATAAGGCGTTGTAGGATCCAGAAACAAAGGGAGAGATAGCACATTATTAGGTAGAACTAACATGAGCCACACAGTCATCTATACTTCATTTAACCCTTAGAAATCTTGATTCCACCTCTCAAGCAAAACTATCTACGCATCATTTGTTTTGTATTTCAGTCACAGGGTCATTCCATTTACTGCCAAGTTAAAACACAGGTGTCAGACCCTAGCCATGTGCGTCTCTGCACACTTTTCATCCTTACAATTTAATCCCGTATCAACTGCAAATAGAAATACAGATAAAACTGAATCTGCACGGAAATGCCTTCCTAAATGTGTAACTGTGATGATGAGATAAGTGGATTACTACTAATAGGGAGAGGAAAGAGGGGAACATTGCTGGCTGCTGCATAACGGGAAACGAGAGGACGCAGAGGGAAAGAATTATGGCAGAAAAAAAGTGT
Organism: Coenobita brevimanus; assembly: GCF_032717465.1. Taxonomy (NCBI): domain Eukaryota; kingdom Metazoa; phylum Arthropoda; class Malacostraca; order Decapoda; family Coenobitidae; genus Coenobita; species Coenobita brevimanus. The sequence goes on along the minus strand of NC_137062.1, from coordinate 7,935,688 downwards.
GGCTGTGGTAGTAGTCATTGAAATTTGCTTTCAGAACAAAGTAACTGGGATGGTACACATGCTGTATACCCTCATTAAACAACACAAAGTATATGTACATAAAGGAAAAACAGTTAAGTTAAAACTAATGTTTGCAAAACTGACTGCGAAATATAAAGGGTTGAGAAAGATTAAATGTGAGAGAAGAGAAGTAGCAAAGAAAAACTTGCGGTGGAAGTTAATTACAGCAAGTGAAGGATTGTGTGGGTAAGACTGAAAGATGGACTACAAGTGTGGGCGATTGTGTGTGTATGTGCGCCAACGCAAGATCGTGCAAGCAGAGTGAGAGAAGAGTTCTGAACAAATGTGGAAGCGTGCATGGAAAAACTTGAAAGGAATGAGAGAGTGTTTTTGATTCGAGATATGAATGGGAAAGTAGCGAATGGGAAGGTGGGTGGAGCAGTTGGTGAGCGGGGTGTGCCAGCAGAGATGGATGATAATGGCAGTGCTTTAGTGGACGTTTGTGCCGGGAGGGGGTTGATGATAGCTAATACCCTCTTCAGGCACAAAATGATCCACAGGTATACGTGGCGAGTGGTGAGAAGGGAGGGTGGTGAACTGAATGAACGGAGGGCAATGACTGATTATGCGTGTGTAGATGAAAGGATGAGAAGGTGTGTAATGGATGCAAGAGTATATAGAGGGTGGGAGAGGGGACTTTCGGACCAATACTTGGTGGTGGTCAGAATTAAAGTCCAAATAAAATGAAGAAATAGAAGAAGGGAAGGACATGAGGAAGTAGTACATACAAGGAGGGTGGAAGAGTTACAAGAGAATGGAAAAAAGGCAGAATATAAGAGGGAAGTGGAGGAGCGATTGGGTAAATATAGATTGGAGCAGATGGGGGATGTGGAAGGTGTGTGAAAGATATTCACAGAAGTCTGTCCAGCATTTTTTTTTTTTTTTTTTTTTTTTGGTGTGTGTCCGACTCTGGGCATAGGCTTAGCAGCCTGCTCTCAAGGCCCAGTAGTCATCCTACATACCATACACCTCTTCATGTCACCACTTCGGCTCTAACACCCACCGTCCATATTGAATACATGCTAGGGCTGTCTCATACAGGACTGGTCTTGGATTTAGCGGGGGTATTTTTACGATATGTCGGCGGGTCTTCCGGTAGATCAGTAAAGTCTGCTTTTTATGAAATTCAAATCCTTAAACTGCACCCTGTCCCAGCGGTGATTTGAACCTGGGTCCATTAGGACTGCAAGCCACCTCTCTACAGACTGAGCTACAGCCTCCATGTGAGGTGGTGTGTGGGGTGAAAAGAAGGCGAGAGGGGATGCAGGGAACAGCATGGTGGACTGACGAGATGAGAGAGGCTGTGGCACAAAAGAAGAAAGCATATGGTGAGTGGATGAGAAACAGGGGCGTGGAAGCAGTTGAGAGACGGAAGAGAGAGTTATATGTAGAGAGGAAGAGAGAGGTGAAAAGATTAGTAAGAGAATGTAAGAAGAGAGTAGATGAGGAATTTGAAAGGAACTTGAGTGTAAAGTGGAGGGAATGTAAGAAAATGTTCTGGAAAGAGGTAACGAGAATTAGACAGGGTGCCAAAGAAGTTAGTTGGGGAGTAAAAGATAAAAATGGTAGATTACTAGTGGAGAAGGGAGAAAAAGTGAGCAGATGGAGGAAACACTTTAAGGAAATGTTGAACATAGAAAATGAAATAATGCAAGTATAAGTGGCTGGGGAATGGCTGGGAGATGAAGGAATGTGAGAAAAGAGGAAGATATCAGTAGGATGGAAGTTGCAGAAGCAATGAGAAAGTTAAAATGGGGAAAGCCCCCGGGAATTGATGAAGTGTGTGGTGAAATGCTGAAGCATACGGGATAGTAGCAGAATGGATGTGAAAGATGTGCAGATTGGCCTGGGAGGAAGGAAGGGTCCCGGAGGATTGGAAGTTAGGTATAATTATTCCACTGTACAAAGGCGTTTTGTCTGCGGCCACCCTTTGGGGGATTAGGGCGTCGGGCTATAGATAGATAGATAGATAGATAGACAAAGGAAAAGAGGAGAAAGAAGGGTGTGGTAATCATAGGGGCATTTGTGTTCCTAATGTAATAGGAAAACTATATGGTAGGATTCTTAAAGACAGAGTTAGGGAAATAACAAAGGAATTAGTTGGAGAAGAACTGGGAGGTTTTAGAAAGGGAAGAGATTGTGTAGATCAGATATTCATTCTTATATCATTAGTGGAAAAGTTTCTAGAGAAGGGAAAGAAGTTTACGCGGCCTTCATGGATTTGGAGAAGAATATGGCAGGATGAATATACAAGGATTGTGGAAAGTATTAAGAATATATGGAGTAGATGGGAAGTTGTTGAAGGCCGTGAAGAGCATGTATGAGGGTGCTAAGGCTGCAGTGAGTGTGGATAGTGAACTGAGTGAATTTTTCTATTTGAAGGATGGACTGAAACATGGATGTGTCATGTCTCCATGGTTGTTCAATCTGTATATGGATGGGGTTATGAAAGAGATACAAGGTAGGGAAGTGGATGCTGGAGCGGTCCTAATGAGAGAGGGCAGTGTTTGGAAACTACCAGTACTGATGTTTGCAGATGATACTGTGTTGTTAAGTGAAGGCGAAGGGGAAGTGCAAAGCTTGGTGGATGGGTTTGTAAGAGTGTGTAAGAAACGGAATCTAAAGTTGAATGTAGGGAAGAGTAAAGTTATCGTCTTCGAGAGAAGTGAAGTCAGTGAATGTACAGTGAGGCTGGATGAAGAGGAAATGGAAAATGTGAGTGAGTTTAAGTGCTTGGTTAGTGTGATGAGTGAGGATGGAAGTTTAGAGGGAGAAGTACTTGAAAGGGTGCAACAGAGAAGAAAGATTGCTGGTTCCTTGAAAGCAGTGATAAGAAACAGGGAAGTAAGCATGGAAATGAATAACTACTACATGACAATATTGTGATGCCGACTCTAACGTATGAAAGTAAAGCTTGGACCATGTTGGAGGGACACAAGTCAAGAGTGAGAGCAGTGGAAATGAGTTTTTTGAGGGGAGCATGTGGAGTCACATGGAGAGACAGACTGATAAATGAGGATATAAAGGAGCGTAGTTGTATGGATGTGGATGTGATAGGAAGCGTTAGGAGAAACACAATGAAATGGTGTGGACATGTGGAAAGGATGGAGGGTGAGAGACTGACGAGGAGAGTGTATGTGGGTGAGGTGGAGGGGGGAGAGGGATGTGGAGGCCAAGGATGAAATGGAGAGATGGAGTAGAGAGGTATGCTTGGGGTTTCATTTGCTCGGGACTTGTCTTGGAAAGATCATATTACATCTCTTGTAAAATCTGCTTCCAAGCGATTGGGTGTGCTAAGCCGACTCCGTTCCTTCTTTGCCCCTGCACAATTGTTGACTCTATACAGGGGTTTTATCCGCCCCTGTGTGGAGTACAACTCTCATGTGTGGGGAGGCTCCCCACATACAGCTCTTCTCAATAGGGTGGAGTCAAAGGCTTTTCGTCTCATTAACTCTCCCTCTCTTACTGACTCCCTTCAACCTCTGTCTCTTCGCCGCAGTGTTGCATCTTTATCTCTTTTCTATCGCTACTTCAATGGTCACTGTTCCTCTGAACTGTCTGCATGCATCCCTCCACTTCTACGACGGGCGCGTAGCACCCGTCTGGCAGCAAACTCTCACCCCTTTTCTGTCCAACTCTCTAATACAAGAGTTAACCGTTACTCCCATCCTTCATTTATGCAACAGGTCAACTCTGGAACTGTCTCTCTCTGTCTGTATTTCCTACTTCCTATGATCTCCAGTCTTTCAAACGCAGTGTGTCCAGGCATCTCGAAATGAATGGATCTTGAATTTGGCTCTCTCTTGTATTTTGTTTTTCTCTTGGAAGGAACAGTTTTTCGCGCTCATTGCCTTAGGTTCCTTCTTCACAAAAAAAAAAAGTGAGAGACAGGGGATGTGAGCTGGGAGCAAGGCAGTGAAATAGCGGGGGACAGGACGACATGGAGGCGATTTGTTTGTGGCCACCCCTTACTGGATTAAGGCGTCTGGCAATAGATAGATACTTAGAAGTGTTGAGCAAGTTAGTTGCGGAGATGTGAAGCTTTGTGTACAGGAAAAGTAAATGAGACGCTGGGAATAAATTGAGGCCGTAAAGATCTTGGCTTCATTAAAAGTACTCGTAACCTCATTATTTGAAAAAAAAAAAAAAAAAATGCATTCTATGATTGTAGAGCAGAGTAGGTTGAACCAAAAAAAATATATAAATGAATAGAAAAAATCATGACAATAAAATTTAAAAAAAAAAAAAAGATGTAAAGAAATCGCCAAGAGAAAACTGGTAAAACAAGTCGCACAGAAACGCCGACTGTACCTTTGGAAGTAACAAGAAGAGGCGGGAAAAAACTCAGGAATAGAAGTGTCAGGTGTTGGAAGAAAGTGACTTGACAGTGAATACAAGTGGTGAGCAAACTTGTTGTAAGTGACAAGAGAAAAACACGTGGGAAAAAATGTACGACTGATGAGGAGAAGGAATGAGGAAGAGATCGGGGGATGCTGACCGAGAGAAGAATAAGCATAAGGTTGAGTGTGATGAATAATACTCTTACTTCTTTTTCCCTTCAGCCTCCCCCGTCAAGACCATCAGCCCCCACTTTTCTCTCTCCCTCTCACTTATCTTACCACCACCACCCCATCCTCTCCCTCCCTTGTCCTCTTACTACCATTGTCACCATATCTTTTCCGCTATCTCCCTTTCTTTCCTTTCCATCTAACCTACACCTCTCTTCCACTCCCTTTCATTTTCCCACCCACCTCATCTCCTCCTCCCTACCTACACAACCCCGTCACTCTACCCACCTCACAATTCACAACCATCTCGTTTTATATGGACTGTCATGTCGCTCTATTTTGCCCTCTGAATTCTGAATACTGGTGGAGGGTACAATTTGTTTTCCTCGCTGGCTTTGTCTGATTTATTTTTCCTTGTTCGATCTTTATTAATTTCGCTTCCCACATTAACCCATTCTCCTTTTCTTGCTTTCAACCCTTCCCGGCTTTCCTCGTTTTCGCTGGACTATTCCAAGTTTGGTTTTCATTACACTGACTAAAATCTTGTGTCCCTTGTCATAACAAAACATTCATGCGGCCGTGTCCATGTCTCGGGTAAAAACAACAAGTTTTAATCAACAGTTATAACTACGATTAATTATCACTGAATTTTAGAGGTAAAAATGTGGGGTAACCAGCAAATAAGAATATTACGTATGGTAAGGCAAGGACAGTTATGCGACCCATCCCAACCAACCCTTAACACACCAAGTCTTGCCAGCTGTTTCCTGTACTACTCTCATGTGTGTGTGTGTGTGTGTGTGTGTGTGTGTGTGTGTGTGTGTGTGTGTGTGTGTGTGTGTCCCATGATATTACGTAAAGTGATGCAATATTGCACACAAAGTAATCGTCGGAGGATAAATGTGTGAACAAATAAACTGTCACAATAGTCTCTGGTATACCAACAGTGGGACAACATAACGCTTTAGACGATGCTGCTGCCACGAACTGTTAGAACCAATGTTTGATTTTACCTACACACTTATCACGTACTGTTGTTATCGTTCGAAGGTACCCAGCACCTTTTCCATACCAGTTATGTATTTATATGGCTTGACAGTATTCATCTTTGTGTTACTAATGCAGTCTGCCGAATGTTTACGTGAAAAGGATCTAAATAACCTCTGCATGTTATTACACTCACAGTCGGTAGAGAGGTGGCCTGCAGTCCTAATGAACCCAGGTTCGAATCCCCGTTAGGGCAGGCAACAATTTAAGTACGTGAATTTCACAAAGCAGTCTTTACAGATCTTCCAGAAAACCCACATAGATATGGTAAAATACCCCCAGTAATACCAATACACCAAACTTGTATGACCCCAGGCATGTATTCAATATGGACGGTGGGTATGTAGAAGTACTACTGGGCCTTGGAAACAGGCTGTGAAGCCTGGGCCGAGAGTCGGGCACATAAAAAAAAAAAAAAAATCAGCAGTCGCCGCCATTTTTTTTTTTTTTTGTGTAGTGTGTGAGATGAGGTGAGGTGAGGTGAGTTGAGGTGAAGTGAGGTGAGGTGAGGTGAGGTGAGGTGAAGTGAGGTGAGGTGAGGTGAGGTGAGGTGAAGTGAGGTGAGGTGAGGTGAAGTGACGTGAGGTGAGGTGAGGTGAGGTGAAGTGAGGTGAGGTGAGGTGAGGTGAGGTGAAGTGAGGTGAGATGAGGTGAGGTGAGGTGAAGTGAGGTGAGGTGATGTGAGGTGAGGTGAAGTGAGGTGAGGTGAGGTGAGGTGAGGTGAGGCGAAGCGAGCTGAGGTGAGGTGAGGTGAGGTGAGGTGAAGTGAGGTGAGGTGAGGTGAGGTGAGGTGAAGTGAGGTGAGGTGAGGTGAAGTGAGGTGAGGTGAGGTGAGGTAAGCTGCGGTGAGGTGAGGTGAGGTAAGCTGCGGTGAGGTGAGGTGAGGTGAGGTGAGGGAGGAGTTATGGGACGTGTTATCACAACCAGAGAGGCAGGCGGCAGGGCAAGTTTCAGGAGATAATGAGATAAATACAAGAAGATAACAGGAGGGTGGACATAGTACACGCTCTGCCCAGGCCCCGTATCCAGGAAATTCAATTGGGGAGGGGGGGGAGGGATGAGTTTCATTTAGCAGAACTAATATATAGCTTCCTAATTTATAAGTATTATTACAGATTCAGTGTGAAAAATATCAGTGTGCTACCACAGATTTGAGTATACACCTTTAAAAGTACTGTCACTCATTGTTTTTTTTTTTTTGGGGGGGGGGGGAATTGAGTGACATGGCAAAAAAAAGTAACTGTAGAAATATATGGATTATTTTGTCACAAAATCAAAATATTTTAAAGCATAATAAGCTAAATTACCCAAAATATTTCCAAACTGAAGGGTGAATTATTTCCAAGAACAAAAATCTCCAAAAAATTCAAAGAATCGCTTTAAAAGAAAATTGATTAATTCAGCCAGGTGCAACTCGGAGGTCTGCGGGGAGAGGTGGGGGTTGGCGCACCATCCCTGCCTCCTCCTCTGGCTACGGGCCTGCTCCCTCCCCCATTGTGTCCATCATAGAGGTAGGAGAAAAGTAGTGGCAAGAAAGCTATACTAAGCCTTTCCAGGCACTTGTTTCCTATGGAAATGATATTCTAGTTTACACCAGATTTTTTTTTTTTTTAACCTGAGAACAATCCAGGCGACCAAAGCTCTGAAAAATGATCTCGAGTAACCCAATCTCTGCTGTGGGTACACCTTAGTGTTTTGTTCAGGTTATTACCAAACGACTTATCTCAGTCGAGAATAATCCTAACAGAGAGAGAAAGAGAGGCTAAATGAATGCAGTACCTAATGTTGGTGCTTTTTTTTTGAGGGGGAAACTTATGGACAAAATATTTACTCACTCTTTGGAGAAAGGCATTTCAATTTCCCATACTCCAAAACTAATAATTAGCTAACTTCGTTATTAATTATGTGTGTGCGTCTCGCAACTCACTGACTGCAACAACCAGTAAGGAAGAGAGAGAGAGAGAGAGAGAGAGAGAGAGAGAGAGAGAGAGAGAGAGAATTATGTATTTAGAGAACAATTTTGATATATTTATGTTTAAGTTTGCACCTCTACAGAGAAAGAGAGAGAGAGAGAGAGAGGGAGAGAGAGAATTATGTATTTTGAGAACAATTTTGATATATTTATGAATTAGTTTGCACCTGTACAGTGACGAATCCTAAGGGTGTACGGATATTCATTTCTGCTGATGTTTATTCTTCTTGGCCTGCCAAAAGATGACAGACATCTAGCACATAATCCGAGAAAATTAAAGAACATTGGAAAGCAATGAGCAAAGGAGGCTTTCGGGAACCTTCTTATATTATTTAACTTTATAAAAACGCTCTCCCCAGCGAGTGAAGAAACTGCTACCACTTCTGTTGTTTGTCATATTTTCTCCAGCCACTGAATATTCTTTCTTTCTCCTCGTGTCACGTACTTTGATATATATTAATCTCTTTCCTTCCACCCCATACGCTTATACGTTTGTGTTGCCTCTCTCCGCTCCCTTCTATATCCCACCACCCCTTCTTCCCACCTATATACTCCCTTCTTTCTCTTCCTCTCTTCCTGCCTCTCAACTGCTCGCCGCCTTATTTTATCTCTCTGTCTTTCTCCTCCCAGCGTCACTTCTCACCTGCCTCCTATTACCCTCGTCTGTGACTAATTCTTTGTAACAAGTGGATCAAACTGATAGACGGGAAGACACAGGAAAGACTCTAAGCTCTGACTCCAGTGTTCTGTATAGATACATTTATCGGTTCATCTCTTTTTGTACACTCTGTCTGAGCATGGGTTTAGTACAGTGTACACCCAAACGGCAGAGAATTGCCAAGTTTTAGTTCTTTCCTTTGCTTTCTTTCCCACCCATTTTAGGGTATACAGGTCTGCTTCTCTTCTCCTCCCTCCTCTTATTCGGATGTGGGTGTGAGGGTGTGTGTGTTGCGCAGTATTTAGAAAGTGGATCGAGTGTGGGTGTGTGAGTGAGGAATAAATTGTTTGCAAGAAATGAGGTGAATCAAACAGAAATGATCATGAACTGCAGTGCTTCTCTCGGCTGCATGTCAGACAGTTCCTGTCTAGGTTCAGTGCTGTCTACGAGAGAAGTAGACAACATAACAAGAGACGAGTTCGAGAGAGAGACAGTCAGAGAAGTAGATGTAGAGGTAAAAGTCCTAACATTGTTGGGTTAGACAAAACAGAAAACAGCCAGAAAGTTGGTATAGGAAAACTTGTTTTGTCTTGCTGTTTTCTTATATATGAAGCTGTTGCTTTTAATGCTGATGACAGAGTGATCGACGAAGATTCTTTTAATGATTGAGTGAACGTACTAGATTCAGAAAAATGATGGGAAAGACTGTTGGAATGCTTTGTTCGAGAGATGTAATGTGTAAGTTTGGGAGTGGATGTACAAAATGGAGCAATTTATGCACACAAGTGTTTGAGCTGCATGACCATCTGCCCACTTTGATGAATTACTGCCGTAGTGTGGGTGAGAATGGTGGGATTTGAAATAAAGGTAGACTGAGGGTGAAATATCAGTGCTTGCGACGCCATCACACAGACCACTCACACCTCACGAGCCCAGAGACAGGTGTGTCCTTATCTGACGGAAAGGAGACTCGCTTCTTAAGAGATGGGTTGAGGAATAGAAGAATAATTCGGAGTTGGATGAATGAAATGGGAGAAGTAATGCTAATGGATCTGAGAGACTAATTACTGGAAATCATAAAATGAAAACTATCCGTCCCAGAGCCATGCACAGAATTACGAAATGGAATAATAAAGTCATTTACACAGTACAGCATTTATAATTACACTTTACTCCACTAAGGTTATTAGGTCGCACAGTTATTAATATCACCTTATACTTAGGCTTTCCCTTGAAAGTAACAAGATGCGATTTACACCGTAATCTTTGCTGCCGGCACATTTTTCTTTGCTGTTATGCACAGTTGGCTGTGGTTGAGTATCAGCAAAAATTATATGCCATCGGTTCTTTTCTGCATTTCAGTGGTGAGAGCAAACTGCCGTGAATGTGTTTTAAGAAAGTTTCGACGCAATTTGTTTTCTACACACGTAAGCACAAAAATACAAGAAAAAAATATATAGAACACCCCACATATACTGCTGACAGAATCTGTACTTAAATAATTTTCCTAACGTGATGTAGTGTGAGGACACAAATCAGAGAGAGTTATGGTGTGGTCAGTGGTGATATATATGGCTTGGGATATAATAGTTTACCGTTCCACCCTCACCATTGTACAGTATTGCCCTCCACGCCCTCACAGCACTGGTTTCTCGTCCTTACTCACACACACACACACACACACACACACGAACAGCCGGAGAGAGCGGACGTCCCAGGCATCGCTCCTAACCTTGAGTAGTTTCAGGAATTTTGTCTGTCCTGTCTCCTAGGGTCTTTCTTTAAATTTAAAATAATGAAAGTTAGTACACTACCAAAAATGTAAAAATTTGTTGGCAATAGTATACATGAATGTTTGTGGCTTATTCGGTAACAGCTGTTTAGGTACTTTACATTAAACATGGCCGAAAATGTAAACAATGAGGGAATGGAATTTCAAGGATTTGATGCTAATACTAATGTCATGGACCTGGTGAAAACATTAATTATGAGGATTAGTGAACTCGAAAAAAAAGTAGAGAATCTAGTGATAAAGGATGTGTCAGGAAATACGGAAACCACCATACAGAGTCTAATCCAGTCCAACGAAACAGCCAATGAAGAGATTAGGAATTTGAAAAGGGAAAATGTTGAACTGAGGAGGAAACTTGAAGAGAGTACTAATAAAACGGAGAAGGTGAGTAATGTATTAGAAGAACATAAGGCAAAGTGGGCACACGTAGAAGAAGAACGGAAAGAAGTGGTCAGCTTAAGAGAGATCATCCAGGAAGAAAGGGAAATGAACAAGAAAGAAATGGAAGAAAATGTAGTGAAAATACTGAAGAAAAAAGAGAAAATAGTGAGAGAAACTGTAGAAAGGAACAGATGTGTGGTAGTATTTGGAAACAGGGAAGAGGAAGAAAAGGTTAGGTTCGCAAGACTCGAGAGAGACACGAACATGGTGAGAGGAATATTAGGCAAGATTGACCCCGAAGGAGACAAGTGGGTAAAAGAAATTGAGGAAGTAAGGAGGATAGGGCCTTATAAGAAAGGGGAAACAAGACCAATGAGAGTCAAGTTTACATCAGAAAGTGTAATAAATGAGATACTTAAAGTGACCTGGAAATTAAGCAAAGAGGTGGGGATGGAAAATATTATAATAAGAAAAGATCTGAATGAAGAAGAAAGAGAAGTTTTAAAATCATTAAAGGAAGAAGTAAAGGAAAAAAATGATAAGAGGACAGAGGAAGAACGTAATACTTTTTTTGGAGAGTATTGGATATGAAAGTAAGGAAATGGTATTTAAGGAAATAGAAGTGAAGGAAACTAGGGGGGATGGTTGTGAAAGATCAGAAGTTGAGGAAGTGGTACGGACAGAGAGTAGGAGAGAAGAGGGTATTAATAATGTCAAAAATAATTTGAAGGTGATATATACTAATGTTGATGGTTTCATATCGACAAGGATCGAAATTAATGATTTCTTGAGAGAACATGAACCTGATGTCATGTGCTTTGTAGAGACCAAATTAAGAGAAGATATTGATGTTCATTTGGGAGATGGTAAATACAAACTGTGGAGAAAAGACAGAAAAGAAAAAAAGGGAGGAGGAGTGATGATAGCAGTGAAGAACAACATAAATGTAGATACTGTGGAAATGGGAGAAGGCAGGGCTGAAGTGATATATATAAAATTAGAAACTGGAGAGAATGTTAAGAGAGATATGGAGGTAGTGTATGTTCCCCCAAAGACGAGAGCATGGAAGGATGACGAATACCATGAGATGTTGTCAGATATGGCTAGCTACTTGCAAAAAATAATTGAGAAAAGCAATAATATAATTTTGGTGGGTGACTTTAATTGTAAAGAGGTGAACTGGGAGGAATGGTACTCGGGAGGCAGCGAGGATTCGTGGGGCACTATGTTATTAAATATAATAATGAATAATGTGATGACGCAGTGGGTCAAAGAAGAGACACGGATTCGAGGTGAGGACACACCAGCAAGGTTAGATTTACTGTTCACCAAAGAACCCGATGTAATAGAATCATTGGAATATCTCTGTCCTTTGGGAAAAAGTGATCACGTGGTCATTGAGTTCCAGATGTTAATAGGAAACGTCGAGCCAAGAGACGAGCTTCATAGACAGGGAAGATACAACTTTGGCAAAGCAAATTTTACAGGATTGAGAAAAATTTTTGAAAATGCGGATTGGAGAAAATTCAGAGAAACAAGAGAGATACAGAGGAAGTGGGATATCTTTCTAGACCTCTATAATTTGGGAGTGGAAAAATTTGTACCAAGAGTAAGAGGGAAAGAAAACAGGAAAAAGGAGTGGTTTAATAGAAGGTGTATGATAGCCAAAAAAGAGAGAGATAAGGCGTGGAACAATTGGAGAAAAAGAGGTAACGACAGAACAAAGGAAGAATATAAAAGAACAAGAAACGAATACACAAGAATACGTAGGGAAGAAGAAAGGAATTTTGAAAAAGGTATAATTGACAAATGCAAGGATGAACCCAAACTGTTTTATAGATTTGTTAATGGCAAACTGAAACAAAAGGAAGGAATCACCAAGCTGAAAGTAGATGGAGAGGTCTTTAAGGATGCGGCAATGCAAGCAGAAATAATGAACAAACGTTTCCAGTCAGTTTTCACGAAAGAAAAGGAGCTTGTGGAAGGGGAGGGAGTGATTAGAAATGTTCCGGTGATGAAAGATATAAAAGTGGAGGTGCTGGAAGTGTATAAATTACTGGAAACTCAAGATGTAAGGAAAGCCCCAGGACCTGATGGAATTTCTAATTGGGTACTGAAGGAATGCAGAGAACAACTGGCGGATAAAATTCACAGCTTAATTGTATGCTCACTGGAAGAGGGGAAAGTGCCAAAAGAATGGAAGAGGGCAAATGTGGTACCAATTTACAAGGGAGGAAACAGGGAAGAACCCCTGAATTATAGACCAGTGTCTCTAACCAGCATGGTCGCAAAATTGTGTGAGAGAATCCTGAAAGACAGATGGATAAAATATCTGGAAGAGATGAATATTTTGGCTGAATGTCAGTTTGGATTCAGAAGTGGAAGGTCATGTGTTTCAAACTTGTTGAGCTTTTACTCAAGAGCGATTGATGTGGTACAGGAGAGAGATGGTTGGGTGGATTGTGTGTACTTAGACTTAGAGAAGGCCTTTGACAAGGTACCTCATAAGAGACTAATGTGGAAACTAGAACATATAGGAGGACTAAAGGGGAAACTTCTGGAATGGATGAGAGACTTTTTGAGAGACAGACAAATGAGGACAGTAATAAAGGAAAAGATGTCTGGATGGAGGGAAGTAACAAGTGGAGTCCCTCAAGGCTCAGTGTTGGCGCCAGTAATGTTCCTGATTTACGTAAATGATATGGTAGATGGAGTGAACAGTTATGCGAGTCTGTTTGCTGATGATGTAAAGATCTTGAGGAAGATAGAGGTTGAGGAGGATTGTAAAATACTGCAGGAGGATTTGGATAGGATACACAATTGGAGCCGGACGTGGGAAATGAAATTTAATGTAAAGAAATGTAAAATATTGGAAATGGGTAAAAGTACCAGGAGACCATCACTGAATTATTTTTTGGGTAATGAATTAATCACAAAAAGGAGAGAAGAGAAAGATTTGGGAGTGCTGGTCCAAGATAGTTTGTCACCAGAAAAGCACATTAACAAGATAGTTGGAGAGACTTATAAGCTCTTGACTAACATAAGAGTAGCATTTCATTATATGGATGAGGAAATGATGAAAAAATTGATAGTGGCCATGATCCGCCCCAGGTTAGAATATGCAGCGGTAGTGTGGTGCCCACACAAAAAGAAAGATATAAACAAGATTGAGAGAATACAAAGAACAGCAACCAAGATGGTCCCCAGTCTGACAGACCTGTCATACAGAGAGAGGCTGGAAAAACTGGATTTGCCTTCGTTAGAGGAAAGGAGAAAGAGGGGAGACATGATTGCGGTGTTCAGGACCATGGTGAGAGTAGATAAAATTGACAAAGAAGATCTGTTTGTATGGGATAAGAGAGCAACAAGAGGACATGGAATGAAATTGAAAAAGTCAAGCTGCTTGAAGGATATCAAGAAATATAGCTTTCCTTACAGAAGTATAGACTTATGGAATAGCCTGGACAAAGAGATCGTCCAGTCTAAAAACTTAAACGAGTTTAAAGTTAAATTCGACTTATTGAGAAACAGCGACGGAAACCCACAAGCATAGTACATTCCGTGTATATCACAATTAGGTATATTCTTAAATATTTGGAACGACTTAGACAAAGAGGTGGTGCATGAGAAAAACATTCATGTGTGTAAAGGTAGACTTGATAAATGTGGATATGGAGACAGGACAACACGAGCATTGCTCAATTCCTGTATACTACAAATAGGTAAATACAAATAGGTAAATACACACACACACTTCTCAACGTAAGTTATCCAGGTGTAGAAAAAGCTAATAACTGGGTGGATGTCTGCTGGTACAGTATTGTTGTTGATCTGAGGCATCGTCTTACATAGAGCTAAATCCATACAGCATGCAATATAGTATTTACCCTTTTGTACATATGACACGTTGCCCTATTTTTCATTAATACAATGATCTGTATGTACCAAGAATATACACTAGGCCAGAGTTTGGAAGGAATTAATATCACAAAAATTCTCCAGTCCTTCGAACCATTCTTAAGTTGATTTAAATAATCTGGAAGTGCTAGGATTAGTGGTAAAAAACAGAACAAAACAACTTACTGTACTGAAGAATATGAACCAGTTGATAGCGATGACATCTTGCTTACATTGTTTTTGCTACCTTCAGCAGCTGAACAGAGAATTTTTCTGCTGGAAAGGTTGAATGAACGCGCCCATCACTACTCGCTACCTCTTCTTTGCTTATCAAAACTCTTTTTTTACCAACAAAATGCAATATATTTGATGTCCACGGACTGGAGAGATTGAGGGAAAGTACATTCACTCTCGGTGTCAGCCTTTTTAGTAGCTTTAGCCACTTCAGATACAATAATTCCTATAGAGACATGGGTAGGCTGTAAACAGATCAGTGCTGATTGATATGGCTGGTGAACTTTGGTTGCTAGGGACTGTTGTTATGAAATGAGCAGGAGACAGGAAGATTCTGTTCACACTGTTGTTTTAAATTTCCTGCAAAAACAATTCCTGGACACGACAGTGGGTTTATCGCAATTAGTTAACAATTCCACCATCAGGTACACAGAACCCTGTGCAGTTGTATTCAGTCCCCAGTGATTGACTAAATACCGGCCAGGTGGTGAATCGTTTCTTTCCCTCCCTCACGCACCCTCTCTTGGCTAATTTGCATTGGGTGAAATTCGCATCAGTGTCGCGCGAGAAGAAAGGACAGTCCGGAAATAGAAACAGGGTTGGAACTGCTGTGTGTTTGCTTACCGAAAATTTTCAGTTGCCACTGATATAAATTATGTATCACATTCCTGAAATTTTTGCAACATCTTTGTGAGCTAACATGCTATATTTGTAATGTGGAAAATGGTTGTAAATAATGGCAGTTGAAGAAAATATAATTTTGTGTTGTGCATTGTAACTATTACTCAGCATAAAATAAAAGGCTGTGAGGCATTTCGAGCAACACTTACTATTTTTCAGTAGCAAATATACTATATTCAAATTATCGTTGAGAGGCTTCTTAATTATCATTTTAGTGCGACCCATATATTTAATTTAGCTAAAGGTAATCTCCTGTCATCAAAGGATTAAAAAGAGGTTTCACTAACGCTCTGGCGACGAGATTTTTTTTTCTTTTTTATGTTGCTACTGGTGAAATAGGTCAGTTCGGCCCCTTGTCGTCAGGGAGTAAATATCCAGGATTTTCAGTCAGTCGCCATTTATTCTGGGATTATTAAAACTATTCGTAAACGATATGAGTAACTGGGCGAGTGAGTGTGACTGACCTAACAAACGAGCAGTGTGTGCTGCCACACCTCACTGAAATCTTCATTATTTAATCATTGCTTTCATTAACCTAATCTCTAAAGAACTAGTTTAACCCGCCCCGTCCCGACCACTTTTTGACCACTGGTACCCCCCAATCCCGACCATTTTTCGACCCTTTTTTTTTTTGCTAAAACTTTCGCTTTTGGTGAGAAACATCGAAAATTCATAGAGAAATCGCTCACCTGAGGTTTAAAATACTCATTACAGGTAGGAGAGCCTCCTTACCTTACTGGGTTTTCTATCAGGCTGGCACCAAAGAAAACGAGTTCTATGGGAGGATAACTATTTCACACCACTCATAAACGGTATTTATTTATTTACTGTTACGAATTTATATGTAGTACAAGAGTATATTGGTTTTCAAGCAGTAATATAGGCATTATAAGCATTGTTTCACTCACTAATACCTGACCTTTTTTTGCCACATTACCTGATCATCATTTCTAACTGTTTTTTCCTCTAATGCTATGTAAAGTTTGTCCTCCACATTGTCATTGATTGGGGAATCACTCTGGCCCTGAATTTCGTACCTTGGCATGACATGGCTATACTGGCCAGGTCACTGATAACAGGTGAATTGCTGAGAAAAGGGCATGCAGGGGGGGGGAGGAGGTCATGCTGGGTAAGGCATTGTCTCTGCCTGGCATCTTGTTGAGGAAGGTGTCCCGTGTATACGTACCAAAAATGACTTGCGAAAATTGAAAATTGTGGAAATTATGAACCTTGCAATTGCAGGATGTTGAAGTACGTCCTCGGGATTAGCTGTGACAAAACGTGAGGACGTGGAAGTACGTCCTCGGGACGGCGCGGGTTAAATAGGTTCGGTCTGCAGAACAGGTAATTGAAATGTGTGTGTGTGTGTGTGTGTGTGTGTGTGTGTGGTATGGAAGTATTTAATATTTGGTGTAATTAATATTTCCTGTACAACTACAGAAAAGCATTCTGGAGATAGCTTCTCCCTCACGTATCCAAATATACACACCACAAACACATCAGCAGAGGAGAGCCTACACGTCAGTGTTGCAGGAGAAGGTTTGTCACATTCTCATGCACAAGATAACATGACATATTTTCAGCATAGGGTGAACGAGGGGTATTACCGTGTTCGTTTGTGTGTGTGTGTGTGTGTGTGTGTGTGTGTGTGTGTGTATTAATGGAGCTGATGAAGTGATGGGTTGGGAACTGTGTGTGATCACATGATCAATCCCTGCTTTTGCTGAGAACAGTGAGTGAATTTGCATTCGATATCACCATGTTCACTTCAATGGCACTTCATAAAAACACTCGCGCTAGTAGGCCACCATAGCACCAAATGTGAATGTGATATCCACATTATGTGTTTCCCAGTGCCTCTCATTTCCTATCTCAGTTGACACAGCTATATACAACCAAACCAACTTACCCAGCACTGCAACTTCTAGCAGTATATGACACATTCAACCAATTCAGTTTTTACTGCCAACACATTCAGCCCAGCCAACACAGCAAACTTGTCCATCACTCAGCCAGTCCATCTTTAACACAGCCAGCCCAGCCAACACAGCAAACTTGTCCATCACTCAGCCAGTCCATCTTTAACACAGCCAGCCCAGCCAACTCAGCAAACTTGTCCATCACTCAGCCAGTCCATCTTTAACACAGCCAGCCCAGCCAACACAGCAAACTTGTCCATCCCTGAACCAATTCAGCTTTTACAGCCAACGCTGCCAGGCCAGGTAACACAGTAAACTCATCCTTCATTCGACCAATCAAGCTTTGATAGCCAACATATCCAGCCCAATCAGCTCATCCACCCCAAATGAATGAGCTGAATGTCAGGAATGGCTTGATAATGGACTGGTTGGCCTTCTTACACCCGCAAACACCCTCACGTATAAGTGCTTGGGTGTTACGTCCTTGATGCTGTTTGTCGGTCTCCCTGTCCTTCTGCCTGTCATCAATAATCAGGAAAGAAGACGAATGGAGTTGCACAAATATACCATAATGACTGAAGACTCTCTCTCTTTCTCTCTCTCTCTCTCTCTCTCTCATTTTTTCAATGTGGAACAGCACCATCCAACGCACTACGCCTCTTCAGTACAGTAGGTCTCACCTGAGATGAATAAAACCACCTAGATATAGTCTATCTATCTATCTATATACCTAGGCTGCTTCCCCCAAGGAAAGGGAGGTAGCCGAGACAGGACGACTCACTCTCCATTTACTCATCCATTCAAACACATTCATTCGCATCTTAGCCCCAAAGGGGAGATTATAATACAAAAGAACTTATCGTTGTAAAGTGGTAGACAGAAATTTTTTCTCATGCCTTTATTACGAGGGATCTCACGTATCATATGTATATCTACTTACCTATGGTCAGACGCCTTAGTCCTGTAAAGGATGCTCCAGACATATCGCCTTCACGTCAGCCTGTCCTTTTACCTATTCTCGAACACCCTATTTCATATATCTCTCCACCCCATTCCCTCATATCATTCTCACTGTCCTCCTTCCCCTCCCTGTCCACCTCCACCCACTCACATACACTTCTCTTGTCAGTCTTGCGTACTTCGTCCTCTCTACATGAAAAAAAAAAAAACACACACCACAGAGTTGTTCTAACGTTTCCAAGAACATCTACATCAACACCTTACCGTTCCTTCACATCCTCACCTGTCTGTCTGTTTCTCCACGTATCTCCACATGCTCGTCTCAGGTAACTCATTTTCACCTGAATTACATCTTTCCAACAGGATCCAAGCTTCACTTCCGCACGTTAGAGTTGGGATCACGATATTGTCATGCAGGGGTTCTTTTTTAACTACCATGTTCACTTCCCTATTCAGTATAATTGCTTTCAGTAAACAGGCAACGTTTCCTACCTGTAGAATCCTTTCATTCAGTTCGACCTATGAGCTTTCATCCTTTACTCATAACTCTACCTAAATATTTGAAGATACTCATTTTCCATTTCCAGACCATCCAGCTTTACTGTGCATTCCGTGACTTCGTCTCTCAAAGACTTCAAATTTACCCTTACCTATGGTCACTGTTTAATTCGTTTCATACACACACTTCCAAACTCGTTCTCCTAAGTTGGATAAAATCTTATGGGGCAAAAAAATATTTAACAAAAAGTTTAGTTCAGTAGATAACCTGCGGTATTTATAAGGAGGGTAGCAAGACTGAAATTTATGTTTTGAAAGAACAGTAAACTAGTTGACATCTTTAGTCTCGTGATACATTATTTATCATATTCTTGCAGGCCGAAGACTATTTCATTAAGCTTGAAAAGGAAGTTTTTGAACTGTAAGGCCTTGAGCCTTGATGTGGATTTCGTCAACCCATGCAATAAATGACGCCCTCCCAGAGCTGAATATAATCATCTTGTAGAAGCAACAGTATCATCTTAATTTCGTCATGGTAATGAATTAGTAAAAATCACACCCATGGTCTGACAACCACACACATGAACTTTCTGTTTCCGTCAGTCACGTTGATGTTGTTGTTGCTGTGGCCTTAAGATCACCTGGACGGAACCCTGTGAACTGCAGCTTCGATTACTCTCTTCCTTTAGTCCACCATCTTTTCGGGGGATAGGGAGAGAGATGAGGGACGTTTGCATTATCGGGCATCAGAGCGAGACTCCCGGTTATATCGGTGCCACCACGTGAAGGCGTCCCTCTCCAGCACCCATGACCCTCGTAATGCATATCAACAGTAATCATACATTTGTGCTGTAAAAACACGTTTGTTCTAAAATGCACCATAAGAATTGTCAGACATGCAATATAATACCACTGCTTCATTTGTTTGTCAAAAAAAATATGTATGGAAAAGGTTGTCACTATTGTGTTCATTGAACGGCATTGTTATTGTTGGAATTTGTTTCATAACAAATATTGGGAACACTTTGTAGGGTTGGTACTAGTAACATTGCATGGACTGCAATAATTGTACCATGTTCAGTTAACGCAAAATATCACCCAATCAGAGGCCCCAGTGACGCAGATAGAAAAATGCATATTTGTTCAATGGTGATTTGCACAGTTACACAGCCTCACACATGTGAACATTTAAAGGGTTCACAGCAGAGATGATACTGTTGACACTGATTACCTCATTTAACTTAATCACCTTCATGCAATCATAGGCATAGATGTAACCAATACTTTTACTCGCCAAGTAACCCCTACAATCTCATGAAATACGTTAACATCTTCTTCTCGCTACAACCTGGTGATTATATTCCTTTGGGGAAATTACTCTCTTACTGAAAGAAAGTATGAGGGCTACATCTATTCCTTTCAATCTGTATATAGATTGGTTTGGGGGTAGCATTAATAAAATGATATGTTGAACTGAAGAATTGAACAGAGTGTTGTAAATGACTTCAGGATAATGCCATCATGATATACGACGATGACTGATAAGCATAAAAAATGTGTTGAAATGCTTACAAACATATTTATAACAATATTTACTACTGGTTTTTCTTAGTTTCCATTATCGTAAAATATTTGATTAATGGGTTATTGATTTCTACTTTTATATCTTTTTTACTGTACTCTTACAACCGCCGAATAATTTAGTGAAGCTTTAGAGAGACTGGATGGATTATGCACAATCTCCAAAGCAACAAGACGAGTAAAGGATAAAAATGAGGCCATAGTTATGCAGGGGTTAAAGAGAAATGATTAAATACAGGAAATGTTGAATGATTAATAAATACAAACACATCACAGCATGGGGGAAACACACACACACACACACACACACACACACACACACACACACACACACACACACACACTTGCTCAGGCTCACTATGGCATCATTAATTTTGTCACAGCAAAAGTTACGCCCTTCATTTCGATTTCGAGTTCTGTTGACATTATAATTAAACTTTATACTATACTTAGTAGAGGTTTTTCGAACTGGAGGGATTGGGATTGTCTTTTGTTAATTAGATTCATCAAAATTAGAGACCTTTCATTATCTGGTGGGAAAAATAATACGAGAAGGAAGGAATAAGGAATAATGAGGAACTAGCACCAAGCGATAATATGGACGTATGGCACCAATCCTGGCGCTGATGCGGTCTTGGCGTGAAAATGGTGTATGGGAGAACCGGTCAGTGTTAGTGGCAGGTGCTGGAACTATTCATATCACGAAGCCAAATGTCTAACTGGAAAGGAGTTGAGGGAAAATAAAGGCCGGAAGAAACACGGACATATCAAGAAGAGAAGTTAGAGAGAAGATAAGAGGAGGACAGTAAGAAGAGAAAATTGGAAGGCAAAAAGACCCTCTTTAATTGCCTCTTACGACAAGCAGGGATACTGTGGAAGTATTCTTTCTCCTCCTCCAAAGGGGGAGAGTAATACGAGAAACTCTTTATCGTAGTTACTGAGTTAGAACTGTTAGTGATGACAGTCAGTACCGTGTCTGACTTGCAAAGAAACTATCCAGACCTTTCTGCATATTACGACACGCAACTTTCACTTTCCATTCAAACCTTTCTTTTTACTTCTAGATAACAAACTACTTGCAAGAAATGAGAGATTGGCAAAAGGACCCGTCCTCTGGCCAGAAATCGAAAGTATATATTTATTTTAATACTATTATTTTTTACTACACTGAACTCTGGAGCTGAGTAAGGAAATTCGCTTCCGAGGCAGAGTATTTCACAAACAAGATACAAACAGATGGCTGATTCTCTACAAGCTTCACATGCTGCCTGGCACTTTGGCACCAATCCCTTTCGTTTCTGTTGTGATAAGTTACACTAAGGCAATCATGTAACGTAAGGCAATCATAGGGCAAATCTGGTGTTGTAGTATCGGTGGTGGAAATTTTACGACGTGGTGGTGGGGCCATTCGGAAGGGAAATGACCTCAGTGATAACGAAGTCGCAAACTGTACACTGAAAGAGCCGGAATCAAACCTGCAATCACAAAGCTCCCACTACAAAGCTCTACCCACTCGATCACCACCACCACCGCCACCCTACGAATTACCTTCCGCCGACATAATATATACGGTACAGTACACTGGCGCCCCGTCCCATATGGCACTCACGCTGACACAAGATTAAGAGCTGTGTTCATGGTGGCTGTGAGGAATATAACACATCTCTTCCTTAGCAATTGATTCTGCATAATACACCACCGTATCCTGTTGTATGTTATTTAGGCAAGCTTTGTTAGTAAAAGTACAGGGAAAATAACACAACAGAGAGTTAAGTTGTGATGTGCAAGACATTTAAAGAAGAGGTGCTACGAGATATCCAAAGCCATACTCTTCAATAGCGACACCTAAGCCAAATTTTGACACTGAATGATTCATATTTTTATATTATAACTCCGCTGCTCTTCTGTAGGGTTGTGTTGTCACCCTTCTCTAAAGATTTATTTACTTCACACTCACTCATCTATAACTTTTTCAATCTGTTTTCTAACCAAAGTGTTTTTTTTCTATTACTTGATTTATACAAAAAAAAATTTCTCGTCCGACTCTGGGCAAAGGCTTCAGGGCCTATCCCAAGGTACACTAATCCTCCTACACACCTCCACATGTCACCATTTCGGCGCTAACACCCACCGTCCGTACTGAACACAGGACTGGTAGACTGGTATTGGCGGGAGTATTTTTACGACATGTCGGCTGGTCTTCTGGTAGATCAGTAAAGACTGCTTTTTACGAAATTCAAATCCTTAAACTGTTCCCTGCCCCAGCCGGGATTCGATCTGGGCCCATTAGGGTTAGGACTGCAGGCCGCCTGTTTACCAATTCAGCCACCGCCTCCAAACATAAAACTTTCTCGAATTTTCTCTAGACTAATTTTCTTCCTTTGAACTCGTCTCATCATTTCTTCTTTCATTTCTTTCCTCTTCCTTCATTTTCCCATTTCCTTCCATAGCCGTCCTCTTCTCCCCACATGAGTCTTTTACCAACTATCCAAAGACTAATTCCATGTATGCACTTTTATCATTTACTGCATCTCATCCATCCTCTATCACTCCCCTCTCTCGCCGTTTTCTTTCCTCCTTCCCTTCATCCATTTCCTTCCTCTCTTCCCAGTCGCTTTCAGACCATTCAGATTTAATTTCCTCTGCCTGACCACATAATTCTTTAACTGAACTTTCCACCCTCCAGTCTCTTTTCTTCCTCTATTTCCCCCCTTTTTTTAAAGTGTGTGTGTGTGTGTGTGTGTGTGTGTGTATGTGAGGGCGGGGGTAGGAATACTCATACGCAATGTTCTCTCTTCTCTGCCTCTCTTCCCAGTATTAATATTTCTACCTTCATTCCCCAGCAGACTCATTTCGTCCTTTACCTTTGTTCTCCAGATTTATTTCGTCTTTTATCTTCGTTCCCAGACAAGGTTCGTGTCAGTGATATGTTGTCTTCACTTCGTGTTAATATTCAAAGGCAGGTGTCTTTAATAACCCTGTAACCCCTCTCATACACAAACACCAGCCAACATTCTCGTCTGTGAATAGTGTCCTCTTGAAAGATCAGAAGACAGACTCCTCTTGTATCTTACTCTCTGACAGCTTACGTATCTACTTGCCCACACACCAACATGCCTACCAACTATCTATCTACATTCCTACTTACCACACAATACTCAACTTCCTTTGTCAATTATGAGTGAAGTAGATCTCTCTCTCTCTCTCTCTCTCTCTCTCTCTCTCTCTCTCTCTCTCTCTCTCTCTCTTCAACTTTGGTTAGCCCTCTGTTCACCTTCTCTGTTAGTTAAGAGTGACATCCTGGTTAGCCTCCACTTCCTTCCCATCTCATGCATTGGTGGGAAGTATGACCAGATGATAAAGATGATGATGATGGTGGTGGTAGTGATGATTCTGTCAATAATGATAATGATGACGGTGATGCCTGTGTAGCTTCCACACTATTGTTTCCTGGTCACACTACCTGTAGTAGGACTCTCGGACAATGATAGCGATGGTGATGATGATGATGGTGATAATGATGATGGTGGTGATGATGATGATGATATGGTGCTAAAAAGGCTGATAATAGCAGTATAAAACTCCCCCACTAGTGTTCCCTCACCAGCCTGCCCTCACCAGGCCCATAGCGTGTTAGCAGAGGGAACAAGGCGACCGTAAACACTGACCTAAATGTTGTCCCATTTTTAACCCATTTCTTCCCCTCGCTTCCCCCACTCTCTCATCCCCCACCACTGTCTCATTTCCCGTATAGCTATACTAACCATTTCCCTCCTCACTGTCTCGCCTCCTTAAACAATTGTTTGTCTTTAAACCTTTCGTTCTCCTCCTTTATTGACTAAATTTATCGTCTCATTTTACTTCACTGCCGCGGCTCCCTTCGTGTCGCCTTAATCCATCCCTCACACACACACACACACACACACACACACACACACCATATCTCACACACCCTCTCATCTTACTGTCTCATATCAAATACTTCTTTATCTCACAAACTACCTCATCTCTTCGCCTATCTCTCTGTTCCATTTTTCCCATTCTTTATCTCTTCTGTATACCATGGAAACTCGACCTTTTTAGCAGAATGACAGAATGTTTTGTTCAGTGGGACTTGACGCGCACTAGTGTATTAATAACTGAAGCGACTCAGACGATGAAGAAAAAACGTCATAGCAGTATTGTCACATTCAAATGTTTATATGTTCAAAGGACCAGAGCTTTTTAGTCTATTCATTTTGTGTATACATTGCTTTTGTGCTGGTTTGTTTAACCAGTGTAGGCTAACTGGATTGCTGCCTATCCTATATTAATAAAACGAGATAAATCATGGGCAAATCATTACAAAATTCAGATAAAGATTAGGATTATGAAATCTGAATAATCATTATTGAAAGCTATATACTCACTTGCCTTTTGAGTGGAGGCTGGAAAAAAGTAGCTGTTGGGACACAGTAGGGACCTGGTTTATCCCCATTTTTCAGTTAAGTTATACCATTTTATTGTTCTAATTCACTGCTCCTGGTCACTATCTTTTCTTTTCATTTCCATCTCAAAGTTCGACCTTCACTATAGCTTCTAATATCCATTTCACAGTTCGAAGTCACAATCTCCCTTCATTTCAACCTGATAGTTTCAAGTCGCTACCTCAGTTTCTCAGTTTCGCGTAAGGAAAAACTTGAGTCCAGTCAGTAATTAAACTTGAGTCCAGTCAGTAATGAAACTTGAGTCCAGTCAGTAATTAAACTTGAGTCCAGTCAGTAATGAAACTTGAGTCCAGTCAGTAATTAAACTTGAGTCCAGTCAGTAATGAAACTTGAGTCCAGTCAGTAATTAAACTTGAGTTCAATCAA
The DNA here is from genome assembly GCF_032717465.1 of Coenobita brevimanus. NCBI lineage: Eukaryota > Metazoa > Arthropoda > Malacostraca > Decapoda > Coenobitidae > Coenobita > Coenobita brevimanus. Next base: position 7,910,647 of record NC_137062.1, on the reverse strand, counting down.
TAATTACACTTGAGTCCAGTCAATATTTTTTTTTTTATGCGAGGAAGAAGGAACCAAAGGCCACGAACCCACAATTATTGTTCCGTCCAAGAGAAAAACAAAATTGAAGAGAGAGCCAAATTCAAGATCCGATCATCTCGAGATGCCTGGACATACTGCGTTTTGAAAGACTGGAGATCATAGGAAGCAGGAAATACAGACAGAGAGAGACAGTTCCAGAGTTGACCTGTTGCAAAAATGAAGGACTGGGAGTAACGGTTAACTCTTGCATTAGAGAGTTGGACAGAAAAGGGATGAGAGTTTGCTGCTAGACGGGTGCTACGCGCCCGTCGTAGAGGTGGAGGAATGCATGTAGAGAGTTCAGAGGAGCAGTGACCATTGAAGTAGTGATAGAAAAGAGATAACGATGCAGCAGTGCGGCGAAGAGACAGAGGTTGAAGGGAGTCACTAAGAGGAGGAGAGTTAATTAGACGAAAACCCTTTGGCTCCACCCTATTGAGAAGAGCTGTATGTGGGGAGCCTCCCCACACATGAGAGTTGTACTCTACACAGGGGCGGATAAAACCCCTGTATAGAGTCAACAAGTGTGCCGGGGTAAAGAAGAAACGGAACCGGCTTAGCACACCTAATCTCTTGGAAGCAGAATTTACAAGAGATGCAATATGATCTTTCCAAGATAAATCCCGAGTAAATGAAACCCCAAGCATGTTCAAGGATGATGCAGGATTAAGCTGAATATTATTAAACATTGGTGGGTATACCTGTGGAAGATTTTGTCAAGTTGAAAGGTGTAAAAACTGAGTCTTTGATGCATTAAAAACAACCAGATTATTTTTATCCCAGTCAGAGATACGAGCCAAGTCAAACATTAGGTGTGCCATAGCCTCATCCCTTGACTGTTGAAGTAACTGCTGAGGTGGACGTTGCTGGAACAGAATGGAAAGGTGAAGGGTGGAGTCATGAGCGTATGAGTGGATAGGGTTAGATGTACAGCTTAGAAGATCATTGATGAATAAAAGGAAGAGAGTTGGTGATAGGACAGAGCCCTGAGGAACACCACAGTTGATAGATCTAGGAGAAGAACGATGGCCATCTACAACAGCGGCTATAGAACGACCAGAAAGGAAGCTAGAGATGAAGGCACAGATAGAAGGATAGAAACCGTAAGAGGGCAGTTTGGAAATTAAAGATTTATGCCAGACTCGATCGAAAGCCTTTGAGATGTTAAGTGCAATGGCAAAGCTTTCGCCAAAGTCCCAAAAGGAGGATGACCAGGAGTCTGAAAGGTAGGTGAGAAGATCGCCAGTGGAGCAATCCTAACGGAACCCATACTGACGATCAGAAAGAAGGTTGTGGTAGGAAATATGCTTAAAAATTTTTCTATTAACAATTGACTCGAAAGCTTTTGAGATACAGGATGTTAAAGCAACTGGACGATAGTTAGAAGGTTGGGAATGGTCACCCTTCTTTGGGACTGGCTGAATGAGAGCAAAGTTCCAGCAAGAAGGAAAGGTACAAGTTGACAGCCAAAGGCAAAAGAGTTTGCCTGGGCAGGGTGTAAGCACAGAAGCACAGTTCTTGAGAACAACAGGAGGGACTCCATCAGGCCCATACGCCTTGTTAGTACTGAGTCCTGTGACGGCAGAAAATACATCAGCTGAAGAAATTTTAATGTCAGCTATGAGGAAGTCAGAGGGGGGAAGTAATGGAGGAACAGCACCGGAATCATCTAAGGTAGAATTGGAGGAGAACGTCTGAGCGAAGAGATCTGCTTAACCAGCAGAAGAAATAGCTACAGAGCCATCAGAGTAGAAAAGAGGAGGGAAGGATGATGAGGTAAAGTTGGTAGAAAAGTTTTTGGTGATAAGGTTGGGATCAGAGGAGCCCAATGGAGAGAAATGATTAACAGTGTAAGCAGAAGGATTAGTTATACGGAAGAGGTCAAGTATGTTGGAGCTCTCTCCAAGGTGGTCAGGATACAGGTGGGGTGCTGTACAAGCTGCTCTGGGTCATTAAGGATAGAAAAGGTATAGGTCTGTTCACCAGGTGGATCAGTGAAAGGAGAGGAGAGCCAAAGGTGGTGGTGAACATTGAAATCTCCTAGAATGGAGATTTCAGAGAAAGGAGAAATGGATAGAATGTGTTCCATCGTAGAAGGAAGATAGTCAAAGAATTTTTGATAGTCAGTAGAATTAGAAGATAAGTAAATAGCGCAGATATATTTAGTCAGAGAATGACAGGAACTTGAGTCCAGTTAATAATTAAACTTGAGTCCAGTCACTAATTAAACTTGAGTCCAGTTAATAATTCAACTTGAGTCCAGTCAATAATTAAACTTGAGTCCAGTCAATAATTAAACTTGAGTCCAGTCACTAATGCAACTTGAGTCCAGTCAATAACTTCTTAACACTTCTGGACTTCCATTAAAATGATGCAAACTTTATTTCAACCCGATTACTTAGTTTAACAGTAAATCATTTAAAAGGAATTTCATCTCTTTAGGACGATGACGCCCATTACTTTAATCCGTGATAAGGAAGGAACAAGGAAGGCAAACATTTCTTACAAAAGGAAGGACCTTGCGTAACAAAGTGATTATTAGGTATTTTTCGTTTAAACTTGGCCTAAAATTAATATCTCTTCATTTTTAATGCTAAATTACAACAATAAATCAACAGAATATGGTGCCAGTCAAACAGTAGCAGTAGTGTATTCTGATATTAGATTACGAGAGGACATATGATGACAGTGTAAATACTGTGATGTTTAAAATTAATGTGTACAAATTGTCAAAATTTTTGTAAAAGGTTAATAAAATTAGTGTACGAGGGAAAAATAACAACTGGTGACACGTCTAAACACTGCCTGTGTCAATAATCTGCTTGGTTGATGCTGGCTGAAAAACTGTCGTCATGTTTAAATGGCTGTGGTTAGAATAATATACTGTATATCCTGCTAAACGACAATGTGCCACAGTACACACACACTGAACTAGATATAACTTTAAGGGAAGGAAACAATCAGGGAGAGTGATGATTGGCGGCTGGTCGAGGACTGTAGTCCGCGGCGATGGTTTCTCTCTCTCTCTCTCTCTCTCTCTCTCTCTCTCTCTCTCTCTCTCTCTCTCTCTCTCTCTTTCTCCACACATATACAAGCATTTTGGCACACGTGTGGTTGTTTCCAACTGGGCCCCATTAACAATCCCACAGTGTTCTTTCTCTCGCCTCTGAAGAAAATTTTGTGGTGGGATCAGCGTGGAATTCCAAGAGCAGACCCGTAAGTCGTTACTCGAGGCGTGTGTCCTGTGTGTGTGGATGAGAGGGAGGTATTTGGACGCCTTTCACAACACACAAAATAATTGTTGAATAAAGAAATGAGTATAGGTCAAAGTTTTTCAACCATTCATTGTATATTTTACATCAGCAGTTTCTGTAATATCCTGATTATTATGTCGTGAGAGGTGAAAGGGACTAGCTATGTTATTTGTACTTCATCAGTAACACAGAAGAAATCTATCATTATCATCATCCCTGCACTATTTCCCACCTAGGAGAAATATAATAGTGTAAAAAAAAAAAAAAACTTGGTCATAATTACGATATTGAGGCATTTGATTTCCATTGTGTGTGGGAAGGTGGCAGTGGTACCTTTTCATATCATGAACGAAAACAATTTATTAAATCCATCCACCCAGCATCCAAATCATTTTCACCTCATTAGGAACGTAGGTGCCAGAGGCTAGGCCACTCACTTTCAACATTAAAAGCGATAGTGACCAGCCTCACTCGCTCCTGAGTGGCATTTTGTGGGCAATGAGCTCAAAAATCCCTCGGATTTAAATAATTTCACACTCAATCCTCTTGGGGCTCCTTCGCCCACTAAACACAAGGCGTCAGTTAATGTGGTTATCACCTAATGCAGTAGATGGTTTCCTGAACCACAGGAAACCATTTGGTTTGTCACTCAGTGTAGAGTCATTAGACGACAACACTATACCAAGTGAATTGTTGCTGGGCGCCACCACATGCCACAAATCGAATTAAATAAATATATAGGTAAGTTGATTGATATAAAAGACATGCTGAAGTTACTTTCTGGTCAGTTAGGTTCAATAGCTCGTTGTTTATGGAGACTCCTTAGCACCTTTCTCTTAGCGATTAGTTTGCTTACATCTTACTTTTCTCTTGTATGTCGTTAATACCATTGAAATGTCGCTATGGAGGGCAGAAAGAAAATAAACAAAAAATCTGATGGGCTATGGGCAGAAATTAACTTATAAGAGGTGCCAGAAATCCTCCTAAGCTGACTAGAATACGGGTCAACAATTCTCTTCACCCCTGCGCTGGCCTACAATGACAATTTCTTCTGATTTGTTTATTATTATTTTTAAACAGTATCATGTGGCTTAAGAGTTGCTGCCCGATTCTAGTAACTTATATGGGAATTAATTACTACATTCTTGCCACCCCAGAGGGTATAACAAGAGCAGTGTCATAACTATTTCCCTGAGGAATTTTTTGTGTGTGAGGACAGCGGAAGGAGGTGTATCGTTTTCACAGCAGAAATAAATTAAGTAATGCCAGTAAATTGACATAAATATAATAATAATATAAATACATAACCACTCAATGAACAGTTATTGTCATCGGGATTTCTCTTAATTCCTTAACTATTGCTTAGTAAACGAGGGAAGGAAGGGACTGGTATTATCATCTCCATGAATTCCACATCATCATCATCATCATCATCAACATTTTCACAATCCTCATCTCATCCAAAGTACAAAAGTACTTATATTTATAGAAATAAGACCAGTGTCATAACTAGTAGCCCGAACCATGTGGTATCTTTGTGTGTGTGTGTGACAGAGAGAGAGAGAGAGAGAGAGAGAGAGAGAGAGAGAGAGAATACGAAAAGGAAGGACTGTCTGAAGTAAGAGTTATGAATGAATAACTGGAAAAGTGTTGTCATGGTATACTTGTGAGTGTCAGAGATTCTGTATGCCCGAGATACAACTGACAGGTGCAATTATGCAAAGATTTGCATAATTGCAGCAGCCACTTCAAAAACCTTAATGGCGTGGTGCAGACCCCTAGACTTGAGACTTGTGCATCACAAGCTGAGTATACTGCCAGGTACGAGTACAGTACCTGTTGCAAAATAATATCTATTGTGTTGTGATGTCGGTAAGTGATTGGAAGTAATAACATTTAGTGTGACTTTAAATTCTGAGCTACTAAACATTGTCTTTTAGTGCAGCATCCACATTTCTTGCATCCCCATCCTCTCTCTCTCTCTCTCTCTCTCTCTCTCTCCAGTTTTCATATAACTTTCTCCGACTCATAGCTTTTTTCGTTAACAATTTCCTTATTTTCTTCTTGATCCTGGTCTATGTATTTTGAGCCAAGGTAATGCAAGCAAGGGTGTGTGTGTGTGTGTGTGTGTGTGTGTGTGTGTGTGTGTGTGCGCACAATAACCCAAAATGTTTTTATCGGATTTTAAGCATAGTCGCTGGAGATGCAGCCAAACAGCCGAGGTGTTGACCAAACTTGGTGCTTGAGGGTCAAGCAACAGAAAAGGAGTTCGATTTTGAGAACAGTCAGTCAAAGGTCAAGGTTAAATGGCAAAGTCAGAGTTCAAAGTTTGTGTCTGTGTATGAACAAAATAACAAATGGTGTTTTGACCCGACATGAGCCAACCTTGGTGAAAGAGTTGACCAACAGTCAAGGAATTGATATTATTTTTAAAGAACAATCGGCCAAAGTCAGAGACACATGGCACTGAAACTTTCAGCAGTTTGTATCCAATTTACAGCGTATTTTGTGAAATAGTTCAGGGTAAAGTTAGAACATAGGGCTTTGCTTTTGAGAACAATCATTGTAAGATCAAGGACTTACAGATAGGTCAAAATCAAGGTCACAGGGCAAGGTTAACTCGAACTGAGCTTTTCCGATCTGGACCAGACTAGTTGGAAGTGTTAAGTGTCAGACAAGAATGAAATAATTCGATTTTGAGAACAATTGCGTGAAGGTCAATCCCACAGGACAAAATAAACTGATCGTTCCTTAGATCAATGGGTGGGTGTGGGTGGTGACTCTTTGGGTGCTCCTTCATTCTGTTCATGATGTCTGCAGACAGTTTTATTTAGCTTTGGGGAAACTTTTTTTTTTTTTTTTTTTTTTTTTGCTGGAGAGATTAGATATAATTATCATATACTCCTTCACTACAAGAGGGTTCCCAAAGCTGGATACAGCAGTCAGGAATTAGCTAAAATAAATCAGCAAAACACGTCACTTAAGGGGTTAATGAAGTCCAAACCCTCAAACACTTTGCCCCAACTGGTATCAATCTGCCCATGTTATAATCAACAGGCAACTTATAATAAACACATGCCTCATATTATTTGATACTGTGACAATCTAACAATACTCCTTTAACCAGTTCATAAACACCTGCCCAGTATCATCTGATCAGTGTGGTCATCTGCCAATGAGTGGCCTGCATTCTGACTGGACCCAGGTTCAAGTCCTCGCTGGGGCAGGGAACAGTTTAAGGGTCTGAATTTCATTAAATCAGACTTTACTGATCTACCAGAAGACTCGCCGACATGTAGTAAAAATACCCCGCTAATACAAATACACCAATTCTGTATGAGACAGCCCTAGCATGTATTCAATATGGATGGTGGGTGTTAGCGCCGAAGTGGTGACATGTAGAGAGGTGTATGGTATGTAGGAGGGCTACTGGGCCTTGAGAACAGGCTGTGAAGCCTATGCCCAGAGTCAGACACATAAAAAAAATAATAATAATAGTTGATAAACACGTGCCACATTGATTAGTGAGGTCATCTAATGATTAGCAGTCCACTCCCTTTACATTCAGTACCAACCTGCCACATATTATTGGATGTGACTGGTAACAATGTAATCAATAATCCACTTCCCTACCATTAAGTGAGCACCAGTTACATATTTTCATAATAGGCTTAAAATATATTAGATGAGAAATAGGGAGGTGAGTATGGAAGTTAAGAAGTCACTGCATGATAGTATTGTGATCCCTACCCTGACGTATGGAAGCGAGGCATGGACCTTACAAGAGGGGAACAAGTCAAGAGTGAGAGCAGTGGAAATGAGTTACTTGAGAGGAGCATGTGGAGTGACGTGGAGGGACAGGTTGACGAATGAAGAAGTTAAGGAACGCTGTGGGGTGGATGTGGATGTGGTTGAGAAGATTAGGAAAAATACACTGAGGTGGTTTGGACATATGGAGAGAATGGAGAACGAAAGACTGACTAAGAGGGTGTATGTGGGTAAGGTGGGGGGAGGGAGAGGGAGAGGTAGACCGAGGATGAGGTGGAGGGATGGAGTTGAGAGGTATATGAGGGAAGGGGGGGTGAGTTGGGGGGAGGGTAGTCGGATGGTGGGTGACAGAGCGACTTGGAGGCGTTTTGTCTGCGGCCACCCTTTGCGGGATTAGGGCGTCGGGCTATAGATAGATAGATAGATAGATAGGAAGCGTTAGGAGAAATACACTGAGGCGGTTTGGACGTGTGGAGAGGATGGAGAGTGAAAGACTGATGAGGAGAGTGTATGTGAGTGAAGTGACGGTGGGGAGAGGGAGGGGGAGGCCAAGGATGAAATGGAGGGATGGAGCAGAGAGGTATACGAGTATGAGAGAGGTGGGTGTGAGCTGAGAGCAGGGCATTGAAATGGCGGGGGACAGAGCGACATGGAGGAGATTTGTGGCCACCCCTTGCGGGATTAAGGAGTCTGGCGATAGATAGATGGATAGACAGAATGGAGAAAGGAACTGAATATTTAGGTAAAAAGAGATAATACTCTATGAACTGAGATTAAAGGGAGAGTAAAAAGGCAATATAATAATCTGGACATATTTTAATTATGCTCTTCTCAGTGTTGGCTGAAGAATCGTCCTGTCTTCATCACTCCACTCACCACAGACGGCTCTTATCTTCCTCTCATGTGAAGCTGGAAAACTGTGTTGTGTTGTTAAGCCTCCTGAGCATCGAGAGTAAAAATTTAAAATATCCTCGTCTTGCTTGCGCTCATTGCCTCCACATAAACCCCTTTGCTCCCAGAGTTTCTGTGCGAAGGATCATGCTGGAAGGGTGCTAGGCGTCCCGCCCTCCGCCTGTCGGCTCATAATCGCGAAACTCATAGGTCCCTACCCCGGAGTTCCCTTCTTTATTAGAGTTTGAAAATGCCCAGTTCTTTCCCATACTGGGGACACGGTGCTCAAAAGGGTTAAAGGAAACTCATGGAAGCCTCTGAAAACCCTTGTTACACAAGTGGAATTCCTGCGAAACGTCAGAGAAATCAGATCCCTAAATTAGAGGGTACAGGAAGGGTAAAGTAAGGAAGAGGCGGGAGTGGGGCGGGGTGGAGTGACTATCATTGCAAGGAACACTGCTCATGGACTGGTGCCCGGGAAGTATTAATAAAATACATCTGAAATTAACTTCACCAATCTGATGTAGTGCGACAATCCATTTGACAAAAAGCAGGTAAAAATATTGTTTTCAATCAAATGTTTACACGTTCCCTTTAGTGACGCAGTTTATTTCTCACTTCTTACCAACAAGATATTTTATATGAAGAATCCCTGCAGCTGAAGGTGTTACCGGAGACTATAATCCCTTCAAGTCGAAAAATATTCCTTGGATTGAAACAACTGTCTGTAACGGCATATTCATATACTGTGATTATATATATATATATATATATATATATATATATATATATATATATATATATATATATATATATATATATTGTTACGGAACAGAGAAAGATAATGTACACTTTAAGTGAGAATACTAAAAATCACTACTGTCCCGTAAAGTTCCAGGTTCAAAACAAAAGAGTTAGGTAAAATTACAAGTTAAAGTTTAATGCTCAAACTAACAACAAAACATTCAGGACTCATAAGGATAACGTAATGGCAAAAAACAGGTTAAATATATATGGTTAACTGCAATAGCCTCTATTAACACGAAATTAGCAAGAGTAAATTTATCTAAGTCAGCCCTGATAAAAAGAAAATACACTGGGTAATGCTCAGTTAATGCAAGATAAATTATTACGGATACAAACTATTATTAATGATGGCTGATAGTAAAACTTTACACTAAGCACAAAAACCTCACTAGGCCTACAAATTAACACCTTATGTTATACAGTACAAGAACAAAATGTAATAACACTCATACTCAAATTACACAGCTGCTAGATGGTTGGAGACTTCCTGAGAAACTCACAATAATAACTGTACAGGGGAGGACAGAGATGTGAACAAAATGAGGAGTAGATCTAAGTGGCAATGATGCAGAGACTGAGCTCATTATATAGGGGCCGGCAGAGCTTGATACAACTTGTAAGAAGGACGCGCAAATGAAGCCATGGGGACAAAGAGCTGACAATCCCGCTCTGAACAACAGAAAGGACGACTTACTCTACTATAACGGTAGAAGGGGGGGACTGAGGCAGAACACGCTCGTGATCAAACATGCAGCATACCGTGCGTTAAAATTACACAAAGGATGATGAAATCATAGGCTATGTAACAATATATATATATATATATATATATATATATATATATATATATATACCTGATCATGCACTTCACCTCACAACATTCATCCAGCCAGCTCGATCTCTTGTCAGTTCCATGGCCTCACCGACTTCCAAACCTCTCTTCCTCAAACACTCATCCACCACATCTCTCCGCCTTCTCCTTGGCCTACCTCGCCTCCTCCCTCCTTCAAATTCTCTCAGATATACCTATTTCACCACTCTATTGTTATCCATTCTCTCCACATGACCATACCATCTCAGTACACTCTCTTCGATTTTGGTGTCCATTGACTTCCTCATTCCACATCTTGCACGAATCACATTATTGCGTATGCTATCCACCCTCTGTACGCCACATACATTCCTCAGCAGTCCCATCTACACTGCTCTTAATCTTGACTTTTCATTTTCATGCCACACCATAGTCTCACATCCATATGTTAAAGTTGGCACTAACACTCCCTCATGTAAGCCTCGTGCAGCTAAAACACTCAAGCCTCTGATTCTTATCAAGGCCTTCATTGCACCAGCTACTTTTCTTCCTTGTGTCACTCTACTTTCCACTTCTTTTGTATATTTTCCTCTTTTTTGTATCACTGTATCCAGGTTTTTTAACTCTCTCACCAGTTCCAGTCTCTCTCCATTCACTGTAACATCACACTGGGAGTCACCTTCTCTCTCAATAACCATCATTTTATTCTTTCCTACATTTACTCTCAAGGCACGATGCTCATAGACATCAGCAAAACTCTGCACTACTCTACCAAGTTCATGTCCGCTACTTGCAAGCAGTACTTCATCATCAGCATACAACAAATTTGAGATATTCCATCCATTACCATTCATTACCAACGCAATCCCTTTCTCCATTACTCGTGTTTTTACTTCTCTCATCACCCCATCCATCTCTCTCTCTCTCTCTCTCTCTCTCTCTCTCTCTCTCTCTCTCTCTCTCTCTCTCTGTATATATATATATATATATATATATATATATATATATATATATATATATATATATATAATACATAGATAGATAGATATAGATATATATTTTGAACAACCACGGGGACATCACACCGATCGTGAACCACTCACTTAGATGCCCATTAACCCTTACACATGCTTCGCTACCATCATAAAAACTCTTGACAGCACCTAGCATCTTACTATTTACACCGTACATGCGCAAAACTTTCCACGGTCTCTCTCTGTCCACTTTGTCGTATGCTTTTTCCAGATCCATGAATGCCGTAAACACCTTATGGTCCTTCTCACAAGCCTTCTCTGCTATCTGTCTCACTGCAAATATATGATCCACACATCCTTTGCCACTCCTAAAGCCACCCTGTTCATCACTCACAAGGACTTCTGATATCTCTGTTACTTTCTTTATAACAATTCTTCCATACACCTTCCCTACCACACTCAATAAACTTATGCCACGATAATTCTTGCACTCATTCCGCTCACCTTTATTTTTGTACAGGGGTACAATCACAACCTTTTTCCACTCTGCAGGCACAGTTTCACTTATCCATGCCTTCTTACATATCTCCAACAAGCACTTCATTCCACTCTCTCCACTACACTTAAGCATCTCTGCATACACCTCATCATCCCCAGCTGCTTTCCCTGTGCGAGTGTAACGTCTCTTGGCACTGCATTCCTTCTCTGCACACCCCCCAAACCAATCACGTTTACAGCCGCTCTGCTCTCTCTAATCCCATTCATCATATATATATATATATATATGCCAACGGCCATACCACGTTGAAGTACACCGCTTCCCGTCCGATCAGCGAAGTTAAGCAACGTTGGGTCTGGTTAGTACTTGGATGGGTGACCCCCTAGGAACACCAGATGCTGTTGGCATCCCTGCGTGTCAAGTGGGGTTGGTGGAGGAATATATATATATATATATATATGCCAACGGCCATACCACGTTGAAGTACACCGCTTCCCGTCCGATCAGCGAAGTTAAGCAACGTTGGGTCTGGTTAGTACTTGGATGGGTGACCGCCTGGGAACGCCAGATGCTGTTGGCATCCCTGCGTGTCAAGTGGAGTTGGTGGAGGAATAGTGCCCCTCACTGTAAAACAATTAACTCTAAGCCCTTGGCCACCCCGTTTGGGATACATGGTGTCTGGCAGTGAATGAATGAATGAAAATATATATATATATATATATATATATATATATATATATATATATTCCACACTCACTGAGTCGCCTTGCTAATATATTTGCTGATTTCAGTAAAACAGGGACGTAGCCGAAAGAAAAATGGAGAGAAACAGTGGTCACAGGAAGTTGGCGAGGGGCAAGGTGAAGCTGGCAGTAATGCAGCACTATGGAATTAAATGAAATCGCACTCAGTTCCGAAATAAGAGCGCGTTCTTTTTCGAATCTATTAATAACCCTTTGGCGATTAAAGAAAAGAAAAAAAATCTGCTTGTGTTTTGCCTGCCATGATACGATTTTGGTCGGACCAGAAGTTGCGTCTCTTCGTCAAAGGGTGAAAAGGTATACCCGAGCAAATTCGTATATTTATTTCCAATATGAAGATGAGTTGATTTCATTCGTGCTATATGGGTGTGATTATATTTATGTGGTATATTTTATTTATTATTTGCTTGTATTTTTTTTTTTTCATTTCTTTTTCATTTTCCTTTTTCTTATATTATTGCCTGGGAAAAACTCTTGAACTGGAGATGTTAGATATACTTACTTGTGTCATCAGATGTTTCGCTGAATGGGGCTTCTACTGAGCTCAATATAATCGTCTGGTGATAGAAAATTAAAGCTCCTTTATTTTTGTGAAGGGATTAATGTTCTGGCCGCAGGATAGTAGTTCAGGGACTATCTGCAGTTGTCGACCATTTAGCTTTGATAGTTTCACGAGTCTACCTATCCATCTACCTACCTACCTACCTACCAGCTCACCTGTCTATCTACCTTCGCACCTGTATGCCCAATTACCTGCCTACCTTCTTACATTCTTCCTCCTTAGGCTTCAAGTTCTCATTGCTTGTTTGCTTAATTCATTTGTCTTTGTCGTCTTGTCTTTTCCTGTTTCTCTCATATGCATTTTTATCTACCCATGTACTTACCTGTCATCTCCTGGGCATACTTCCCTCCGCACTTTACTGCCTACCTTCCTATTTACCTGTTTACCCATCCACCAGCCTACCCACCCATTTACCTATCTGGCTTTCCTACACCCAACTTACTTTACCAACCTGTCCACCTACCCATCCATGCACCCATCCCAACCTTTTACCCATGCATCTCTATGAGCCTTCCTTTTATTTACCTACCACCTATCTATCAGTCTGTCTATCTATCTGTCTACCTACTTACCTGCATACTTACATATACCTACTTACCCATCCTACCGTCCTACCCATTGGCTTACCTCTCTCCACTTTAGCTTCTGTCTACCTATCAACCAACTTACCTACTCATTTACCAACCAGCCAACCAGCTTACGTACCTACCTACCTACTTTTCCACCAAGCCTCCACTCACCTCACTTCACCATTAATATTCCTCCCCCGTCTGTCCTGCGAAAAACAGGGATTCATCTGAGGGTGTCGTTAATTGGCTGTCATCATCCATTTTTTAGGCCCATTAACACTCGCCAGCCAGTCACTGGGCGAGAGGGCACGAATTTCCTGGTTCAGACAATGGTGACGAGAGAGGTAGGACAGTAAAGTGAGGTTCGTCAGTAGCGCTGCACTAAAAACGCATCTGGCGGTATCTTATGTCTTGCAGGAATGGCTGAGTATGCTGGTGTGGGCGTCAATGTGGCAGTGGGAGTGGAAACTGAATAAATGATACATGGCGCTGAATGAGGCATCCTTGCAACACAAAAATCGCCTGGTAATGTGGAAGAGGAGCGTTATGTAGTTCGCTCTGTATCGTAGCTTTGCAGTCCAATCCCCCCGTTCCTACCCTCTCCTGCCCCCTTCCCTACTTCCTCTTTTCCCCCTTTCCTACGCCCTCCTTCCCTCCGTTCCTACCCTCTCCTACCCCCGTTCCTACGCTCTCCTTCCCTTTTCCTCGCGTCTCTCCGTCCCTTTTCCTCGTCTCTCCTTTCACCCGTTCCTACCCTCTCCTTCCCCCGTTTCTACCCTCCTTCCCTTTTCTGCCCTCTCCAACTCCCGCGCTTACCCTATCTTTCCCCTTTTTTCCGTATCACCTCTTCCGTAGCGATTTATTCTGGATTTGGCTAGTTAATATTCTGTTGTACGTTATTTATGCAGAGTATGGTGATTTTGGAAGGATTTACATAGCACAGAGTAGGACAGTAAGATATAATAATCAAAATAAATCGCTTAGGAAAAGGTGTAGGGAGCCTCCTTAACCGACGAGAATACAGGCCAATCTCTGACCCCTCCAGTTCAGACATTCTCCCCTAAACTGAATATAATCATCTGGATAGCAGTAATAAGGACATCATTTGACTGTAGGTGTAAAGGGGATTATTGATTTCGTTACAGCACTTCCTCAGCGATTTATTCTGCAAATCACACCTAAATATTCTCTAAGTTACAAATGCAAAACGTTTCGTTACCGAAGGAATGCGAATAACGTACACGATAAAGGGAAGGCTTAACGTAAAAAAAATAAGTCGCTAAGGAAGGGCTGCTACCAAGACTCCTATGCATCTTACACGAAGCTCGTTGGGATTCGTTTTCTTCTTAGATTTCGTGGATATCTTTTTATGATAGTTAATACCGACTAGATTAGGTAAATTACGTTCAAGGTAATGGTCATGTGTTTCGAGAGCCAGTGAATGCTTTTGGGAGAACTGGCGATGTAAAGAAGGAAAAGACCAGGTTATTATTATTATTAGTAGTAGTAGTAGTGGTGGTGGTACCCTTATTACCCAAAAGAGGGATTGTGGGCTGCAGGAGAAGGGTAGCTCTGGCCTGCAGTTCATCGAGTATGTTTAGATAGATATGAAGTGAAAAAGTCAGTGAGTAAAGTAAAAAAAAAGAAGGTGAGAGAAGAAAACCCGAATGTGGAGAGTAGGGCATCTTCAGCCCTTACTCCACTGGGTATACCTTAAACCTAGGCACACACCAACACCAGCGTCATCGGCTAAGAAGTCAACGGAATCCTGAGAAGTGGGGAGAGAGATAGGAATGTCGGGGAGATTATGACCTGGGCGACATCATTATGAAATTCAGTGAGTGGATTTTGTCACCGATGTCGATTTTTTCTCCCATGCAAACAAACCACTGATTTTCTCCCCGACGTCTTCAATTGTTTCCCCAACCCTTGCTTTAGCGTCCACAAATTTCTCACCGACCGCCCCCAGCTGTAGTCCATTTTTCTTAACATTCCGTACCCCATGCTCGATATCCCTCATCGTTTCTCCTACCGCCTCTTTGTCCGTGTTCATGACGTATTCGATTTTCTCCCCGAATGTCTTCTTCAGGAACTCTATCGTTTCCCCGGCATTCTCGATAGTCTTCCGGGCAATCTCGAAATTCTGGTCGATTTTAACCTTGGCTTCCCCTATCATATCACCGAGATCCTCCATCTTTTCCTCAATTTTTTCCCTGGCTTCGTACTTAATATCATGTTTCAGGTCACGCCATTGCTATCTAAAGTTGACCCCTACCTCTTCCAGCACATCCTTTACCCCTTTGAATTGGATGCCAACGGTCAACATCACCCCTTTCTTCACCTCTTCATACTGTTGGCTCACCCCTATCTTCACCTCTTCATACTGTTGGCTCACCCCTATCTTCACCTCTTCATACTGTTGGCTCACCCCTTTCTTCACCTCTTCATACTGTTGGCTCACCCCTATCTTCACCTCTTCATACTGTTGGCTCACCCCTTTCTTCACCTCATCAAACTGTTGGTGCATCCCTTTCCTCACTCCTTCCAAAGTCCCACCTACCGCCTCACTCATGTCCCCAACCATATTTGCCATCGAGTCACACATTCCCTTATCTTTCCGCTTGGGAGGATCCACCACGTCCCGAATCACCCCCGTCCCCTTTGCATTTATCCGTCGACGTATCCCACAGTAGGAAACGGATTCTACTGTTGAGCGGTAGACATTGCAGGAGACGATACCGTTACTGGAGGGGTTGGTTGTAAGGGGTTTGGGTGCTAAGGGGTTGGATGTGGGGGGAACATAGTGATGACGTGTGCGGTACTTTATTGGTGTCAGAGCGGATGTAGGTTTGGGGGTGGAGGTGGGGGTGGAGTTGATAGGTGTGGATATCGATGTGGGAGACTTCTTGGAATCTCCCTTACCTCCCTTGGAGTCTTACTACAGTTCACCCATGGAGTTTTCCTTCACTCCCTTGTGTTCGTGCACCACTCCCTTGTGTTCGTGCACCACTCCCATGTGTTCGTGCACCACTCCCTTGTGTTCATGCACCACTCCCATGTGTTCATTCACCACTCCCTTGTGTTCGTGCACCACTCCCTTGTGTTCATGCACCACTCCCTTGTGTTCATGCACCACTCCCTTGTGTTCGTGCACCACTCCCTTGTGTTCATGCACCACTCCCTTGTGTTCGTGCACCACTCCCTTGTGTTCGTGCACCACTCCCTTGTGTTCGTGCACCACTCCCTTGTGTTCATGCACCACTCCCTTGTGTTCATGCACCACTCCCTTGTGTTCGTGCACCACTCCCTTGTGTTCATGCACCACTCCCTTGTGTTCATGCACCACTCCCTTGTGTTCATGCACCACTCCCTTGTGTTCGTGCACCACTCCCTTGTGTTCATGCACCACTCCCATGGGTTCATCCACAGCCATGGGGTCGTCCTCCGAAGGCCTCGGGTCTCCCACCAATTCCTTGGGGTCGTCCTCCGAAGGCCTCGGGTCTCCCACCAATTCCTTGGGGTCGTCCTCTGCAGGCCTTGGGTCTCCCACCAATTCCTTGGGGTCGTCCTCCGAAGGCCTCGGGTCTCCCACCAATTCCTTGGGGTCGTCCTCTGCAGGCCTTGGGTCTCCCACCAATTCCTTGGGGTCGTCCTCTGCAGGCCTTGGGTCTCCCACCAATTCCTTGGGGTTATCCTCTGCAGGCCTTGGGTCTCCCACCAATTCCTTGGGGTCGTCCTCTGCAGGCCTTGGGTCTCCCACCAATTCCTTGGGGTCGTCCTCTGCAGGCCTTGGATCCCCCACCAATTCCTTGGGGTCGTCCTATGCAATCTACAGGTAATTCTTAGCTCCCATGGGCGGGATGAAGGGTTTTATGGTGGGGATAGTGGTGGATAGGGTGGGAGAGGTGGGAGAGTATGCCAGGAGAGGCACGATGAGTACAGAAGAATGAGGCTCGATACCAGAAGATGGATGTGTAGGTGGGGCTGGGAATGCTGTCAGAGGCAAAGCTAGAGGGGGTCTGGATGATATAAACGTTGGTGTGGATGTACGCCTACTGAATGGGGTCCAGCATGCAGGTGAAGTCGAGCAGGCTGTTGGGGTCGAGCAAGCAGGTGGGGTCGAGCAAGCAGGTGTTGTCGAGGGTTGGGTCGAGCAAGTAGGTGGGGTCGAGCAAGCAGGTGTTGTCGAGGGTTGGGTCGAGCAAGCAGGTGGGGTCGAGCAAGCAGGTGTTGTCGAGGGTTGGGTCGAGCAAGTAGGTGGGGTCGAGGGTGGGGTCGAGCAAGCAGGTGGGGTCGAGGGTGGGGCCGAGCAAGCAGGTGGGGTCGAGCAAGCAGGTGGGTTTGAGGATGCTTGCCATCCCCTGACCCAGTCCCTGAAGCGCCGGCCCACTGAGCACACCCACCGGAAGAACCGCTGCACCAGTCGCCGCGGCCCTCGACAGCAGCGGCCAGGCGACGATGAAGCGGGGTGTTTTGCTTTCATTTTTTTTTCTCGTGAATTAAGACGTATATATTTAGGAAAGTTAAGTTTTAGGGCATGAAGGGTGATATATGGTGAAATTCTAAAGGAAAGGGGATGGTTGAGGTAAGAGTCTGGGAGAAAGTATGGAGGACGGATTGTGAAAGACTGTGGAGAGTTGATTTTAGGAGACTGTAGGGAGAGTTAACGTGAAGAGACTTTTAACTTACGAGGGTTGATTTGGAGACTGCACCTACTGGGAGAGACAAGCTGTTGGGAGAGTTGAATAGGAGGGACTTGGAAAACCTGAGTGGGCGAGATAAGGAGACAACTAGGAGAGACTGTTGCTGTTGAGAGAGATTGCGAGACTGGGAGAGACCGGGATTTACGAGAATCAAATAGGAGAGACTGAGACTGATGGGAGAGGGGACTGGGAGAGACTGCTGGGAGAGTTGACTGGGAGACTGTTAGGAGAGATAATTCGTAAACTGATGGGAGAGATGATTGGAAAGGACTGAGAGATTGCTAGGAGAGATGACTGGGAGACTGTTCAGAGAGATGATTAGGAGAGACTGGGCCTGTTGAGAGAGACTGGGAGACAGAGAGCCTAAAACTGCCATCTCTCCATCTTGAATGCTTGGGTGTAACAATGAATTTACAAGAAAATATGATGCTAGTCACGAGGAAGTTCTATAGAGGGGATGCAGGGTAGTAATAGTAGTATTGCGTTTTTCTGCCACTGAGCTACGTGAAATAAGCCACAAAAGAACAATAATCTGGGCCAATTTTAGGTGAAAAGACTGTAGGAGGCTTCGTAACACCTCTTCTTTAGCAATTTATTCTGTTTATTACACATTAACGTTCTATCTCTTGTTCAACATCATCATCACTATATGCTATCATAATATTCTCTTGCGTCATCATCATCATCATCATCATCATCATCACTATATTGTTCCTTAATATTTTCTTGCATCATCATCATCATCATCATCATCATCACTATATTGTTCCTTAGTATTTTCTTGCATCATCATCATCATCATCATCATCATCATCATCATCATCATCAACACTATATTGTTCCTTAATATTTTCTTGCATCATCATCATCATCATCATCATCATCACTATATTGTTCCTTAATATTTTCTTGCATCATCATCATCACTATATTGTACCTTAGTTTTCTCTTTCATCATCATCATCATCATCATCATCATCATCACTATATTGTACCTTAGCTTTCTCTTTCATCATCATCATCATCATCATCATCATTATTTTCCATTTTACCAGACAGTACCCACCACCTTGCTGTGTACTGTGCCAATCCTCTAGAGTCATAACTTGGCCCAGATTTTCGCCCTTTTGTAGGTTATTTCACGTTGCTCGAGGGAAGAATAAGACAGTGCTATAGGTGTACGTCCTTCTCATAGCACTTCTTCGTGACTAGCATCATATTTGTGTACTAGTGTGTATAGATTAGCAGATTACAGGCTTTAGCTCGGAAACTCTCTTTAACTGAATAATATCGTCTAGGAATATAAAGGAAAAGTATGTCCTCAGACTGAAGGGGTTAACGCGTTGAGTGAGAAAGAGAGAGAGAGAGAGGGGTGGGGGAGGGGGGATAACGAACCGAAGAAGACAAGGCAATGGATGACAAAAAGCGAGAGCCAGTAAAAAGAAAGTGAGAAAAAAACGGAAAGAAATGGAAAGAAAGAGCGGCAGAAGAGGAAGGTATTATCAAGGAAGTAGGAAGGGAAAAGAAAAAGAAAGAAATACAAGAAATCTAGGAGAAAGAGAGCAGATACAAAAAAAATGAGAGGGAAAGGGAAGACGTAGAAAACTGGGACGTAGCAAGAAAAAGAAAGACTGCTAATAAAGAAGCGAAGGTTGCTACAGGGAATAATTAAGAGGCTTAGCAGATGGAGACAGAGAAGGAGCAGGAGCAGGAGGGGGAAGGAATGAGTGGAATTATATGGGAAAAAGATGAGCTCCTGACAAATTCTTAACCTTTGGACTTCGGTGACATTTTTCATTTTATTCTTGCAACCTCCGGACGATTCTGTATATTTTACCGGAGACTTCTATACTCCTTTTACTCCAACTTGGCCTTAAATTGCCATCTGATCATCTTGAATGCTCTGTTTTAGGAATAGATAAGTATTTGATTATGATACTAGTCATGAAGAAGTGCTGTGAAAAAATGTAAAGCCACAGTATTATTCAGACACTGAGCTACTACATCAAATAGGCTGCAAAAAAGGCGAAACTCTAGGCCAAGTTAGAGTAAAAAAGAGTATAGTTATAGTAGGGATGAAAAAAAAAGTCCTTATCCCTTCACTGCTTTTGGTCACTTTCTAGTTAAAGAAAATTGTTTGGTGAAGGAGACAGTGAAGGAGTGAGATTAGCTAAACACACACACACACACACACACACACACACACACACACACACACACACACACACACACACACACACACACACACACAACTGTGACACCTTTTCTATATAGGTTAGTCGGTATAAATTTAATCCTATGAGGGGTGGCGATTTCAACAAGTTATCGATTAAAAGCATTCTTATGATTTTTCCTACTGGGCCTGGAAATTAGGTTTTATTTTACCCTTACCTTCTCCTATCGGCTTTATTCAGCTTAGGGGAGATTCTTTGAACATACGGGGTTAGATGTAGCTATAATATACCTCTTCAGCACGAGAATCTGTTAGCAAGTTGAATAATATCGTCTAGTAGCGGCAAGAAAAAGCTAAGAAGGACGTCACCCGGTTTTAAGGAGTTACCTCAGCTTAAGGAACAGTAATGGGATTAGAAGGGATTATCACAGTAAAAGGATTACATATTATAACCAGTATTCCTTTCTGTATCAGGACGCATTTCTTTTTTTTTTTTCTTTTTGCCATGACGGTTTTAGTGAAGAGATCGGATGTAGTGTCCATTAGCCCCGTCCAGTATTCTCTCTCTCTCTCTCTCTCTCTCTCTCTCTCTCTCTCTCTCTCTCTCTCTCCATTAAGACTTTTATTTAGTGGAGATCCCGTAATGAAGGACTTAGCTCTCTCTCTCTCTCTCTCTCTCTCCTTGTATTTAGTGGAGATCTCTCGTAATGAAAGACTTACCTTGTTACGGGGGCTAATTTTCTCTTACTCTTTCTTCCAAGTTCTCTGCAGATTTTTTTTTCCTTTCTCCTTTTCTTCTTTTTTTTTTTCATTATCTAAGAATAGCAACTACCTCTGCGTCTTGACCTCGCTCCGCAAACACTGAGAAGTTTGGGTGGTCCGAATATGAAAGAGGAGGAGAGAGAGAGAGAGAGAGAGAGAGAGAGAGAGAGAGAGAGAGAGAGAGGTAATGAAAGCTTATACGTGTTAGTAAGATGAATGAAGGTCCCTGGTCGTGTTTACATTTGATCATATATCCCGACAGAGGCTGGACTCCCCAAACACTGATTCATCATCGCCTGTCCTGCTCCTTAAAAAGTGATTGAAGGCAGAGAAATGAGAAAGTCTAGTCATAACTGTGAGGGTTGGGGAAAAGAGTGAGTGAGAGGAAGACATAGTTTTTGGTGTGCGTGATAGGAAACGGAAGTGAAATGGAAACGTGAAATCAAATAGAGAGAGTAATGAAAAGAGGGGAAGTAAAGGCCGGGAAAACTGTGGAAATAGATATATAGACGTCTCTCCCTCTTTCCTTCTCTCTCTCTCTCTCTAGATATTGTTACGGAACCGAGAAAGATAATGTACACTTTAAGTGAGAATACTAAAAATCACTACTGTCTCGTAAAGTTCCAGGTTCAAAACAAAGAGTTAGGTAAAATTACAAGTTAAAGTTTAATGCTCAAACTAACAACAAAACACTCAAGACTCATAAGGATAATGTAATGGCAAAAAACAGGTTAAATATATGGTTAACTGCAATAGCCTCTATTAACACGAAATTAGCAAGAGTAAATTTATCTAAGCCAGCCCTGATAAAATGAAAATACACTGGGTAATGCTCAGTTAATGCAAGATAAATTATTACGGATACAAAGTATTATTAATGATGGCTGACAACAAGAACCCTACATAAATTACAAAAACCTTACTAGGCCCAAGAATTAACCTTATGCTACACAGTACAAGAAAAAATGCAACACCAGTTATACTCAAATTACACACAGCTGCTAGATGGCCGGAGACTTCCTGAGCACTCACAATAACAACTGTACAGGGGAGGACAGAGATGTGAACAAAATGAGGAGCAGATCTAAGTGGCAATGATGCAGAGACTGAGCTCACTATATAGGGGCCAGCAGAGCTTGATACAACTTGTAAGAAGGACGCGCAAATGAAGCCATAGGGGACAAAGAGCTGACAATCCTGCTCTGAACAACAGAAAGGACGACTTACTCTACTATAACGGTAGAAGGGGGGGACTGAGGCAGAACACGCTCGTGATCAAACATGCAGCATACTGTGCGTTAAAATTACAAAGGATGATGAAATCATAGGCTATGTAACACCTCCCCACAAAGAAAAAGAAATTTACAAAGGAAATTTCTTATTACTCTAAAACAATCAGTCTAAAGTCTAGATAAGCAATCTGCAATAACATTTTCTTTCCCCTTGACATGTTGTATGTCTAATGAATACTCCTGAAGAAGTAGACTCCATCTTGTCAATCACTGATTTTTATCTTTAAACTTACTAAGGAATTTCAGTGGGTTATGATCGGTATAAATGACTATGGGGTCAAAACCAGAACACAAATAAAATGAAAAATGCTGTAAACCCAAAATCAAGGCCAAAAGCTCTTTCTCAATAGTTGAGTAGTTCTTTTGAGGTGGAGTGAACTTCTTACTATAATAAGATACAGGGTGTTCAATACCCTGATCATCCTCTTGCAGCAAAATAGCCCCAGCTCCTGTATCACTTGCATCAACAGCCATCTTAAAAGGCTTAGCAAAATTTGGAGTAGCGAGCACTGGCTGACTTAATAGAATAGCTTTAAGTTTGTTGAAAGAGGATTCACAGTTATCGGTCCAGACAAATATAACTCCCTTTTTCAGTAGGTCTGTAAGTGGTGATACAAGAATTGAAAAGTTAAGAACAAATCTCCGGTAATAACCTACCATTCCCAAAAATCTTTGTAGCTCTTTCCTACTTTTAGGTCTGGGAAGATCACTTATAACCTGAACCTTAGCTGCTGGTGGCGCAACATGTCCATCACCAATTACATACCCAAGGTAATGAACTTTAGCTTGACCAAACTCACACTTTGATAAATTAGCTACAAGATTAGCATGAACTAAACGCTCAAGAAATTTACTGACATGGCATAGGTGATCTTTCCAGTTGTCACTGAAGATTAATACATCATCAATATAAACAACACACCCTGCCAAACCCTCTGTTACAACATTCATGAGCTTCTGAAAAGTGGCTGGTGCATTCTTCATACCATATGGCATTACGGAACATGCAAAAGTCTTTCCTAGCGTTACAAAACATGAGATCTCCCTAGCACGTTCAGTCATAGGTACTTGCCAGTATCCCTTTAACAAATCAAACTTACTTATGTACCTAGCCTTTCCGATCTTGTCTATGCAATCTTCCACACGAGGGAGAGGGTAAGTGTCTGTTTTGGTTATCTGATTAACACGTCTGTAGTCAATGCAAAGCCGCTGTGACCCACCTGGCCTAGGGACTAGAGTGACAGGAGAACTCCACTCGCTCTGACAGGGCTCAATCATCTTGTGGTCCAACAGGTAGCCAAGCTCCTTCTCGATGAGAGGAACTTTCACTGGGTTCACATGGTAAGGAGGCAGTTTAATTGGCTTTGCGTCTCCAACATCGACATCATGCATCAACACAGTGGTTCTTCCTGGGATGGCACGGAACACTTGCGGGTACTCGTGCAGTAATGCCGAAAACTCCTGCCTTTCCTCGGGAGGTAGATGAGAAAGCTTAGTCTGGAGATCATTCATGATATCAGGATTCTTCCCCAAACTATCACTCAGGCACATACTGCATGGGAGAGCTTCACTTGCAGACTCGGGTGGAACAGCTACAGTGTAGACTGGATTATTTTCGTCCCGCCTGTGATATAACTTCAACATGTTGATGTGACATAGTTGCTTGTTCTTTCTACGATCTGGTGTGGCGATGACATAGTTGACATCACTGAGTTTCTTCTCCACGAAATAAGGACCACTAAACTTGGCTTGAAGAGGTTGCCCATGCACTGGTAGCAGAATCAAAACCTGATCTCCTGGCTGAAAGTGGCGTAACCTGGACTTCTTATCATACCAAGTCTTCATCTTCTCCTGAGCAGCTCCTAAATTCTCTCTCGCCAGCTGTAAAGCAGAGGACAGCCGTTCTTTGAACTTCATCACATACTCCAGCAGGTTGACGTCATCTTCCTCCGACAGCCAGCATTCCTTGAGTAGCTTAAGGGGTCCTCTTACTTTATGGCCAAACAGTAGTTCAAAAGGTGAGAAGCCCAGTGATTCATTTGGAGATTCCCTTGCGGCAAATACAACAAATGGAAGACCTTTATCCCAGTCTTTCTGATGTTCCAAACAGTATTTCTTGAGCATCGATTTGAGTGTTTGATGATATCTCTCCAACGCTCCTTGGGTCTGGGGATGGTAAGCTGAAGACGTGATCTGGGTGATGCCCAACTCTTTCAGAGACTGCTTGAAAACGTTTGACATGAAATTACTTCCCCGGTCTGACTGTACCTCCTTGGGCAGACCAAACTTTGTGAAGAACCCTAGCATTTCCTTAACCACGTTCTTTGCTGAGATATTTCTAAGTGGAATGGCTTCAGGATAACGAGTAGCCATATCAATCAGGGTCAACACATAAGAAAATCCTGAAGAAGTCTTAGGAAGAGGGCCCACAATATCCACCAACACACGGGTGAATGGCGCCTCAAAAGGAGGAATGGGAACTAGAGGTGCAACCTTTTCGGTCTGATTACACTTCCCCACAACTTGACAGGTCTGACAAGACTTACAATACCAGGAAACATCCCTGAAGATACCTGGCCAGTAGAAGTGTTTCAAAATGCGTGCCACAGTCTTCCTCACTCCAAGGTGTCCTGCCAAACTGGAATCATGAGCCACTCTAATGATATCCTGCCTACAAACACGAGGAATGACAACTTGATGTACAACCTCCCATTCACAGTCGGCTGATGCTGCTGGGGGTCTCCACTTCCTCATAAGTACTCCTGACTTTACATAATAACAAGTAGAAGCACCGGCTGACTCTTCTTCACTGTAAGCAGAGTTAGCTAGACCTTTTAACTCAGGGTCAGCAACCTGCAACTCAACCAACTCTTGATGAGAGAAATTATCAACACTACGGGGTACTGCCTCATCTGGTGAGTGGTCCAAATTAGCAAGAAAAGTGTCAGCTAGGATAACATCATCATCATCATTATCCTCTAAATCACCAGTAACTTTAGACTTAGCCCTAGTGACAGCACATGCAGGGAACACATCAGGGACATCACAATCCCGGGACGCAGCCACTGGCTCACTAGACAACTGAGGAGCTGGACACACTTGACTTCCACCAATATCATTTCCAAGTAAGAAAGTTACACCTGACATTGGGAGTGTCTCAACCAACCCAACCATAACGGAACCATTAACAAAACCAGACTCTAAATTCACTCTGCACAGAGGGACAGAGAAGTAATTATTCCCTACACCTTGTAAGATTACAGTTTCATCAGAGGAATTAAAATTAGAGCCTAGAACACTGGTCAGCATAAGGGATTGGCAAGCACCTGTATCACGATATATTTGAACTGACTTCCTGTCATTACTGTCCAGAGGACTGACAAAACCATCAGACAGGAAATTAGCACATGAACTCTTGAGAGTGTCACCCACGTTACTGTTCAAAAGAGGAGCTCCATTATGAGAATTTAAGTTACCCCTCAAAGCAGGTTCAGTTAACTCAGTTAAAGAATTCTAGGAACTCTCAAGAGTGGACACTAGACCAATTGACTGAATATTTAAAGACTCCTTTTTGTTCACATCACGCTGTCTCCTGAAACATTTCTCCGTAGTATGACCAAGCTTACTACAATAAGTACATTTACTTTTCTGAAATCTAGAGGTGAAGCTGGTATTTACTTCCTGAGAAACATCATCTTTATTCTCTTTCCTGTTACCTGTACTCTGAGTAGAGGCAACGTACTTACTCTCAGCTTTCCCTTTTTCTTTAGAATATCTCTCGTGAGTGAGAACATATTCATCAGCTAAAACTGCAGCATCAGACAAATTATCTATTCTTTTCTCATCAAGATATAGGCTTACATCTTTATAAATACACCTTTTGAAGTCCTCCAGCAAAATCATCTGCTTAAATTTGTCAAAATCAGAATCCACATTCTTAGAATTTAACCACTGCTCTAACAGATCTTCTTTGATTTTTGCATACTCAACATGGGATTGCTTATCTTGCTTGTAAGTTGTCCTAAATTTTACTCTATAAGCTTCAGGAACAAGCTCATAGGCCTTAAGAATCAAGCTCTTAACTACATCATAATTATCAGATTGATCCTGAGGCAAAGATGCATAAGTTACTTGAGCTTTACCGGTGAGAACAGTTTGAAGGAGTACTGGCCAATACTTTTTGGGCCAATTAAAACCTGTAGCTACCCCTCTCAAACAACTGAAAATACTTGGTTAAATCAGATTCATTAAAAGGAGGGACAAGTTTAACATTTTTAGCCACATCAGATTCATCAGAGCTAGATGATCCAGTTCCACCTTGTTTCATGCGATACTCATGGTCTGCCTGAATCCTAGCGAGTTCAATTTGTGCCTGAGCCTGTATCTGTGCCTCCTGAATCCAAGCCTGAGATTCAGCCTCCTTAGCATTTGCTTGAAATTCAGCCTCCTTAACACAAGCCTCCTTAGCCTGAGACTCAGCCTCCTTAACACGTGCTTGAAATTCAGCTTCCTTCACACGAGCCTCCTGCAGGGCTAGCTGTAACTTAGCTAATTCAATCTGCGTTTGCTCATTTGGAGGAGTTACATTAAACAAGCTTTTATTAATCATGCCAACAATTTGATCTTTAGAATGATGAGAGTGAACTGCAATTCCCAATTGTTGAGCAACAAGCTTAAGTTCATTCTTTGTTCTGTTTTCTACATCACACACTGTTTGCACATTTGACAAAAAATCTTTGGCTTCATCAAGTGTAGTAATAGTAGACATCATGAATAAATCAGTCACAAAATATCAAGCAATATCCTTATGATAATATCCTGAATATCCTGATAAGAGGTCGCCAAATTTATGTTACGGAACAGAGAAAGATAATGTACACTTTAAGTGAGAATACTAAAAATCACTACTGTCCCATAAAGTTCCAGGTTCAAAACATAGAGTTAGGTAAAATTACAAGTTAAAGTTTAATGCTCAAACTAACAACAAAACACTCAGGACTCATAAGGATAATGTAATGGCAAAAAACAGGTTAAATATATGGTTAACTGCAATAGCCTCTATTAACACGAAATTAACAAGAGTTAATTTATCTAAGCCAGCCCTGATAAAATGAAAATACACTGGGTAATGCTCAGTTAATGCAAGATAAATTATTACAGATACAAAGTATTATTAATGATGGCTGACAACAAGAACCCTACATAAATTACAAAAACCTTACTAGGCCCAAGAATTAACCTTATGCTACACAGTACAAGAAAAAATGCAACAGTTATACTCAAATTACACACAGCTGCTAGATGGCTGTAGACTTCCTGAGCACTCACAATAACAACTGTACAGGGGAGGACAGAGATGTGAACAAAATGAGGAGCAGATCTAAGTGGCAATGATGCAGAGACTGAGCTCATTATATAGGGGCCAGCAGAGCTTGATACAACTTGTAAGAAGGGCGCGCAAATGAAGCCATAGGGGACAAAGAGCTGACAATCCTGCTCTGAACAACAGAAAGGACGACTTACTCTACTATAACGGTAGAAAGGGGGGACTGAGGCAGAACACGCTCGTGATCAAACATGCAGCATACTGTGCATTAAAATTACACAAAGGATGATGAAATCATAGGCTATGTAACAATATACAGATAGATAGATACTCTCTCTCCGTCATCATAATCAGCAGTTTGTGTTCACTACAGGACCGGCCTATCCCGACCGAAGTGGGGACGATACAGCCTATGTATCTCTACCAAGTGGCTTTGGCTGTCTGATAGAGATTGTATGTAAGGTGAGAAGTGCCTGTGTGACTGTAATGTTGGAGTGTCTTTGAATGTATGTGTAGTCTGTGATCCAAGTGTAATAGGTCCGAGCAAGGCGACTGGGTGCAAGCATACTTTATAGTATGGAACATTGGTTCGACCACAGCACACCTTATGTCCGCCTAAGCAGTACTTGGCCGGGTGAACATCCCCAAAGTTTATTACCCTGGCGTGGCGTGAACCCTCGTTCTTCCATGTACGAAAACGCACACTTACCACAGTACTACAGTCTCCATATATATATATATATATATATATATATATATATATATATATATATATAATCTAAACCTGTGTTGCCCCATGATGAGCGTAGGAGCCCAAGCCTAGGGAAGTTGGTCCTGGTGCGTATGCGCGATCGATCAATCGATCGATCGATCGAGAGAGAGAGAGAGTGAGAGACAGAACCAATAAAATATAACTCTTACCAGTATCCAAAAAAAAAAAAAAAAGGAGGAGAATGGCTGACCCAAACCAGAATGGCATCAGGGAAATAAAGAGAAGAGACAAAAATGCTAAATGGATGTACAGTCGCGACAGCGAGAGGTGGCGGAGAAGCGCCTCCCTCAGGGAGGAGTGAGGAAAAGGCTTTCCTTCTCTCGTCCCTGATTGGTCTACGGTGATGGGCAGAATGGAGAGGTGTGAGAGCGCTTATATTTCCCTCATAGTACCGTCACCAAATTGATCGCCATGGTTCGAAGCTTTATTTATTGCTACAGCAGTTAATATGTGTACACAGACTATTACCTATGGTATATCACATTACATACAGGTGTGCATGTTGATATTCTAGAATATGAAACTCCAGCCAAAAAAATTTAAGGAGTAAAACATTAGAAAGGACAGGATAATACTCACCATAAGCCAAAATCAGGGAAGGGGGGGGAGAGAGAGAGAGAGAGAGAGAGAGAGAAACACGTGTGCTTTGAGGGAGTGGTAATGACATGCTCAGGTCCACCGGGACATACTTGTCAATCCTAAGCCCCTTTCTTCTCTCCCCTACCCCGTCGCTCCGAAGGGCGTACATGCATGCATTCAGACATATATTTATACATACAGTGTATATATATATATATATATATATATATATATATATATATATATATATATATATATATATATATATATATATATATATATATATATATATATATATATATGGGAATTAAGCAATGAGTGTACACAATCATAAAATAATCTATGTAAGCTTTGTCTTGTCACTTTAAAGCACTGGACGAAACATTTGAAATAATTCTTTAGTAAAATTCTCATGCTTGTGAATCTCAGCTATTTCTCTCAGAAAAACCCTAAAGAAGGATTTATGTGCCATATGGTTGGGAAATATTCATTCAGAATAAACTGGCTTAAACCAACACGAACAGGAGCATCGCTCATTGTGAAAACATTGTTCACCTGTGTCAAGATTTTCTTTTTTATCGATTGAACGCAGGTATGCTAAGTTTATATTTTAGAATAAAGCATTAGAATGGCCATACAGTATACATCTCAAGCCAAAAGCAATGCATTCCGTCGGACAAGCAGACAAAGCAGCTGGAAGGTGAGGTGAAGAGTCATGATGCAAAATACAGAGGAAACAAAGGCAAACATTCTCTGAGGCTCACACTGCGCTCACGTCCCTGGGGATTGTCACGGAGGGCTGAAGGGAATCACAGGTCACAAGATCCACCTGTCCATACTTCTATCTATCTTGTATCGGTACACGGCTAGCACTAAATATCGTGCCACCGCTAGCACCAATAAAATGTATCGTCGCACTGCTGGCCACCAATTTAATGTAGCCGTTATGGAGTAGCAGTTGACTACATATTAAGTGTTCTGCTGTTTAGTTTACCTAGACCACCGTGTTGGATCGACGACACTGTCTGTAGTACACGTCAGCTACTCGCCGTCACTGCCCGACACTTCCCACCAAAGGTCCTCTGCCACGAGAAGGTGGAAGCTGGTCTGTTATTAAGTGGTAGCGTAAGGTGACAGAAATGAGCAGATTAAATCTCTCTTTATTGGGTACAGAATAATATAACTGCGACCCGAGAGATATGTAGGAGCGACACCACCTCCCTTTAAAACTGTAAAACGGCCTCTGACGCTATACACTCACCGAGCCGACTAGGGTGCGGTGCTGAGGTAAGCTAAAAAGTGAGGTGCCGAGCATTACATATACTCTGAGCTTATGCAAAAAGTAGAGATAAATGACAACTCTACTAGCACACTATACACCTCTATAAAATGGCATTAAGTACATTCACATATGCCAACATAATAAATGGTTCCCCAGGACTTTACGCTTACGCACTATTCAGATATCTTTCACTTCTAACTTTCTTTTTATAATTGAAACAGGGTGGCCCTTGTGGTCTGCCATCCACCTTCTTCCTATACCACAGCTAACAGCGAAATGATATTTGGTTGTTTATCATTCACACTTCATTACACACTGTTAATTATGACTAAA
The DNA here is from genome assembly GCF_032717465.1 of Coenobita brevimanus. Taxonomy (NCBI): domain Eukaryota; kingdom Metazoa; phylum Arthropoda; class Malacostraca; order Decapoda; family Coenobitidae; genus Coenobita; species Coenobita brevimanus. The sequence goes on along the minus strand of NC_137062.1, from coordinate 7,880,469 downwards.
CAGCTTTAAAAATTATTATGTAAAATGTGTGATACTACAACTTCATATGGAAAAAGATGTTGACACCAGAACATCGCTCGGCCACACCATTGACGTCCTCGTCGACATTGTTGTCCTAACTACCGTGTAGCCTAACCAGAGTGTAGGGCAGCTAACTATTCAGGAACATCCACTTGCAATCCTCGAGTACGGACACGTGGTATCAGTGGGTTCCTTAATTGGCGCCTTAAATAGTAGCCTAAACCACAAACACAGGACAAGACCACAATAAGTAGAAGACCAACGCCTAGGAAGGAGAAAGGTATGAAGGAAGATAGGACAGTACATAAGGCTCTAAATCAGTCCTTTTCAGGTGGGAGAGGAAGGTAAGCTCCTTTAATACATGAGACAGCCTGTTCACATTCAAGGAAGTAACATTGAATGAAGGTAAAAAGGGTCGTAACTGGGATGAGAAGTTCACTGTCAAAGCTAGATGATGCTTGCTAGGCAGAACTGCTATCTCTTTACTGTGTAACTCACAAAAATCAGGTGCAATATAGTACCCCTTTACTGTAGGGAATTGATTCTGTGAGGCACAAATCACAGTTACATCCTTTGTCTCAGGAAAGTAAAAGTACTGTTTCGCATGAATATGAGCATGGAAAACTGACTTCAACTGAATGGGTTGGAAGGTGCAACGTTGCAGAGCAGAGGAAGTATTTGTGTCCAACAAGGCCCTCTTACACTTCTCTACCTTTAATGGTACGAAGACAAAATACAAAGCAGGACATACATGGAGATCAAGAAATGAGGCCTTACACTTCTCAAATTCATCCACAGTCGTTTCTGCTACATATTTCTTGTCATCTGAGACAACTAGCACCTCTGGACCCTCTTCAATAACAATAAGTGTATTATTAGCAGTAGCAAAAGGGAAGGAAATGAACCGCCATGCCTGGTATGTTACAGCATTCCTCATAGGTACCAATATCAGGATGCCTTCATGGGTCAACTGGGCCTCTAACAATGGGTAATAATATTCCAGTTGACTCAGATCAAAGAGTGGCATAAGTCCATGCTTCCACATAGCTATATCAAGTGCATTTGTTAGTATATTAGTAGGCAGCAATAAAGCATTAACCCTGTTCAACTTTGCATCGATTAAGCCGTCCACCATATTGGCTGCATGCTTCTCCAAAGCAGTGGTTGACTCGTCGAGAGCATGTAAGTACTCAGCGAATAACACCAAGTTAGCTAGGGTTAGTAGATTAATATAGATGTTGTTCACAAGCTCTACTAGATGGTTGGTAGTCCTAATTATCTCGTTAGCTTTGTTAGTGAACTCATCTAACTGTTTATACACATGCATGATTAATCTATTATTGGCTTTAGCGGCCAGTGTCAAGTCATGCATCTGTCTACCCAATTGCACTACATCCTTATCTAATGCCGTACCAAAGAGTTAGAAAATCCACATGTCCTCTCTTAGTACGTGCATGGACATGCTTGGAAAGATCAGAGTGTACGTTAGATAAAGCTACATGCAAGTTAGTGAGCCTGTCGGTGAGCCTGTCTATATGCCTAGTCTGAAGCTCAACAATTCCATGCAAGGTTCGTTCCAAATCTTCAGTGTCAGAGTTCGTCAATCGTGGGTTTCGATTAAACATCTTTCCCACTTCCAATAGTTGCTGTCTGAGATTCGACAAGCCCTTGGAGACCTCCTTGACAATATCTGGCGTTTGGAGATAGCTTTCCATTGGATAGTCGACGCATACTGCATCTTCCACAACCACGACTTCTCCAAGTGGGCTCTTCAGTGCTCCTGGCATTAACGCAGTCGTGTCCATGTCCGATGTCATTCCATAGGTCCACCCCAAGCAACGTACGAGGAGTATGAGCCACAGCCACATTTTTTTCTGCAAGAGTAGATACTCCCTTAATCACTCTTGTTGTGGGATCGTAGCTTGCTGCGATACTCTTGGTTAGGGACAGGTACGGATGACGACATAGACTGCGACGAAGACAGAGGGCACAACACATCAGACGATAGGCCTAGCTCTTGACTTACTAGTTTGATCCTATCAGCATGTACTGCCTCCTGAGTTCCATTAGCTTCATCCTTTATTCTATAAGTATTTCCACGTACTCGTTCCACAACGGTATATGGTCCGCGGAACTTAGGTCTGAGCTTGGAAATTCTCTCAGGGTTGTGGATCATGACCTTCTGGCCTGCCTGTAACGTCTTTTCTTGACTACCTTTGTGTTGTTTCGCCATCATCTCCGCTCTTGAGGCTTTTAATCTTTTCCGTACTTCACTGTGTATAAGTTGGAATTTCAACAACTGTACCTTTGCGTAGTCTTCTTCGTTGTATACTGGAGTAGGAGGTCCAGCCAACAAATCGTAGGGTAACACTTTCTCTTCTCCATAAAGGATATAATGAGGAGACTTCCCAGTTGATGAATTTTCTGAGGAGTTGATGGTCGCCGCTACATGTGGTAACCAGTCTTCCCAGTTATCCTCTTGATTTGAGGTTATTACTGGTCTCAAGACTTCCAGTATCTTCCTGTTTGTTCTCTCCACCAGGCCATTGCTCTTAGGACTGTAAGGCGTTACAAAACTTGCTTTACTCCATACATACGACAGATTTCTTGTAACACCTGGTTACGAAATTCACTGCCATTATCACTGAGCAATACCTTGGGTGTAGAGTATGGACAAATCACTGAAGTCACAAAGCGTGTGCCACCTCCTCTGAAGTTTTCGTCTGTAAAGGTGCTAAAACAGTGAATCGTGAGAAATGGTCCACTGCCACCAGTACATAACTTGAACCTTGACGACTTCTCGGCAACGCTAAGAGATCAATGGAGACTGTATCCCAGGGTTTTTCCGGTAGAGGATACTCTAAGATGGGAGTCAGAAGTCCCATCGTTCCTCGTATTTCCGCGCATTTGACACAGTGACTGACGTGGGCTTCTATGTCCTTCCTCATGGTCGGCCCATAGTATTTCTTTCTCGCCTCACGTATGCATCTATTGCGACCGGGATGACCCGCTTGAGGTACGTCATGAAGTAACTGTAGCACGGCTTGCTGTAAGGTAGCAGGAACAACCAACTGATATGCAGTGTCCTTCCCTGGGGGTTGCTTATAAAAGACCCTGTTGAAGATGGAAGTGAGTCATTGGTACTGGGAGTTCAGGTAGACAAGTCTCGTCGCCAGACTCCAAGGCATAGATGACTTGAGACCACATCGCATCATTACGTTGTTCCGCTTTTACCGTGTCTGAGGAATACTCAGCAAGAGCAACATCCTCGGCTATGGTAGCAGCAATGTTTCTACTCAACACGTCGGCTACAACATTTTGACGGCCTGGTAAATATCTGACCTCTGGATCAAACTCCATTACCTTGCCAAACCAACGCGCAAACTTACCGTGCAAGTTTTTTTCTTTAAACAAGTCGCGTATGGGTGCATGGTCAGTTAAAACAATTATCCGGTAGCCAAAGATAATATCCCGGAAATGTCCTAACGCCCACACGACTGCTAATGTCTCCAAATGTGTCGTCGAATAGTTCTTCTCTGGGGGTCTTCATGCCCTACTAGCATACGCTATGGTATGTGTCTTACCTTGCTCATCCTTCTACTGTAACACCGCTCCCAGACCCAGACCTGAGGCATCCGTTCACAGATAGAAAGGTTGAGTATAATCAGGAAACGCTAATACGGGTGTTTCTGATATGGCTTGTTTGAGCTCATTGAAGCTTTTCTCTTCCGAGGGTCCCCATTTCCATGCAGCGTCCTTCTTAAGTAGCGTCGTTAAAGGTGATGCTATGATGGCATACCTGTGGACAAAATTCCTATAAAAGCCAGTGAGGCCTAGGAATGATCTTATCTGATCCCTGTTCTGTGGTGTAGGAAAATTTAACATTGGCCTTACCTTGTCCAGCACAGTCTTGATGCCATTACCATCAACTAGGTGTCCTAAAAATCTAATACTGGATTTCAGATTCACATTTTGACAGCTTAATTTTCAGACCTGCGGATCTCAAGGTTTCCATCACTCGTTTTAACTTGTTAAAATGACTGTTAACATTGTTACTCATGATGATTAGGTCATCTAGATACGCTAAGACGTCTTGCCCTAACATCTCGCCAAACAATTGGTTTATCATCCGCTGAAATGTTAAAGGAGCATTACTCAGTCCAAAAGGCATCCGGAGAAATTCATAGTGCCCACGGTGAGTGCTAAAAGCAGTAATGGGACGCGACTCTTCGGTCAGCTCCACTTGCCAATACCCTGATACTAGATCCAGACAAGTAAACACAGTATTTCCCTTACCTAATGATTGAAGAAGTCTCGCAGATGCGGAATCGGGTAACGATCCGGTACTGTTTGTTCACTTGCCGAAAATCCACAACAGGTCTCACACCACCGTCCTTCTTAGGCACTAGAAAGAGTGGTGCATTCCAAGGCGAGGAGGAAGGCTGGATAACTTCATCACAAAGCATCCTTTCAACTTCCTCATCCACTGCTTTCCTTTGGCTGTGCGGTAGACGGTATGCGGGCACATAAACTGGATTTGTACCAGGGCACAAACCAATATGATGCTTCACCCTATCCGTCCTACCCAGCGCTTCTCCTGGAAGTGCTACTACGTCGGAAATCTCTAAGGAGGGCTAGGAGTCGTGTTTTATGGTCTACATTATCCGTGACCTTCACGTATTGCTCCAGCTGTTTTCCTTAGCCAGACGTACGGGTTCCGACTGAGTCTGCTTGAGATGTAACTACAGGAGAGATCACCGGCACGTCGTCGACTTCCTTTATGGGGGCACCATAGCACATCAAGTCGCCTATAACAACCATCTCTGAGCTTAACTGCGCCACCACTCATATTTGCGATGAAGAGGGGCGTCTTCTGGTCTTGGCCAACGCTAGTCAGAGTCGATTCCAGCGACAATGCCTTATGTTTTACAGTCTCAGTTAAGCACACTACATCAGTTCCCACCGACACGTCAGGTACTCGGACAGGAATTTTACAGACAGTTTGACTGGGTAAGTGGTGATTACCACTCACTATAGCCCTGACTTTCTTCCAGTCCATACCCTCCGCTTCGTGTGCATCCAGGGACTCCCTTGATGCTTCACTTGTCGGGGTCACAACTGGTTGGACGGCTCCTGATTGGATGCCAGTTCCAGTTCGTGTTGCTGAGGGATTAAGGCTTACATGTCTTTGAGGGTGTATTACTATATCATACTCCTCCATGGTCTCAAAGCCTAACAGCCCATCAGCTGGCAGAGGAAAATCCTCAACCACATAAAACGTAGCACGTAACACAGGAGATCGTTTATCTGCCCTCTTGTCAACGGCACCTGGCTTACAATCTTCCTTCTACTCCCTGTCACACCTGTCAACATTACATCAGGTGGTGATAATGTCCAGTTTGTTAGAGGCATTTCACTTTTAAGTCTTTCCAACGCTTTACTAGAAATAATGTTTGTACATGCCCCTGTATCTACGATCAGGGACACTTGGCCTTTCCCTATGATCCAAGGAATAGATAATAAGTCCACCTTAGTAATAGCTGCCACACACGCATCGGTGCATTGTACTATTTGAATTACTTTTGCGCGCGGCCCTGAACTTCCCCCGAACTAGCTGGGTTCCCTAGTTTCTTCCTCTTTTCAATGACAAAGGGGCAACAGTCCGTTTCATGAGGACAGTGCCCATGTATGACACACCATCTTTTCACCTCTGGCTTAACAGCCTTGGTCCTTTGCTGTGGAGAACTAGTAGCTGTATCTCTCCAGCCCGAAGTTTGCAAGGCTTTGCTAGCTTCTGCATAGCATATGCCTGCCTTCGCCAAAGCCTGACTTTCAGTACAGTTAGGATACTGCTGTGCTATATCAGTAACCAGATTAGGTACAGGTATCTGCCACAAAGGAGGAGGGTTAGTCTGACTTTGCACGCCCATATTGTTAGTCATGCCCCAGGTATTTGGACAAGGGCCCTGGGTTTGTATGCCAATATCAGTATTCATGCCCCATTGATTAGGATTCTGGGTTTGCATGTCAATATTAGTATTCATGCCCCATTGATTAGGATTCTGGGTTTGCATGCCAATATTAGTATTCATGCCCCATTGATTAGGATTCTGGGTTTGCATACCAATATTTGTATTCATGCCCCATTGATTAGGATTCTGGGTTCGCATGCCAATACCATCTGTGTTTATACCCCATGCATTTAAATATGGAACAGAAAATAAATTCTGTCCAAAACCTTGTGGTGTACTGAAAACATCTGAAGTATACACAGGTATGTGAGTGGTTGTAGTACTATCACTAATGACTGGATTTTGCATATCCTGAGTGACCAAAGGTTCTGTTGTTGTCTCAACTTCCACAGTCTCCTCACTAGGATTACCCTCTAGCAAGACTAGTGGCCATTTTGGATCTAACTGATTGCTCTGGGACTGTTGAATAAGTATGACCAGAACGCAAATGCAAAACGTTCAAATCCTCATCCTGTCCTTCAGAAACCTCATCACCTTGATCCTCAATATGTCCTTCACTCATTTAATATGTCTGAGCACTTTTATTTGATATATCAACCCACTCATAAAATTCTGAGTCTAGTGGGGTTAATCTCTATTTCCCTAATTCTACGTCCCCACTTTTTCACTGTATCCATTTAACCTTGTCAGTAATATTCCCCTCCCAGTTACAGGAAGATAAACTGACATAAAAAGGATAGTTATGGAAAGTGACAGAACGGGACACATAAATTACAGAAAGTATATTTATTTCAAAGGAATTCTGAGAAACCTTTATTTCCACTCATCAACTAACTAACGTGTGTTGATTCAAGTGTGTGTGTGTGTGTGTGGATTACTATGCATGGACGCTACCTAGATATGAAAGTCCAGGATGATGTTCCACATTCCACATTCCACACTCCACCAGACTCCTCCAACCATACACAACAGCCCGCTCGCTGTGGGAGTTAGCAAGCGAGTGGTTCGCCCTGCATCACGCCAGGCCCGCCGATTTCGGTCTCCCTCGGCTCGCCTCGGCCGTAGTTGCTAGAAGTCGCTAGTTGACCCACTCCTCACCGCACTGGCTTGAACTCTCCTTATCTCGCCTCTCACACACGAGCGCGAGATTCTTGCCAGTTTGCGTTTGAAGATGGAGATATCTCGCACACCACAGGGCGAGATAACTGCCAGTTTGTGCTTAAGATAGGAATCTCGCACTGGCAGAATAATGGGAGGAATTAATATGCACCACTCCAGTTTATCTGCTCCACTTAACTCACTGGTAATTAGTCCCCTTACAACAGTAGAGTAAGATTTTCTGTTTCACCTTCAGGAACGAGCGATTGCAAGGGTTACTGGTTCACAGCATAAATCCCTTTAGCACGTATCGTATCCCAGCACTGAACACCAATTTAATGTATCGGTACACAGCTAGCACTAAATATCGTGCCACCGCTAGCACCAATAAAATGTATCGTCGCACTGCTGGCCACCAATTTAATGTAGCCGTTATGGAGTAGCAGTTGACTACATATTAAGTGTTCTGCTGTTTAGTTTAACTAGCCCACCGTGTTGGATCGACGACACTGTCTGTAGTACACGTCAGCTACTCGCCGTCACTGCCCGACACTTCCCACCAAAGGTCCTCTGCCACGAGAAGGTGGAAGCTGGTCTGTTATTAAGTGGTAGCGTAAGGTGACAGAAATGAGCAGATTAAATCTCTCTTTATTGGGTACAGAATAATATAACTGCGACCCGAGAGATATGTAGGAGCGACACCACCTCCCTTTAAAACTGTAAAACGGCCTCTGACGCTATACACTCACCGAGCCGACTAGGGTGCGGTGCTGAGGTAAGCTAAAAAGTGAGGTGCCGAGCATTACATATACTCTGGGCTTATGCAAAAAGTAGAGATAAATGACAACTCTACTAGCACATTATACACCTCTATAAAATGGCATTAAGTACATTCATATATGCCAACATAATAAATGGTTCCCCAGGACTTTACACTTACGCACTATTCAGATATCTTTTCACTTCTCCTAACCTTCTTTTTATAATTGAAACAGGGTGGCCCTTGTGGTCTGCCATCCACCTTCTTCCTATACCACAGCTAACAGCGAAATGATATTTGGTTGTTTATCATTCACACTTCATTACACACTGTTAATTATGACTAAACAGCTTTAAAAATTATTATGTAAAATGTGTGATACTACAACTTCATATGGAAAAAGATGTTGACACCAGACCAATCTATCTATTGCCAGACGCCTCAATCCCGTTTGGGGTGGCCACAAACAAATCGCCTCCAAGTCGCCCTGTCCCCCGCCATTTCACTCCCCTGCTCCCAGCTCACAGGATGACAGTGACGAATAACTCCCCACTCAAGATACTGACGTGGAATATCAACGGACTGAAACATAGGTACATTGAATTACAACAGTTTGTGCTAGAAAACAGCATCGATATCATCTGCCTCCAGGAAACTAAACATGATAATAATGACAAGCTGGACCTATCTGGATACCATCACTTCACTGTTGACAGCTTTGAGAGGCGATGCAGTGGCAATGCCTACACCAGACATCGGGGCCTAATTACCTACATCAAGAATACCATACCAACACGGCTTAACCCCATATTCTTTCTCGGTGATGACAGTCAGACACTCACAGTAGGCATCACAGATGAGAGAGGGAGAGAGCTCTTTCAGGCTGTCAATGCATATATTGGACAGGGTAAGCTCGACTTAGATCAGGCTTACCTTCAAACAAGCGATGTACTTACGATAATTGCTGGAGATCTAAATGCAGTACATCCAAGGTTAGGCAGTAATGCTACTAAGCCAGCCAACCCAAATGGTGTCACCCTATATTCACACCTCACGAGCACACATACCGTAATCAAGTTACTCAGCCAACCAGAACCGACACACATGCAGGGAAACAGGCTTGATTATATATGCACAATCAATGACCCGGGACTGAATTACATCAGTGAAGTTGTGGATACCCTTACCTCCGACCACTTTGGTTTGTATGCCGAAATAGAAATCCCTACAGCCTTTAGGAGAATAATCAGACCTAAGAAATACATCACAATCCCCACCAAGCAGAAGGACATGATAAAGAGTAAGCTGGAACTCTGGTATGAGAACTATACACCTCTAACAACAGACCAGTTCAATGAAGACCTTATAAGCAACCTAGAGTCAGCAATTACCACCAGTAAAAAAGGAGGGCCTAGAAGTCAGCCAAATGCGATCAAGAGATGGTACAACTGTGATGAGGCAGTTAAAAAAATAAATAGGCAATATAAGAAAATAAAGAAAAAATGGGAAAATAATCCGAGCCCTGAAAACCTGACGATCTTTAAAAGAATGAAGAAACAGGTTCAACAGGTCAAGCTCAAGGCAAGAGACAAATACTGGGCCAACTTCCTTCAAACCATCAATCATCAAACCCCACAACAAGAAATAGCGAGGAAGATCGATGTCATCCAAGGAAAGAAAAAAAGCAAACCATTACACAGTAACCCGACGGCAAAAGCAGAGGAACTCATAAAACATTGGTCGTCTGTATCCTGCAAAGACAACCTACCACTTAAAGTAAGACATTCATGTAGAAAAAGAGTCAAAAGAAAGATAAACAAGCTACGTGATGCAGTAGGTAGGGCACATGAGATGGATGACAAACCTATCACTGAAGAGGAATTTAGGAAGTGTCTCAAAACAAAAGGATCAACAGCACCTGGGATGGACGGAATCACCTATGCAGTTATCAAGTTTTTAACTACCATCAAGGGCAATCCTGTACTTCGTCTGTACAACATGATCTGGATGGGTGGACCCATCCCCAAAGCATGGAAGAAAGCCATAATTGTTCCTATACCGAAACCAGGAAAGCCAGGCGAATATAGACCAATATCTTTAACATCGTGTCTCTGCAAATTCTTTGAGAGGATTGTGCTCAACAGGCTTCTGCACGTCGTGAAACCCAAACTAGCCAAGTGTCCCTACGATGTCTTGCCTGGGAGGGGAACACATCAATGCATACACAGGGTTAAGGCAGGCATCACACAAAGATACACAGTTTTTGTAGACCTTAAAGGGGCCTTTGATAGACCTAACCCAGATATAATACTCACCGAATTAGCATCAATGACACATGGGACACTTTTACGAATAGTACAGGAGTATTTAACTGACAGATACAGCTGTGTATACTTTGAAGGGGTGTACTCAAGATGGGAAGAAATGTAGTTAGGTACACCACAAGGAGGAGTCCTGTCACCTACTCTTTTTAACATCATCATGAATACAATCGGAAAAATAAACATCAAGGGAGTCACATTCACTATATATGCAGATGACATAGTAATACAGGCCAACACACGTAATCTAATGACAAGAGCTCTTAAGGAGTTCTCTAAAACATGCAATAGCATAGGACTGATAATAGCAACAGAAAAGACCAAAGTACTACACAGGAAGGGAAAGAACAGGGGAAACCTTAGAATACAGGGAAAAGTCCTTGAGGAAGTTAGAACCTATCGATACATGGGTATTCTCCTAGGTAAAACCAACCAACACAGTGACGAAATAAGTAAGATTACACAAAAGATAAAGCCAAGACTAGCACTGGTTAAAAGGGTTGCAAGAGGCAATGTTGGGTCCACAGTACCACTCGTAAGACAGCTGTACATTACTATGGTAAGATCAGTCATAGACTATTGTGCCAGTTCTCTCCTCCCGTTGACTAAGACCAGCATCAAACGACTCGAAGTCATCCAGAACAAGGCTATAAGAGCCATATTAGGCTCCCCCATGTCAGCTAGACGAGAATCAATCAGGTTAGAGGCAGGATTTACAACGATTGAACATAGATTAGTCAGTATAGCCACCAAACAAGTCATCAACTCATTGAACACAAGGGATGATGGTGCATTCTATAATGCAGTATTTCAATCAAGCCGAGTGCATTCAAATAATAAGTGGATTAGGGCAATTAAGACATTGTTTTGTGAAACTAATGTACATGGCTACATTGATAACAATCGGCACACTGTAGCACCCCTCCCACCATGGCAAGCTCCGAAGATCTCTCTCTAACGTATCTCTCCCACAAGAAAGCAGATACGCCTGCCCCTCTCCTCAGACAGGACTTCCTGCACAGGCTCAATGGTCTCCCAGGGGATTCCACGATCTACTACACCGACGGGTCCCTCTTGGAAGATGGACGAGCGGGCTCCGGGGTTGCGTGGTATGGAGAGCAGAAGGAAGAGGGTGGTGCAATATCGATGCGTCTCAGTGACGGGAGCTCAGTCACCCAATGTGAGATGCTCGCAATAACCTGTGCCTTAGCAACGGCAAGAAGAAAAGGTGAAGATGCTATTATAGTGTCTGACAGCCTCGGCGCTGTACAGGCTCTGCAGTCAAGACCACCTGAGTACCAACTTCTGGCTGACAGAATACGTGCACTGGTACAGTCATGGACATAGAAATCTGGACAGATGAGGCGAGGCAAATGTCAAATTTTCTCATTTCCCCCAGCCTGTCCTTCAGTCTTCGTTCACGACTCCTTTCCCCCACCCTCCCACCTCCCATCCAGTTAATCCCATCCCTCCCTCATCCCTGAGTCACTCAGTACTCTCTCTCTCTCTCTCTCTCTCTCTCTCTCTCTCTCTCTCTCTCTCTCTCTCTCTCAAAGGTTCTGTAAGGTGAATAATAACGTCAATGCAAAGTATACGTTTACTGATATAATTATTATAAAATAAATAAAGCATGTTAGTATAAAATAAATAAAGCATTTTAACACATTTAAAGATAACTGCAATTCGCGGGTAGACAAATGTAGCCAGCTTTTAAGCGGCGTCAGCATACACTCTGCCTCTCAACATTTGCTTTTCTCCTTTCTTCTCTCCCTTCCTCATCTACTCGGTCTGTCTGTCTATCTGTCTCAGTATCTGACTTCCTCCTTTCTTCTGTCCCTGTTACTTTCTCTTAACACCTTCCCTCATGTCTATATGCCTCTCTCTCTCTCTCTCTCTCTCTCTCTCTCTCTCTCTCTCTCTCTCTCTCTCTCTCTCTCTCTCTCTCTGAGGTTCTGTAGGGTGAATGATAAGGTCAGTGCAAAGTATGATTTTATTGATATAATTATTATAAAATAAATAAAACATGTTATTATAAAATAAACAAAGCATTTTAACACATTTAAAGATAACTACAGTCCGCGGTTAGACAAATGTAGCCAGCTTTTAAGCTCGCGTCTGCATACACTCTGCCTCTCAACATTTGCCTTCCTCTCTCTCTCTCTCTCTCTCTCTCTCTCTCTCTCTCGATCAGTATCGTGTCCAACCTCCATTATTTCTAATCACTTCTTGCAGGCGGTTTGGCATAGAGCTGACATGATTATAGATTATGTGCTGTTTCCTGCGCATGACTTCCCATTCCCGTTGAGTATGCTGGAACAGATTTGCTGGCGTTCTCTCCATTTCCTGTTCCCAGGAATTGACAATGTTTCCTATAATAGTGTTGGTCATCCTCCAGCAATGCACTTTCCCATGGCTGCATGACGAGAAGGTCTTTTCGTCTGAGAAGATTACCCTAGCCCAGAACATAAGAACATAAGAAGAGAGGATAACTGCAGTAGGCCTGTTGGCCCATGCTAGGCAGCTCCTAGAAGAGTAACTGAACTACTATAGTCTCACCAATCTTAAACCCAGGTTTGGGTGGGGTCTGGCGCTGGGTGCAGCCATGCCATACTTCCTAAACGAGCGATGAGTAGATTCTGTTATATATGTAATAGGCATCACAGATAGGTACACACATACTAATACAATATAAACGTAAGTATTCTAGCATATCAAAGGAAGGTAAACGTGTAATGCATATGGCTCTTGTACATCAATAAAGAAACGTGGCATACATATTTTACAGTGGTGCTGAAAAATATGTAGTTACTTTTACCGACTTTCACGGTAGTTCTAAGTTGGGTAAGTAATGTAACAATTACGTTTATAATATAATTTGAAGGAATCAGTAGAACATACGCTATTTTCTTAATAGAAATAAATAAGTTAAAACACTCACGAGCGGCAACACCAGGCCCATACTGGGAGTTAATCCATTGGAGGGAGATTTAAGCTTCTGTCAGGTGCTTCCACTATTCACTTTCTATGTTGATGCAGACACAATGGCAGCTACGCCAACTCGCTCGCATCTACATAGTCAAGCCAAAGAAATGGCCTTCAACGTAAGCCAGTATTTTCTGCAGGAGAAGCAGTACGGAGGAATTTTCGATGATGTTTCAAGGGCAATTCATCGAACAGCTGCAGCAACAGGACTTAGCAGGAGCAGGATTGAAGCAATACGCAGAGAAGCAAGAGATAATGAAGAAAACAACTCTCCAGAGTTTACATCTCCCAAGAAAAGGCAACGTGTAAAACCAACTGCAGACTTTTTTGATAACTTCAATGAAAATGTGTTACGCAGAACTGTTTTAAATTTCTATGACAGAAAAGAAATCCCTACCCTTGAAAAAAATCCACGCAGAAATGAAGAGTAACCTTTCTTACCCCGGCGGCCGTGAAACTTTAAGAAAAGTTATGAAGAAAATAGGATTTCGGTACGCAAGCGTTGATGGACGGAAATTTCTAATGGAACGCAGCGACGTAACCCCTGCCAGGTGCAAGTTTTTGAAAGAAATGAAGGCACTTACAAGCTCTGACAAGACTATCGTCTACTTAGATGAAACTTGGATAAATCAGAACCACACGGTTTCTAAGTGCTGGGTAGACAGCACCTCAGGAAAAGCCGAGGGAGTGCAGGTACCGACAGGGAAAGGTGGTCGCTGGATTATTCTGCACGCCGGAACCAAAAATGGATTTGTTCCCGAAGCTGCCCTGATATTCCAAGCAAAAAATGTCGGGGATTACCACGATCAGATGAATGCCGAGACATTCGAGAAGTGGTTTCAGGTACAACTGTTACCTAACATTCCTCCCTCTTCAGTTATTGTGATGGATAATGCATCCTATCACTCAAGGAAAAAGCATAAACCACCAACAGGTTCCAATAATAAAGCAACGATAATAGAATGGCTGGACAAGAAGGGGATAACAGTACCAGAGGGTCTCCTGAAAGTGGAACTTATGGAACTTGTGACTCGCCACATCACTGCTGCCGATACAAATTACGTCATCGACAATACTGCCTCAGAGCACGGCCATCGAGTTGTACGCCTGCCTCCTTATCACTGCCAGTATAACCCAATAGAACTTATATGGGCTCACCTTAAAGGCTATGTCTCAAAAAGGAATACATTCCGGAATGCCGATATGAAGCCACTTATTCATGAGGCAGTTGAGAAAATTACATCAGAAAACTGGAGAAATGCCGTTATACACGCAGAACAAATTCAAACAGATGATGCAAAAAGAGATGTGGCAATTGATAATTTCATTGATTCTTTCACTATCATTCTCACCTCTTCTGATGAGGAGGATTCATGATAATTTCTTACATGCTGTAAGAGAAGAGGAATAGGCCTATCGGGGAAACCTCTTAAAAAAAAAAAAAACGCGCCGTGACTTTTACCTCTTGGGTGGTGTGGAAAGAAAGTCTAAGTTTTAATATGTAGAGTGTAATTTAAAGGCTATAACCAGGTAAAAAATCATAAATTATATGAGAGAGAGAGAATGCGACTTTTAAATTCATTATTTTGATTATATTTATAACTTAAACTAGTTTGTCTTTACACACACACACATACACAAACACACACACACACACACACACACACACACACAGAGAAGTGGGTGAAGTCATGTCAGGCCAGGTGGCGAGATGGGAGCGGACGAACTCTAACGGTGTCAGGTCAGCCACTAGCCAATGAGAGTATAGGAAACAAGGCAACGCTGTACGCCGGGAAATCCCCGGCTAGACTCCACCCAAACCTGGGTTTTAGATTGGTGAGACTATAGAATGAGATAAGGATAGCAAAGAAGAACATAAGAACATAAGAAGAGAGGATAACTGCAGTAGGCCGGTTGGCCCATGCTAGGCAGCTCCTAGAAGAGTAACTGAACTACTAGAATGAGATAAGGATAACAAAGAAGAAGGCTCTCCCCCGCCCTCCAAACCCTCCAGCTGAAGCCGGCAGGAAAAAATCAGAAAGAACACCACGCCGTATAGAAAAACTGGCGTAGACATTTTACAGGAAAGTGTGAAAGGAGAATAGAGACTATCATAGTGTAACCTGAAAAGGAAAAATTATGAATTAGTATTGGTTATAAGAACATAAGAACATAAGAAGAGAGGATAACTGCAGTAGGCCGGTTGGCCCATGCTAGGCAGCTCCTAGAAGAGTAACTGAACTACTAGAATGAGATAAGGATAGCAAAGAAGAAGGCTCTCCCCCGCCCTCCAAACCCTCCAGCCGAAGCCGGCAGGAAAAAGTCAGAAAGAACACCACGCCGTATAGAAAAACTGGCGTGGACATTTTACAGGAAAGTGTGAAAGGAGAATAGAGACTATCATAGTGTAACCTGAAAAGAAAATTTTTTTTGAATTAGTATTGGTTATAAGATTTTCTTTATTCTATATCCATCCCTTATTTGTCATATGCTTATCTAGCCTATGCTTGAAACTCTCAATGGAAGAGGCAGCAACTACTTTACTAGGTAGCTTATTCCATTCGTCTACTACTCTATTACCAAACCAATTTCTACCGATTTCCTTTCTGAAACGGAATTTTTCTAGTTTGAAACCATTATTTCTAGTTCTATCCTGTATGCTCACTTTAAGTACCTTGCTAATATCTCCCTTATTTATACCATTCATCCACTTAAACACCTCAATTAAGTCTCCCCTTACTCTACGCCTCTCTAGCGAATGCAGACTTAGTCTTTTCAGTCTGTCTTTATATGACAGGTTCCGGACGTCATGTATCATTTTAGTCATTCTTCTCTGTACATTTTCTAACGAATTAATATCAATTCTATAGTAAGGACACCAAAATTGTACTGCGTAGTCTAAATGTGGCCTTACTAATGCTAGATAAAGTTTCAGTATTACTTTAGATGATCTATTGCTCACGCTTCTCGAAATAAATCCTAGGACCCTATTTGCTTTATTTCTCGAATTAATACACTGTTGCCTAGGTTTAAGGTCGTTACTAATCATAACTCCTAGATCTCTCTCGCATTCTGAGCTAATTTCTTTGTTATCTAAGCTGTATTTAGTATCTCCAATGGTCTTGCCTACGTTAAGTACTTTACATTTTTCAACGTTAAATTCCATTTGCCAAGTTTTAGACCATTTGGACAATGTATCGAGGTCTTTTCGTAAGTAATGGCAATCGTCAGTCGAGTTAATGATACGCCCTATTTTTGTATCGTCGGCAAATTTGCTGATGCTGCTATTGACTCCTAAGTCTAGATCATTTATATATGTGATAAATAATAAGGGACCGAGTACTGAACCCTGTGGTACACCGCTAGTTACTAATCCCCAGTCCGACTTAGTTCCATTTATTAATACTCTCTGCTTTCGTCCTTTCAGCCAGGATTCTATCCATTTTAAGATATCACCGTCTATACCGTGTGCTCGAACCTTTCTAACTAACCTTTCGTGTGGGGCTCTATCAAAAGCTTTACTAAAGTCCAGATAAATCACATCGTAAGCTTTATCGCTATCTACTGCCTCATAGACCTCCGAGTAGAATGACAACAAATTTGTGAGGCAGGATCGTCCTTGCCTGAATCCTTGCTGACTTTCGTTTATAAGATTAAATCTATCTAAGTGTTCTCTAATCCTATTTACCAAAATTGACTTAAACATTTTTCCTACTATTGACGTTAGACTTATCGGACGATAATTCGACGCAGCTGATTTATCACCCTTTTTAAAGATGGGCACTACGTTTGCGGTTTTCAACGCCTCTGGAACTTCTCCTGAACTTAAAGAGTCATTAAATAACGTTAAAAGTGGCTGACATAATTCTTCTTTGGTTTCTTTTACAATTTTTGCATATATATCGTCCGGACCTGGCGATTTTTAAGGTTTTAACTTATTAATTTCTTTCAATACGTCCTCCTTACTAATGGTTATTTTACTAAGAATATTTTCCGTATTCTTATGGTAAATATTTTCTGCTTGAGGGACCAGGCTTAGATTTTCCTTGGTGAATACTGATATGAAATAATTATTTAGGATGGAGCACATTTCTTTATCTTCACTGTTAATGTCACCTGATTCTGTTCTGAGTGGTCCTATCCTATCTTTATTTTTCGTTCGGTACATTTGATAAAAACCCTTGGGGTTTACTTTTGATTCACTTGCAACCTTAATTTCATAACTTCTCTTTGCTTTTCTTATCTCCCTCTTTACTTCTCTATTTAAAATTGTGTACCGGTTACGTAAGTGTTCCTCTCCACGTTTTATTTTTCTATATATTCCTTTCCTTTGGCCTATGAGAGATTTTAATCTGTTGTTTTACTATCTTGGTTCTGAATTGTTAGTTCTAAACGGTTTTGAAGGAATATATCTATCTTGGCCTCCGTGTATTATATTTATTAACTCGTTATACTTCTCACTGGTCGAACGTCTGTTTGGTACTGGAGCTGAGTTAATTTCCGTCACCTGGACTACATTCCTATCTACCACCTCCCCCCTCACAGACACCTGACGGACATCCCCACGTGCTTCCTGCGCCTGACCTATGACCTGGGGATCCCCACTGACCTGACATTCCCTCAAATAGCTAATCTCCCTGTGGAATACCGTTCGAAAATAAGCTCTTAAGCCATCGAAATCTCCTAGACGAAAATTAGGAACGGTGGAGGTATTTTCAGTGGAACAGACATCCCAAATAAGTTTGAACTTAATTTCTTCATAATCGCTATTACCAAGTCGTCCACCAACCTCTATATCGCTAATGATATTCTCTTTATTAGCTAAAACCAAATCTAGTATATTATTACCTCTGGTGGGCTCCCTGATATACTGATAAAGGAAATTATCCTGTACTACCTCTAGAAATTCCTCTGACTCTGCATCTCCTGTCTGATTTCTCCAATCTATCCTAGGCAGATTAAGGTCCCCTACAATTATTACTAAGCTGGACTGTGATGCTTTCCTAATTTCCTCCCAGAGGTATTTACTATCAGCTCTACTTAATTTAGGAGATCTGTAAATTGCTCCTAAGACTAATTTCTCCCTATTGTTACTAATTTCAACCCAGACACTTTCTGTGTCCCTATTTACTTTAATGTCTGCTTTATTGTAACAGTTTAATGAATCCTTTACATAAATAGCTACCCCTCCCCCCTTTCTTCCCTGACGGTTTGACACAAAAATATTATAGCCTTTTATCTCATATTCTGCTAAAAATTCTCGAGTGTCTGTATTCATCCAAGTTTCACTAATAACGGCAATGTCTATTTTCTCTGTACAAATTAAAGCCCTCAGTTCATCCATTTTATTACGTAAACTCCGGCTGTTTGTGTAGTACACTTTCAGATTATTACGAGTAGTTATGCCTTTACCTTGGCATTTACTGTTATTTATTTTATTACTAACTGGGAAACTCTTTACTTTACTAATATAACAATTTTTTGTACTATCGCTTATCGCCCTTCTATCATCGCTTGTTCTAACATCTATCATCGCCTGCTCAATTTGAGGTACCTGAGTGGATGTATCTACACTATTGGTTGAACTTTTCTTCTTAATTTTGCAAGTATCGATGCATCTATCTAAACATGGTAATAATGATTTCTGACTGTAGTTGCTGCATCTTCCTGTACACCTACTTCTCAATCTCGAAAATATCCCTCCAACTCCCTATCTATCATTCCAGCTAAAACAGTAAGTCCCTGCCTGCTAAGATGAGTCCCATCCCAACTATACAAGGCACTTCGTCCGTAAAACCGGTCCCAGCTGTTTATGAAAGGTATTGCATTATCTTTGCAATACCTTTCAAGGCGGCAATTAAACCCTATTGCCCTGCTCAACCATTCCCTTCCAACCCGCCACCTTGGTAAAACACCAAGCACTACAGGGGTTCCTCCCTTCTCCCTAACCTTTTCTAACATCAACTTGTACCTTTTCCACAGTACCTCACTCTTACGGCTACTAATATCATTGCCTCCTACACTGAGGCACACAGTGGGTTTGTCACCACTTTCCTTTACGATATTTGAAATTTTATCTACCACATTAGCCACCCTGGCCCCTGGAAGACACACATGTTTAGCGAGTGGAGTATACATGGCCCTGTTCAGATATCTCACCTGGGAGTCTCCAACAACAACAACATTTTTCTTACTTTTCTTGTTCTGTTTATACTTACCTGTACTGGAAGTTCTCTCACCGTCCTTCTCCTCTACTTCCCTCTCTGCCTTCCCTTCACATTCGTCCCGTAGTGCGTCGAATGTATTAGTTGTCTTAATTTCCGTTTGCTTTTTAAGAGTGAACTTCGTTCCACCCTTGTTAACTAGTGTCCAACCTTCAGCCTTTTTCTCTTTCTCCTCCAACATCTCCTCCAACAATTCCCTCATCTGTGCCTTCTCCTTCCTGAGAATTTGTACCTCCCGCTTCAGTTCGAGAAGTTCCTCCTTTAATTCAAGGTAGTCCTTTTCAGTACCTGTAGTGGGGACACAGCTCTCTGCCGAGGAAGCCATTACGCACTAGCTCACACAATATCCACTCCTTATTATTCATATGCTTATCTAGCCTATGCTTGAAACTCTCAATGGAAGAGGCAGCAACTACTTTTCTAGGTAGCTTATTCCATTCGTCTACTACTCTATTACCAAACCAATTTCTACCTATTTCCTTACTGAAACGGAATTTTTCTAGTTTGAAACCATTATTTCTAGTTCTATCCTGTACGCTCACTTTAAGTACCTTGCTAATATCTCCCTTATTTATACCCTTCATCCACTTAAACACCTCAATTAAGTCTCCCCTTACTCTACGCCTCTCTAGCTAATGCAGACTTAGTCTTTTCAGTCTGTCTTCATATGACAGGTTCCGGACGTCATGTATCATTTTTGTCATTCTTCTCTGTACATTTTCTAACGAATTAATATCCATTCTATAGTAAGGACACCAAAATTGTACTGCGTAGTCTAAATGTGGCCTTAATAATGCTAGATAAAGTTTCAGTATTACTTTAGATGATCTGTTGCTCACGCTTCTCGAAATAAATCCTAAGACCCTATTTGCTTTATTTCTCGCATTAATACACTGTTGCCTTGGTTTAAGGTCGTTACTAATCATAACTCCTAGATCTCTCTCGCATTCCGATTTGCTAATTTCTTTGTTATCTAAGCTGTATTTAGTATCTCCAATGGTCTTGCCTACGTTAAGTACTTTACATTTTTCAACGTTAAATTCCATTTGCCAAGTTTTAGACCATTTGGACAATGTATCGAGGTCTTTTTGTAAGTTATGGCAATCGTCAGTCGAGTTAATGATACGCCCCATTTTTGCTGATGCTGCTATTGACTCCTAAATCTAGATCATTTATATATATGATAAATAATAAGGGACCGAGTACTGAACCCTGTGATACACCGCTAGTTACTAATCCCCAGTCCGACTTAGTTCCATTTATTAATACTCTCTGCTTTCGTCCTTTCAGCCAGGATTCTATCCATTTTAAGATATCACCGTCTATACCGTGTGCTCGAACCTTTCTAACTAACCTTTCGTGTGGGACCCTATCAAAAGCTTTACTAAAGTCCAGATAAATAACATCGTAAGCTTTATCGCTATCTACTGCCTCATAGACCTCCGAGTAGAATGATAACAAGTTTGTGAGGCAGGATCGTCCTTGCCTGAATCCTTGCTGACTTTCGTTTATAAGATTAAATCTTTCTAAGTGTTCTCTAATCTTATTTGCCAAAATTGACTTTAACATTTTTCCTACTATTGACGTTAGACTTATCGGACGATAATTCGACGCAGCTGATTTATCACCCTTTTTGAAGATGGGCACTACGTTTCGGTCTTCCACGCCTCGGGAACTTCTCGTGAACTTAAAGTCATTAAATAATGTTAAAAGTGGCTGACATAATTCTTCTTTGGTTTCTTTTATAATTTTTGCATATATATCGACCGGACCTGAAGATTTTTGAGGTTTTAACTTATTAATTTCTTTCAATACTTCCTCCTTACTAATGGTTATTTTAGTAAGAATATTTTCCGTATTCTCATCGTAAATATTTGCTGCTTGAGGAACCAGGTCTAGATTTTCCTTGGTGAATACTGCCGAAGCCGGCAGGAAAAAGTCAGAAAGAACACCACGCCGTACAGAAAAACTGGCGTGGACATTTTACAGGAAAGTGTGAAAGGAGAATAGAGACTATCATAGTGTAACCTGAAAAGAAAAAAATTATGAATTAGTATTGGTTATAAGATTTTCTTTATTCTATGTCCACCCCTTATTTGTCATATGCTTATCTTGTCTATGCTTGAAACTCTGAATGGAAGAGGCGGCAACTACTTTACTAGGTAGCTTATTCCATTCGTCTACTACTCTATTACCAAACCAATTTCTACCTATTTCCTTACTGAAACGGAATTTTTCTAGTTCGAAACCATTATTTCTAGTTCTATCCTGTACGCTCACTTTAAGTGCCTTGCTAATATCTCCCTTATTTATACCATTCATCCACTTAAACACCTCAATTAAGTCTCCCCTTACTCTACGCCTCTCTAGCGAATGCAGACCTAGTCTTTTCAGTCTGTCTTCATATGACAGGTTCCGGACGTCATGTATCATTTTAGTCATTCTTCTCTGTACATTTTCTAACGAATTAATATCCATTCTATAGTAAGGACACCAAAATTGTACTGCGTAGTCTAAATGTGGCCTTACTAATGCTAGATAAAGTTTCAATATTACTTTAGATGATCTATTGCTCACGCTTCTCGAAATAAATCCTAGGACCCTATTTGCTTTATTTCTCGCATTAATACACTGTTGCCTTGGTTTAAGGTCGTTACTAATCATAACTCCTAGATCTCTCTCGCATTTCGATTTGCTAATTTCTTTGTTATCTAAGCTGTATTTAATAGTCGAGCCCTTCGTCACAGTATCGCTGGGCAAACTGAAGGCGGCGTTCTTTGTGGCTGTCCGTCATTTTTTCCTTTACAGCTGCAACGTGGCATCGAAAACCTGATGAATGAAGTCTTCTCCTCACTGTCCTGTCCGACACCATTAACTGCAACTGCCTTTTAACTTCACTGCTCTTAAGAAAAGGATTTCGGTTAACTGCTTTCACAATTCTTCTCTCTTCCTCTGCAGTAGTTTTCTTTGTTCCTCCAGGCGACTTGCGCGCATCAACATTTCCTTCTTCTTCATATCGCCTCAACCAAAAATATACTGTCGTTCTTGATATTCCCAGGTGTCTTGCTATTTCTGAGGGGGTTGATCCAGCCATGGCCATTCCTACGATGCGGTTTCTTGTGCATTTTCTGTCAGTGGCCAGATGCTCCATGATACAGGATTTCGAGGAGTAAAATAATTGATGCCGAGACGTCTACAACAACTGGAGTGCGAACTGAATGAGATATACATCCAGTGCAGGCTCCTTATATCTGGCCAGGAATCTGACATTTCCAATTCACACATAGGTGAAAATTAAAAAAGGTTGACAAAGCACGGTTGATTTTCAACCTCTAGTGACGTCACCTTGTGGAACTGTCATTTTCCCAGGGCCACACACACACACACACACACACACACACACACACACACACACACACACAACTATATATCCGTCTACTTGTCTATTTCTACCTATATCTATCTGGCTGTTTTTCTGTAGATCGATTTATCTATCTATTTATATCTGTGTATCTATCTATCTATCTATATCTATCTATCTATATATATATATATCTATATCTATCTATCTATATACATATATATATCTATATCTATCTATCTATCTATCTATCTATATATATATATATCTATATCTATCTATCTATCTATCTATATATATATATATATATATATATATATATATATATATATATATATACTGTATATGAGAGGCAAATAGACATAGGGAGAGAGAGAGAGAGAGAGAGAGAGAGAGAGAGAGAGAGAGAAGGGGAGGGGTGGATGTAGGGAGTGAGGACAGGTGAGGTGAGGAATGGCTCCTAATCCCCAAGGAATAACCTACTCAGGTCATTTTGACTAGGGCAGACACACACACACACACACACACACACACACATATATATATATATATATATATATATATATATATATATATATATATATACCCAGGCTGCTTCCCCCAAGAAGTGGGGTAACCGAGACAGGTCGACACTTAAAATGGATGAATCCTGGCTGAAAGGACGAAAGCAGAGAGTATTAATAAATGGAACTAAGTCGGACTGGGGATTAGTAACTAGCGGTGTACTACACGGTTCAGTACTCGGTCCCTTATTATTTATCATATATATAAATGATCTAGATTTAGGAGTCAATAGCAGCATCAGCAAATTTGCCGACGATACAAAAATAGGGCGTATCATTAACTCGACTGACGATTGCCATAACTTACAAAAAGACCTCGATACATTGTCCAAATGTTCTAAAACTTGGCAAATGGAATTTAAAGTTGAAAAATGTAAAGTACTTAACGTAGGTAAGACCATTGGAGATATTAAATACAGCTTACATAACAAAGAAATTAGCAAATCGGAATGCGAGAGAGATCTAGGAGTTATGATTAGTAACGAACTTAAACCAGTCGCTCTCGTGGGGTCAGTCTGCTCAGACGTGCCTGAGACCTGTGGTAGTGTTGTGCTAGTGTGTTTTAGTGATCTGTGATAGTGGTTGTGTTAGTGTGTTGTAATGATCAGCGATAGTGCTGTGCTAGTGATCCGTGAGAGTGTGTGTTGTGGTGACCCGTAGTGACCCGTGATAGTGCTGTGCTACCTTGTGTGAACTAGTGTGTAATGGCTTCCTCGGCAGAGACCTGTGTCCCCACTGCAGGTATTGAAAAGGACTACCTTGAATTAAAGGAGCAACTTCTCGAACTGAAGCGGGAGGTACAAATTCTCAGGCAGGAGAAGTCACAGATGAGGGAATTGTTGGAGGAGATGTTGGAGGAGAAAGAGAAAAAGGCTGAAGGTTGGACACTAGTTAACAAGGGTGCAACAAAGTTCACTCTTAAAAAGCAAACGGAAGTTAAGACAACTAATGCATTCGACGCACTGTGGGACGAATGTGAAGGGAAGGCAGAGAGGGAAGTAGAGGAGAAGGACGGTGAGAGAACTTCCAGTACAGGTAAGTATAAACAGAACAAGAAAGGTAAGAAAAATGTTGTTGTTGTTGGAGACTCCCAGGTGAGATATCTGAACAGGGCCATGTATACTCCACTCGCTAAACATGTGTGTGTTCCAGGGGCCAGGGTGGCTAATGTGGTAGAAACAAATTCAATTATCGTAAAGGAAAGTGGTGACAAACCCACTGTGTGCCTCAGTGTAGGAGGCAATGATATTAGTAGCCGTAAGAGTGAGGTACTGTGGAAAAGGTACAAGTTGATGTTAGAAAAGGTTAGGGAGAAGGGAGGAACCCCTGTAGTGCTTGGTGTTTTACCCAGGTGGCGGGTTGGAAGAGAGTGGTTGAGCAGGGCAATAGGATTTAATTGCCGCCTTGAAAGGTATTGGAAAGATAATGCAATACCTTTCATAAACAGCTGGGACCGGTTTTATGGACGGAGTGCCTTGTATAGTTGGGATGGGACTCATCTTAACAGGCAGGGAGTTACTGTTTTAGCTGGAATGATAGATAGGGAGTTGGAGATATTTTTTCGATATTGGGAAGTAGGTGTACAGGAAGATGCAGCAACTACAGTCAGAAAACATTATTACCATGTTTGGATAGATGCATCAATACTTGCAAAATTAAGAACAAAAGTTCAACCAATAGTGTAGATACATCCACTCAGGCACCTCAAATTGAGCAGGCGATGATAGATGTTAGAACAAGCGATGATAGAAGGGCGATAAGCGATAGTACAAAAAATTGTTATATTACTAAGGTAAAGAGTTTCCCAGTTAGTAATAAAATAAATAACAGTAAATGCCAAGGTAGAGGCATAACTACTCGTAATAATCTGAAAGTGTACTACACAAACAGCCGGAGTTTACGTAATAAAATGGATGAACTGAGGGCTTTAATTTGTACAGAGAAAATAAACATTGCCGTTATTAGTGAAACTTGGATGAATACAGACACTCGAGAATTTTTAGCAGAATATCAGATAAAAGGCTATAATATTTTTGTGTCAAACCGTCAGGGAAGAAAGGGGGGAGGGGTAGCTATTTATGTAAAGGATTCATTAAACTGTTACAATAAAGCAGACATTAAAGTAAATAGGGACACAGAAAGTGTCTGGGTTGAAATTAGTAACAATAGGGAGAAATTAGTCTTAGGAGCAATTTACAGATCTCCTAAATTAAGTAGAGATGATAGTAAATACCTCTGGGAGGAAATAAGGAAAGCATCACATTCTAGCTTAGCAATAATTGTAGGGGACCTTAATCTCCCAAGGATAGATTGGAGAAATCAGACAGGAGATGCAGAGTCAGAGGAATTTATAGAGGTAGTACAGGATAATTTCCTTTATCAGTATATCAGGGAGCCCACCAGAGGTAATACTATACTAGATTTGGTTTTAGCTAATAAAGAAAATATCATTAGCGATATAGAGGTTGGTGGACGACTTGGTAATAGCGATCATGAAGAAATTAAGTTCAAATTTATTTGGGATGTCTGTTCCACTGAAAATACCTCCAACGTTCCAAATTTTCGTCTAGGAGATTTCGATGGCTTAAGAGCTTATTTTCGAACGGTATTCCACAGTGAGATTAGCTATTTGCGGGAATACCAGGTCAGTGGGGAACCCCAGGTCATAGGTCAGGCGCAGGAAACACGTGGGGATGTCTGTCAGTTGTCTGTGAGGGGGGAGGTGGTAGATAGGAATGTAGTCCAGGTGACGGAAAGTAACTCAGCTCCAGTACCAAACAGACGTTCAACCAGTGAGAAGTATAACGAGTTAATAAATATAATACACGGAGGCCAAGATAGATATATCCCTTCAAAACCGTTTAGAACTAATAATTCAGAACCAAGATGGTTAAACAACAGATTAAAATCTCTCATAGGCCAAAGGAAAGGAATATATAGAAAAATAAAACGTGGAGACGAACACTTACGTAACCGATACACGATTTTAAATAGAGAAGTAAAGAGGGAGATAAGAAAAGCAAAGAGAAGTTATGAAATTAAGGTTGCCAGTGAATCAAAAGAAAACCCCAAGGGTTTTTATCAAATGTACCGAACGAAAAATAAAGATAGGATAGGACCACTGAGAACAGAGTCAGGTGACATTACCAGTGAAGATAAAGAAATGTGCTCCATTCTAAATAATTATTTCATATCAGTATTCACCATGGAAAATCTAGGCCTGGTCCCTCAAGCAGCAAATATTTACCATGAGAATACGGAAAATATCCTTAGTGAAATAACCATTAGTAAGGAGGACGTACTGAAAGAAATTAATAAGTTAAAACCTCAAAAATCGCCAGGTCCGGACAATATATATGCAAAAATTATAAAAGAAACCAAAGAAGAATTATGTCAGCCACTTTTAACGTTATTTAATGACTCTTTAAGTTCAGGAGAAGTTCCAGAGGCGTGGAAAACCGGAAACGTAGTGCCCATCTTTAAAAAGGGTGATAAATCAGCTGCGTCGAATTATCGTCCGATAAGTCTAATGTCAATAGTAGGAAAAATGTTAGAGTCAATTTTGGCAAATAAGATTAGAGAACACTTAGAAAGATTTAATCTTATAAACGAGTCAGCACGGATTCAGGCAAGGACGATCCTGCCTCACAAACTTGTTGTCATTCTACTCGGAGGTCTATGAGGCAGTAGATAGCGATAAAGCTTACGATATTATTTATCTGGACTTTAGTAAAGCTTTTGATAGGGTTCCACACGAAAGGTTAGTTAGAAAGGTTCGAGCAAACGGTATAGACGGCGGTATCTTAAAATGGATAGAATCCTGGCTGAAAGGACGAAAGCAGAGAGTATTAATAAATGGAACTAAGTCGGACTGGGGATTAGTAACTAACGGTGTACAGTCATGGACAGAGAAACCTGGACATGTGAGGCGAGGCAAATGTCATATTTTCTCTTTTCCCCGACTTGTCCGTCACTCTTCGTTCACGACTCCTTTCCCCCATCCCCCCCACCCCCCATCCCGTTTACCCTCTCTTCATTAGCACCTGCCAAGCTGCACTCCCCATCCCCCCTTCCCTGCCCCCATACACGCCAGTTCGCTAATCCGCCTACCTTCAACCGTGTGTGTGTGTGGGGGGGGGGGTGGCCGTGTGTGCGCGCGCGCGCATCCTTGACACAAGCAACTCCCTACATTTTTCCGATCACAACCCATCCCTCCCTCTTCCCAACGGCTACTCTGCTAACACAAACACACACACACACACACACATATGAGAAGCTCATCTTCATTCTTCGTATACGCAACTGCTCTCTCTCTCTCTCTCTCTCTCTCTCTCTCTCTCTCTCTCTCTCTCTCTCTCTCTCTCTCTCTCTCTCTCTTTCAAGATTCTGTAGGAGTGAATAGTAATGTCAGTGCAAAGTATGCCTTTATTATTGTGATATAAGTATTATAAAATAAAACTTAGGAATATATTTAAAGAAAACAACTGCAGTAGGCTGGTTGGCCCATGCGAGGCAACTCCTGATTTTGGATCTGCAGACGAGAGAGAGAGAGAGAGAGAGAGATGTAAGGAGTGACCACTTGTCCCCCCATCTCTCTCCCTCTCTCTCTCTCTCTCTCTCTCTCTCTCTCTCTCTCTCAATATTCTGGAGTGAATAATAATGTCAGTGCAAAGTATGCCTTTACTGTGATATAAGCATTACAAATTAAAACACTGGAAAATATTTAGAGGGAACAACTGCAGGAAATCCTCTCGAGACGTCAGCATGTGGAACTGTCATTATTTCCCTGCGGGCCAATTAACGTCCACCATCATACTTGCCTACTCCCTTCTGCCACCATTTTCGTCAATTCTCCTCATCTTTACTTTCCAATTCACAGCATGCCATTCGTTACGATAATAATTGCACACACACACACACACACACACACACACACACATATATATATATATATATATATATATATATATATATATATATATATATTGTTACGGAACAGAGAAAGATAATGTACACTTTAAGTGAGAATACGAAGAGTCACTACTGTCCCGTAAAGTTCCAGGTTCAAAACAAAAGAGTTAGGTAAAACTACAAGTTAAAGTTTAATGCACAAACTAACAATAAAACATTCAGGACTCATAAGGATAATGTAATGGCAAATAAACAGGTTAAATATATGGTTAACTGCAATAGCCTCTATTAACACGAAATTAGCAAGAATAAATTTATCTAAGTCAGCCCTGATAAAATGAGATACCAGATAATACTCAGTGAATGCCAGATAAATAATTACAGATACAAACTATTATCAAAAATGACTGACATAAAGAACCCCACACGAATTACAAAAACTTCACTAGGCCTACAAATTAAACTTATGCTATACAGTACAAGAAAAAATGCAACAACAGTCATACTCAAATTACACACAGCTGCTAGATGGTTGGAGATTTCTTGAGCACTCACAATAGTAATATCTGTACAGGGGAGGACAGAGATGTGAACAAAATGAGGAGCAGATCTAAGTGGCGATGATGCAGAGACTGAGCTCATTATATAGGGGCCAGCAGAGCCTGATACAACTTGTAATAAGGACGCGCAAATGAAGCGATGGGGACAAACGGTCGACAATCCCGCACTGAATAAAAGAAAGGACGACTTACTCTACTATAACGGTAGAAGGGGGGACTGAGGCAGAACACGCTCGTGATCAAACATGCAGCAGACTGTGCGTTAAAATTACACAAAGGATGATGAAATCATAGGCTATGTAACACCTCCCCACAAAGAAAAAAGAAATTTACAAAGGAAATTTCTTATTACTCTAAAACAATCTGTACATGGCATTACAGAACATGCAAAAGTCCCTCCTAATTTCACAAAACATGAGATCTCCCTAGCACGTTCAGTCATAGGTACTTGCCAGTATCCCTTTAACAAATCAAACTTACTTATGTACCTAGCCTTTCCGATCTTGTCTATGCAATCTTCCACACGAGGGAGAGGGTAAGTGTCTGTTTTGGTTATCTGATTAACACGTCTGTAGTCAATGCAAAGCCGCTGTGACCCACCCGGCTTAGGGACCAGAATGACAGGAGAACTCCACTCGCTCTGACAGGGCTCAATCATCTTGTGGTCCAACAGGTAGCCAAGCTCCTTCTGGATGAGAGGAACTTTCACTGGGTTCACATGGTAAGGAGGCAATTTAATTGGCTTTGCGTCTCCAACATCGACATCATGCATCAACACAGTGGTTCTTCCTGGAGTAGCACGGAACACTTGCGGGTACTCCTGCAGTAATGCCGAAAACTCCTGCCTTTCCTTAGGAGGTAGATGAGAAAGCTTAGTCTGGAGATCATTCATGATATCAGGATTCTTCCCCAAACTATCACTCAGGCTCATACTGCATGGGAGAGCTTCACTTGCAGACTCGGGTGGAACAGCTACAGTGCAGACTGGATTATTTTCGTCCCGCCTGTGATATAACTTTAGCATGTTGATGTGACATAGTTGCTTGCTCTTTCTACGATCTGGCGTGGCGATGACATAGTTGACATCACTGAGTTTCTTCTCCACGAAATAAGGACCACTAAACTTGGCTTGAAGAGGTTGCCCATGCACCGGTAGCAGAATCAAAACCTGATCTCCTGGCTGAAAGTGGCGTAACCTGGACTTCTTATCATACCAAGTCTTCATCTTCTCCTGAGCAGCTCCTAAATTCTCTCTCGCCAGCTGTAAAGCAGTGGACAGCCGTTCTTTGAAATTCATCACATACTCCAGCAGGTTGACGTCATCTTCCTCCGACAGCCAGCATTCCTTGAGTAGCTTAAGGGGTCCTCTTACTTCATGGCCAAACAGTAGTTCAAAAGGTGAGAAGCCCAGTGATTCATTTGGAGATTCTCTTGCAGCAAACACAACGAATGGAAGACCTTTATCCCAGTCTTTCTGATGTTCCAAACAGTATTTCTTGAGCATCGATTTGAGTGTTTGATGATATCTCTCCAACGCTCCTTGGGTCTGGGGATGGTAAGCTGAAGACGTGATCTGGGTGATGCCCAACTCTTTCAGAGACTGCTTGAAAACATTTGACATGAAATTACTTCCTCGGTCTGACTGTACCTCCTTGGGCAGACCAAACTTTGTGAAGAACCCTAGCATTTCCTTAACCACGTTCTTTGCTGAGATATTTCTAAGTGGAATGGCTTCAGGATAACGAGTAGCCATATCAATCATGGTCAACACATAAGAAAATCCTGAAGAAGTCTTAGGAAGAGGGCCCACAATATCCACCAACACACGGGTGAAAGGCGCCTCAAAAGGAGGAATGGGAACTAGAGGTGCAACCTTTTCGGTCTGATTACACTTTCCCACAACTTGACAGGTGTGACAAGACTTACAATACCAGGAAACATCCCTGAAGATACCTGGCCAGTAGAAGTGTTTCAAAATGCGTGCCACAGTCTTCCTCACTCCAAGGTGTCCTGCCAAACTGGAATCATGAGCCACTCGAATGATATCCTGCCTACAAACACGAGGGATGACAACTTGATGTACAACCTCCCATTCACAGTCGGCTGATGCTGTTGGGGGTCTCCACTTCCTCATAAGTACTCCTGACTTTACATAATAACAAGTAGAAGCACCAGCTGACTCTTCCTCACTGCAAGCAGAGTTAGCTAGACCTTTCAACTCAGGGTCAGCAACCTGCAACTCAACCAACTCTTGACGAGACAAATTATCAACACTACGGGGTACTGCCTCATCTGGTGAGTGGTCCAAATTAGCAAGAAAAGTGTCAGCTAGGATAACATCATCATCATCATCATTATCCTCTAAATCACCAGTAACTTTAGACTTAGCCCTAGTGACAGCACATGCAGGGAATACATCAGGGACATCACAATCCTGGGACACAGCCACTGGCTCACTAGACAACTGAGGAGCTGGACACACTTGACTTCCACCAATATCATTTCCAAGTAAGAAAGTTACACCTGACATTGGGAGTGTCTCAACCAACCCAACCATAACGGAACCATTAACAAAACCAGACTCTAAATTCACTCTGCACAGAGGGACAGAGAAGTAATTATTCCCTACACCTTGTAAGATTACAGTTTCATCAGAGGAATTAAAATTAGAGCCTAGAACACTGGTCAGCATAAGGGATTGGGAAGCACTTGTATCACGATATATTTTAACTGATTTCCTGTCATTACTGTCCAGAGGACTGACAAAACCATCAGACAGGAAATTAGCACATGAACTCTTGAGAGTGTCACCCACGTTACTGCTCAAAAGAGGAGCTCCATCATGAGGATTTAAGTTACCCCTCAAAGCAGGTTCAGTTAACTCAGTTAAAGAATTCTGGGAACTCTCAAGAGTGGACACTAGACCAATTGACTGAATATTTAAAGACTCCTTTTTGTTCACATCACGCTGTCTCCTGAAACATCTCTCCGTAGTATGACCAAGCTTACTACAATAAGTACATTTACTTTTCTGAAATCTAGAGGTGAAGCTGGTATTTACTTCCTGAGAAACATCATCTTTATTTTCTTTCCTGTTACCTGTACTCTGAGTAGAGGCAGCGTACTGACTCTCAGCTTTCCTTTTTCCTCTAAAATATCTCTTGTGAGTGAGAACATACTCATCAGCTAAAACTGCAGCATCAGACAAATTATCTATTCTTTTCTCATCAAGATATAGGCTTACATCTTTACTAATACACCTTTTGAAATCCTCCAGCAAAATCATCTGCTTAAATTTACCAAAATCAGAATCCACATTCTTAGAATTTAACCACTGCTCCAACAAATCTTCTTTGATTTTTGCATACTCAACATGGGATTGCTTATCTTGCTTGTAAGTTGTCCTAAATTTTACTCTATAAGCTTCAGGAACAAGCTCATAGGCCTTAAGAATCAAGCTCTTAACTACATCATAATTATCAGACTGATCCTGAGGCAAAGATGCATAAGTTACTTGAGCTTTACCGGTGAGAACAGTTTGAAGGAGTACTGGCCAATACTCCTTAGGCCAATTAAAACCTGTAGCTACCCTCTCAAACAACTGAAAATACTTTGTTAAATCAGATTCATTAAAAGGAGGGACAAGTTTAACATTTTTAGCCACATCAAAATCATCAGAGCTAGATGATCCAGTTCCACCTTGTTTCATGCGATACTCATGGTCTGCCTGAATCCTAGCAATTTCAACTTGTGCCTCGGCCTCCTTAGCACGGGCCTCCTGCAGGGCTAGCTGTAACTTAGCTAATTCAATCTGCGTTTGCTCATTTGGAGGAGTTACATTGAACAAGCTTTCATTAATCATGGCAACAATCTGATCTTTAGACTGATGAGAGCGAACAACAAATCCCAATTGTTGAGCAACAATCTTAAGTTCATTCTTTGTTCTGTTTTCTATATCACACACTGTTTGCACATTTGACAAAAAATCTTTGGCTTCATCAAGTGTAGAAATAGTAGCCATCATGAATATATCACAGTCACAAAATATCAAACAATATCCTTATGATAATATCCTGAATATCCTGATATGAGGTCGCCAAATTTATGTTACGGAACAGAGAAAGATAATGTACACTTTAAGTGAGAATACGAAGAGTCACTACTGTCCCGTAAAGTTCCAGGTTCAAAACAAAAGAGTTAGGTAAAACTACAAGTTAAAGTTTAATGCACAAACTAACAATAAAACATTCAGGACTTATAAGGATAATGTAATGGCAAATAAACAGGTTAAATATATGGTTAACTGCAATAGCCTCTATTAACACGAAATTAGCAAGAATAAATTTATCTAAGTCAGCCCTGATAAAATGAGATACCAGATAATACTCAGTGAATGCCAGATAAATAATTACAGATACAAACTATTATCAAAAATGACTGACATAAAGAACCCCACACGAATTACAAAAACTTCACTAGGCCTACAAATTAAACTTATGCTATACAGTACAAGAAAAAATGCAACAACAGTCATACTCAAATTACACACAGCTGCTAGATGGTTGGAGATTTCTTGAGCACTCACAATAATAATATCTGTACAGGGGAGGACAGAGATGTGAACAAAATGAGGAGCAGATCTAAGTGGCGATGATGCAGAGACTGAGCTCATTATATAGGGGCCAGCAGAGCCTGATACAACTTGTAATAAGGACGCGCAAATGAAGCGATGGGGACAAACGGTCGACAATCCCGCACTGAATAACAGAAAGGACGACTTACTCTACTATAACGGTAGAAGGGGGGACTGAGGCAGAACACGCTCGTGATCAAACATGCAGCAGACTGTGCGTTAAAATTACACAAAGGATGATGAAATCATAGGCTATGTAACAATATATACATATATATATATATATATATATATATATATATATATATATATATATATATATATAGAGAGAGAGAGAGAGAGAGAGAGAGAGCAGGGGTTGAGAGAGAGAGAGAGAAAGAGGTGAGAAGTGTCCACGTGTCCCCTGGGAATGGCCAGCCTTCCCGGGTCATATGGGTAGGACGGTGAGGAGGTGAGGGAAGGAAGGGGATGGGGGGGGGAACGGTTCATATGGACGAAGATTTAGTGGAAAAATCGAAAAGGAAAAAGAAACTATCAGCTCAGCCCCTGAGTGTCCAGGTTTCTTTGTCCATGACTGTACCACAGGGTTCAGTACTCGGTCCCTTATTATTTATCATATATATAAATGATCTAGATTTAGGAGTCAATAGCAGCATCAGCAAATTTGCCGACGATACAAAAATAGGGCGTATCATTAACTCGACTGACGATTGCCATAACTTACAAAAAGACCTCGATACATTGTCCAAATGGTCTAAAACTTGGCAAATGGAATTTAACGTTAAAAAATGTAAAGTACTTAACGTAGGCAAGACCATTGGAGATACTAAATACAGCTTAGATAACAAAGAAATTAGCAAATCGAAATGCGAGAGAGATCTAGGAGTTATGATTAGTAACGGCCTTAAACCAAGGCAACAGTGTATTAATGCGAGAAATAAAGCAAATAGGGTCCTAGGATTTATTTCGAGAAGCGTGAGCAATAGATCATCTAAAGTAATACTGAAACTTTATCTAGCATTAGTAAGGCCACATTTAGACTACGCAGTACAATTTTGGTGTCCTTACTATAGAATGGATATTAATTCGTTAGAAAATGTACAGAGAAGAATGACTAAAATGATACATGACGTCCGGAACCTGTCATATGAAGACAGACTGAAGAGACTAAGTCTGCATTCGCTAGAGAGGTGTAGAGTAAGGGGAGACTTAATTGAGGTGTTTAAGTGGATGAATAGTATAAATAAGGGAGATATTAGCAAGGTACTTAAAGTGAGCATACAGGATACAACTAGAAATAATGGTTTCAAACTAGAAAAATTCCGTTTCAGTAAGGAAATCGGTAGAAATTGGTTTGGTAACAGAGTAGTAAACGAATGGAATAAGCTACCTAGTGAAGTAGTTGCTGTCTCTTCCATTGAGAGTTTCAAGCATAGGCTAGATAAGCATATGACAGATAAGGGGTGGATATAGAATAAAGAAAATCTCATAACCAATACTAATTCATAATTTTTTTCTCTTCAGGTTACACTATGATAGTCTCTATTCTCCTTTCACACTTTCCTGTAAAATGTCCACGCCAGTTTTTCTATACGGCGTGGTGTTCTTTCTGACGTTTTCCTGCCGGCTTCGGCTGGAGGGTTTGGAGGGCGGGGGAGAGCCTTCTTCTTTGCTATCCTTATCTCATTCTAGTAGTTCAGTTACTCTTCTAGGAGCTGCCTAGCATGGGCCAACCGGCCTACTGCAGTTATCCTCTCTTCTTATGTTCTTATGTTCTTACTCATCCACTCTAACACGGTCATTCGCATCTTAGCCCCAAGGGGGAGAAGGGACAATTCCTCACCGCACCACACCGCACGAGGAACAATTGCGCCGTGCAATCAGTGACATCCACAGCAAGGCCCTACAGCAGAGCTGGTTTACACCTGCCACATCATAATAGACCCATCCCTTTACCCGCATCTGCCTGATCAGCTGATCAGACAAATGTAGGAGAATATCCCCCCAAGGCTGCGTCATCATTTATTCATTCACAATTTCTCTCCATTCATTTCTATCACGCACAGCCACTCTTCCTTGCTCTACAAACATCCCTCTCACATCCAATGCTCTCTTCGTATGTGTATGTATATATATATATATATATATATATATATATATATATATATATATATATATATATATATATACGTAAATCGATCGACAGAAAAACACAGGCAGACAGGTAGGTAGGAATAGATAAGCAGACGGATAAATAATAATCATGTCAGCTCTGTGCCAAACCGCCTGCAAGAAGTGATTGGAAAATGGAAATAAAGGAGGTTGGATTCGATACTGAGATAGATAGAGAGAGAGAGAGAGAGAGAGATGGATTCGATACTGAGAGAGAGAGAGAGAGAGAGAGAGAGAGAGAAAGAGGCATATAGACATGAGGGAAGATGTTAAGAGAAAGTAACAGAGACAGAAGAAAGGAGGAAGTCAGATACTGAGACAGATAGACAGACAGACCGAGTAGATGAGGAAGGGAGAGAAGAAAGGAGAAAAGCAAATGTTGAGAGGCAGAGTGTATGCTGACGCCGCTTAAAAGCTGGCTACATTTGTCTACCCGCGAATTGCAGTTATCTTTAAATGTGTTAAAATGCTTTATTTATTTTATACTAACATGCTTTATTTATTTTATAATAATTATATCAGTAAACGTATACTTTGCATTGACGTTATTATTCACCTTACAGAACCTTTGAGAGAGAGAGAGAGAGAGAGAGAGACGGGGGGGGGGGGATGAC
Organism: Coenobita brevimanus; assembly: GCF_032717465.1. Classification (NCBI taxonomy): domain Eukaryota; kingdom Metazoa; phylum Arthropoda; class Malacostraca; order Decapoda; family Coenobitidae; genus Coenobita; species Coenobita brevimanus. Next base: position 7,844,277 of record NC_137062.1, on the reverse strand, counting down.
GGGATGTATGAAGGGAGGGAGAGAGGGCGGGTGAGGTGAGGAGTGGTCACTTGTCCCCTGAGGCAAGGAAGGGGGTGGGGGGTACGGTTCATATGGACGAAGATTTAATGGAAAAATCGAATAGGAAAGAGAATTTCTCAGGCCACCCCTTCAGTGTCCAGGTTTCTCTGTCCATGACTGTATATAAGATACAGTCTGGGGTCGCGAACCACCAACCCAACAGGCCGCCACATAGCCACTCTAATAGACGACTCACCTGACATAACGCTACTTAACAACACCCAATCCCCAACACACCTAAGAGGGGGCAGACTCGATTTAACGTTTACAAACACAAACATCGCCAACCTTGCAAACTGGGAGATTCACCCCACACTTACCTCCGACCACCACTCCATACTTTGCTCCCTCAATTTGGCTAAACTCCCCAAACCCCCCAGTCCCCCACCTAAGTGGAACACTAAGAAAGCTAGCTGGCCCCTTTTCACTTCCCTTCTAGAAAAATTCTGCTCCTTTAACCCCCCACTAAACCTAGACGAGCACACCACAGAAATCACAAATGCATTCCACGCAGCCGCTGAGCAGGCCATCCCCATCACCAGCCCCCCTAAAGGCCATCACAAAGACCATTGGTTTTATAACGAAAGAGTTAAAGAATTAAATAGAAGATTAAACCGTGCAAAAAAAATCCACAGAGAGAACCCTACCCCTGAGAGCCGCAGTTATCTCCAATCAGTTATCAGACACACGATCAACGGAAAAAATGCTATCAAAGAACAGAGTTGGCTAGAGTGGTGTCAGTCACTAGAAGCCCACACGTCATCTAGCGACATTTGGAAAAGATTAAGGGCAGTTTCCAACCCTCGACCCTCCCGCCCACCAACCCACCCCAACCCTCAAGGCGAAGCGGAAAGACTGGCAGACTCCTTCGCACAAAGAACCTCCCCCACGCAACTCCCTGCCCTTACAAGACAACAACAAGAACAACTGCACCCAGAAAGAGCACAGTTAATCGAAAATTGCATAAACACCCCAGCTTCCTCAGACCATTACTTCACCCTCGACGAACTGACACAGGCCTTCAAAACCAGCTCAGATACGACGCCTGGTCAGGATCTTATAACCTACTCAATGATCAGTCATACGGGACCTATTGCAAGACAAGCCCTGCTAGACCTTCTCAACCATTCATGGCGACTAGGTAAATTACCATCGCAATGGAAGGAAGCGATCATTCACCCTATCCCCAAGCCCCTAGACCCCCAGTCCTTCAGACCCATCTCCCTCCTAAGCTGTGTCAATAAAACAGCGGAGAGAATAGTTAAAGGCCGCCTTGACTGGGCAACCCCTCCCCCCCACAGCCATATATTCGCCTTCACTAAGGGGAAAGGCACGGCGGAGTGCCTCAGCTCCTTCCTGTCTGAACTACGGGGAGGTAAAGGCCTAGCTATATTTATAGACCTAGAAAAAGCTTTTGAGCTGGCTTGCCCTGAGGCTATCCTGGCCACCCTTGCAAACAAGGGGGTTAAGGGTCGACTCCTGCGCTGGCTTAAAAACTTTTTCTCTGGTCGAAAAGCCAAGGTCAGATTTCAGGGCCACATATCAGAATCTCACCAACACGAAAACGGAACTCCGCAGGGCAGCATCATCAGCCCCACTCTTTTCAACACCTTAGTAGAGTGCCTCCTGCAGCTAGACCTAGGTCAAGGAACCCGCCTCCTCTGCTATGCTGACGACATCACTCTGGTAGTATATGGGGGACACTACCGTCAGAGAGCTCAGAGAGCCCTGGACTTTTTGCACAAAAAATGTAGAGAACTTGGACTCAAAGTCAACCCCAGTAAAACGAAAGCTCTGCCTGTCAAAATCCCTACCCCGCCCAGCCAGCTTCTCCTAGGAGACGCCCCTATTCAATACGTAAACTCCCATCGTTACCTAGGGATATATTTTGACAGGAACCTTTCGTTTGATAACGAAGTCCAGTATCTCAGGGACATCACAAAACTCCGTCTCAACGCTCTCCGGGCCTTAGCAGGGAAGGGAGAGGGAGCCTCCTTCAAAGTCCTCCGCCTTTTTTACACCCAGGCCATACGATCCATTATTGACTACGCAGCCCCAGCACTCCTTACCATCAACCCACAACTAGTCAATAAGCTAGAGGTTATACAAAATAACGCACTCAGAACAATGACGGGTGCCCCTATGTGGACCCGCGTGTGCAACCTCAGACTAGAGTGCAATATGGAATCCCTAAACCTCAGGATAAAAGGAAGAATAGCTAATATCGCGGCTAAACTGGCACACAAAAACTCCCCCCTCCCCCTCAGAGCAAGACTAACGGAGGCGGCTAATTTACATCCAGATATCCTCGGTAACAGCTGGTGTCACAGCGCCGCTAAAGCCCTCCACACATACGACCTCACACCCTTCATAAATCTCCCACCAGATGTCCCTAGCGATGCCTTTCACCCTCCCGCTCCGTGGAGCCCCCCCCCTTTTAAGCTCATTATCTCCAACTCCCCCCAAAGCCATTACCGCCACCCAACAATTACGACAAGAAAGCCTAATGAGAATCGACGCCCTCACCACACCTAACTCAGCCACCTACTACACAGACGGCTCCGTCAAGGACAGAACAGCAGGTGCGGCAGTTGTGAGTCAGGAACATTCATATGGCCTCAGAGTCACGGACGGAGCCTCCACACTACAGACCGAATTAGTGGCAATTCTATCAGCCCTAGACGACGCCCTAGAAATCAACCCCACAGCCGACATTATTATTCATACGGACTCATCTAGCGCCATTCACTCACTTAAAAATCAAAAGCCAGCTGACAACATCAAATTGATAACCGACATCACGACTACAGCCCAGGAAATATACAATGCGGGTGGGAAAATTACCATCCACTGGATCCCGAGTCACGTGGGCATTCGCGGCAATGAACTAGCAGACCGCCTAGCCAAAAATGCCACAGAACACCCACACGTGCAAGTAGACATTAAACCCACTCTCAGTCAAATAAAAAAATCCATTAAAAAGCAGGCAGCCAAACTCAACCTGAAAGAACATGAACAACACGTCCTCGAGGGCTCCCCTTCTGCTATATGGTACACTAAAGCTACCGACTACAAGCCCCTAGCTGATATACAAAACATAAGCAGCAAAACGCTCAAAAAACTCAGATGCCTAAGACTGGGTTATAAAACCCTAGCACAGATTCAAACAGACGACCTTCAAACAGTAATTTGTGATCACTGTAACACGGACACCCCCTTCCCGCTCCTTCACTATATTCTTCGTTGCCCAGTCTCAAATAAATTAAAAAGACCAAACAACCCCCCCAACCCAGACGTACAATGCGTAAATATCACCCCACAGTTAATTACAACTCTGCGACAGGCAGCCGCTACCGTTATTGCCGACACGCCCCCTCCCATCCTGTCAGATACCGTAAAACGCCACTCCCCCCCCTTCTAACGGCAATTTACCGTTAAGCCTTTCACCACTCTACCTACTATCACTGGTGCGTTTGTACCTGCATGCGGGGAAGTTTTGAAACATCAACGTGTGCAGTTATAGGATGCACCAGTGAAACTTAAAAAAAAAAAAAAAAAAAAAAAAAAACACGCACAGGACCGTCACGACGGTACCTGCCCCCTCATGAAAGTTCATGCCATCAAGTGGCCCACCTAAACAGCACAGAATATCAACACCGACTGGGCTAATTTACGGCCCGGCCCTCTTTACGGAAGAGGAAATCGAGAACGACGACGACGGTAAATCAGTCACACACACTACCCACCTGGCAGCCGTAGCGGAGACATCTCCTGCTCGCTCCCGCTCTACGCAGACTCGGCGCCCGTCAGTACGCCCCTTCACACTCTCATCAACTCTACGGAACCAGCAACCCACGGTTAACCTGCTCCTGTCAGCAGACGTTTCAGCTTACCATCCTGACTCCGCTCTGCGAGAAGTTACCACGGTGCTCGCCTCTAGAGTTTTCCTCTGAGTCCAGATTGCCATCACGCCTTGTGTTGTGCAACCGTCGTCATTGCAGTCAACGCTGAGACCACCGCAGCCACTGCCTTTCGCCCCACGATTGTGTACCGGGGTGCACACACTTGTGTGCACTCGCCCTTTCGTGGGTTGCGCCCCCCCTTCTACTATTCCTTCCTTTCGGCCTTAGAGTCCCCCAGTGCGAGTACGAAGCCGAACTCTGCGGTTTCCTGGCGTTAGGCCAGGTACACAAAGAGGCCCCTTAGTAGGGGTGGTTATAGGAAAGCACTGGGGTGGCCAAAAACTCGGTAGGGCGCTAGGCAAGACCCCACAGGGGGCAGTGGCAGGGCTATCAAGTCCTCCGCTAGCGGGAGGATAGTCACCACCACTGTAGGTAGGCTTCTTCCCTGTTCTGAGTGAATGGTAGTGTGATTGAGCGTGTGAATGCGAGTGTGACAGCCGCCAAGATGGCGAGCCGAGATCAAACCCCCTCTTCCGCCAAGAAACCTCATTCCCCTCAAGCCCCTCGAGACCCCAGAAACGCTCCTAAGAACCGAGCCACCCACCCTGGAAACTCAACAAACGCCGACTCGAAGAAGAGAGCCCTGGAACTTGAAGACTCCTCCCCTGACGCTGAGATTACGGCAGGAAGGAAACTAAGAATCATTGGCAACGACCACACCCAAGACCGCCTCAATCCTTCCTACAACACCATGGATACCGACGACGACAACACCGACAATGACATCCCAAACCACTCTGACAACCAAACAACGGACGGCACTCAGACCCCCTCTCCTAACAACCACCATTCAGATGAAACACCCTCCTCCCCCCATGACCCAGACGACGACGGCTTCACCCTCGTCCAAAGGAAAAGAAAAAAAAACCTGCTCCAAACCCCTCTGACCCCCCCCACACCCAAGCCACTAACCAACCTCCAACCACACCCCCCACCACACCCAAACTCCCAGCTTTCCTTATCCCAAAGCACGACAATTTCCCTAACACGTACGACATCATCATCAGCATTGAGAACGCCTACCCACATCTACAGTTCAAAATGGTGGCCACCAAAGCCCTGAATACCATCATTGTTCCCCTTAATAATGAGTCCCTGAATATACTCGAAAATCTCCAAGAACTAGAGGGCAAGAAAGTCTCGCTTCAGAAACTGGACCCAAACCTATCCACCAAAAAAGTCGTAGTCCAGCACTACCCCCTGAACTTCCCCCTTGAAGCCATCCTACGCCACAGCCAGGTGGAAGAAGCTAAACGCTGTGAGGTCAAGGGCGAACCAACCAGGCAGGTACTCATTACTATTCGAGGCCCCATCCCAAACTCGCTTAATCTGAAAAACTGGGGCACTTACGATCTCCGCCCCTTCACCCCTGAGCCCCTAAGATGTTTCACTTGCCAGAAATTCGGGCACCACCAATCCTCCTGCCACCGCCCACCAACATGTGCACTCTGTAGTGGCCGACATCCCACCCAGCAATGCCTTGACAAATTCAAGGCTAAACAACAGGTCACAGCCAAATGCCCCAATTGTCATGGGCAGCATCACGCCTGGAACAAGGCTTGTCCCATAAGAAAGGCAATCATCCAAAAGAACATGACGAAAGACCAACAAGGGACTCAGGGAAAAAAAACCGCCTTCACCCCCGCACCCCCTGGCACTTTCACCTGGGGGCAATCAAACAGTAACTCAAGTCCCCCTTCACTTACACCCAGCAACTTCCCCCAACTCTCCACTGCTCACAGAAACCCCCCCCGCAACCGCAGCAACTCTCAGACCCCCACCCCCCCCTCAACCACACACACTACACCTCCCCCCCCACCCACTCCAACACTAAAAAAGCACGCCAGCACACAAACCACCACATCAATTCAAACCCAAACTATTTCACCAGCCCCCGATCAACCCCAACTCCTAAACAATTTCAATAAGGATGACCTACGCCAAATCACACAGTTCATAGCTCAAGGACTAGCAACCATCGTCAACGACATAGTCGGAGTAACCATACCAACCACGGAGGTTACCAGAGTCGCTCAGGATGCCATACGCAAACACTTCAGCCACGCCACACACACAGACGCCAACATGATAGACCTACAACACACACCCCCTCCAACATCTGCAGAATACTCTTACGCCACCAACACACACCCCCTCCCTCACAACACAGTACACAACATCACTATTACACAACAACAACCAGACACGTCACTACCCCCCACCAAACAACCTCAACAACACAACAGCCACAACACACCTATCACACAACAACAACCAGAAACTCCACTACACCCCAACACACAAAAACAACAACACCACAACTCAAGTAACAGACACTCTCGATCCTCCAAATCACGCAAAAACTCAGCCTCACGCACACAAAAATATGAACTCACACTCACGTCCTCCTCTCTCACGTCACACCACCCCGAGACAAACTCCCTCAGACTCTGAGACATTATCACAACCATGGACAGACAACTAAACACAAACAACCATACGACAACCTCCCCAAACACGCAACCCCCCCCCCGAACCCCCCCACATCAATTTCTTGCAGTGGAATATGCAGGGAGCACTGAAAAAACGAGCATTGTTAGAGGAAACAGCCCATAAAAATAATATAGATGTCTTCCTCCTTCAGGAGACTCTTACTCCAGCCCATAAACCCATCAAACTAAGAGGCTTCACCTCCTTTCATCTCCCCCACTCGCAAAGAGGCCCACGAGGCTCTGCCATTTTAGTGAGAAATAACATCCCCTCGAAACTGTTACAACCGCCGCCTGACTGCGGGGAGGGCGTAGAAATTCAGGGCTGCACCATTACGCTAGCCACCACACAACTCGACATCTACAATATATACCGGCCCCCCAATGCAACCCTAAGCCTTGATGAGGTCTTTGCAACAGCAGCAACTAAAAATCTACTCATCGGAGGTGACCTAAATGCCCATCACCCCTGTCTGGGGTCGCGAACCACCAACCCAACAGGCCGCCACATAGCCACTCTAATAGACGACTCACCTGACATAACGCTACTTAACAACACCCAATCCCCAACACACCTAAGAGGGGGCAGACTCGATTTAACGTTTACAAACACAAACATCGCCAACCTTGCAAACTGGGAGATTCACCCCACACTTACCTCCGACCACCACTCCATACTTTGCTCCCTCAATTTGGCTAAACTCCCCAAACCCCCCAGTCCCCCACCTAAGTGGAACACTAAGAAAGCTAGCTGGCCCCTTTTCACTTCCCTTCTAGAAAAATTCTGCTCCTTTAACCCCCCACTAAACCTAGACGAGCACACCACAGAAATCACAAATGCATTCCACGCAGCCGCTGAGCAGGCCATCCCCATCACCAGCCCCCCTAAAGGCCATCACAAAGACCATTGGTTTTATAACGAAAGAGTTAAAGAATTAAATAGAAGATTAAACCGTGCAAAAAAAATCCACAGAGAGAACCCTACCCCTGAGAGCCGCAGTTATCTCCAATCAGTTATCAGACACACGATCAACGGAAAAAATGCTATCAAAGAACAGAGTTGGCTAGAGTGGTGTCAGTCACTAGAAGCCCACACGTCATCTAGCGACATTTGGAAAAGATTAAGGGCAGTTTTCAACCCTCGACCCTCCCGCCCACCAACCCACCCCAACCCTCAAGGCGAAGCGGAAAGACTGGCAGACTCCTTCGCACAAAGAACCTCCCCCACGCAACTCCCTGCCCTTACAAGACAACAACAAGAACAACTGCACCCAGAAAGATCACAGTTAATCGAAAATTGCATAAACACCCCAGCTTCCTCAGACCATTACTTCACCCTCGACGAACTGACACGGGCCTTCAAAACCAGCTCAGATACGACGCCTGGTCAGGATCTTATAACCTACTCAATGATCAGTCATACGGGACCTATTGCAAGACAAGCCCTGCTAGACCTTCTCAACCATTCATGGCGACTAGGTAAATTACCATCGCAATGGAAGGAAGCGATCATTCACCCTATCCCCAAGCCCCTAGACCCCCAGTCCTTCAGACCCATCTCCCTCCTAAGCTGTGTCAATAAAACAGCGGAGAGAATAGTTAAAGGCCGCCTTGACTGGGCAACCCCTCCCCCCCACAGCCATATATTCGCCTTCACTAAGGGGAAAGGCACGGCGGAGTGCCTCAGCTCCTTCCTGTCTGAACTACGGGGAGGTAAAGGCCTAGCTATATTTATAGACCTAGAAAAGCTTTTGAGCTGGCTTGCCCTGAGGCTATCCTGGCCACCCTTGCAAACAAGGGGGTTAAGGGTCGACTCCTGTGCTGGCTTCACCCCTTTTTCTCTGGTCGAAAAGCCAAGGTCAGATTTCAGGGCCACATATCAGAATCTCACCAACACGAAAACGGAACTCCGCAGGGCAGCATCATCAGCCCCACTCTTTTCAACACCTTAGTAGAGTGCCTCCTGCAGCTAGACCTAGGTCAAGGAACCCGCCTCCTCTGCTATGCTGACGACATCACTCTGGTAGTATATGGGGGACACTACCGTCAGAGAGCTCAGAGAGCCCTGGACTTTTTGCACAAAAAATGTAGAGAACTTGGACTCAAAGTCAACCCCAGTAAAACGAAAGCTCTGCCTGTCAAAATCCCTACCCCGCCCAGCCAGCTTCTCCTAGGAGACGCCCCTATTCAATACGTAAACTCCCATCGTTACCTAGGGATATATTTTGACAGGAACCTTTCGTTTGATAACGAAGTCCAGTATCTCAGGGACATCACAAAACTCCGTCTCAACGCTCTCCGGGCCTTAGCAGGGAAGGGAGAGGGAGCCTCCTTCAAAGTCCTCCGCCTTTTTTACACCCAGGCCATACGATCCATTATTGACTACGCAGCCCCAGCACTCCTTACCATCAACCCACAACTAGTCAATAAGCTAGAGGTTATACAAAATAACGCACTCAGAACAATGACGGGTGCCCCTATGTGGACCCGCGTGTGCAACCTCAGACTAGAGTGCAATATGGAATCCCTAAACCTCAGGATAAAAGGAAGAATAGCTAATATCGCGGCTAAACTGGCACACAAAAACTCCCCCCTCCCCCTCAGAGCAAGACTAACGGAGGCGGCTAATTTACATCCAGATATCCTCGGTAACAGCTGGTGTCACAGCGCCGCTAAAGCCCTCCACACATACGACCTCACACCCTTCATAAATCTCCCACCAGATGTCCCTAGCGATGCCTTTCACCCTCCCGCTCCGTGGAGGCCCCCCCCCTTTTAAGCTCATTATCTCCAACTCCCCCCAAAGCCATTACCGCCACCCAACAATTACGACAAGAAAGCCTAATGAGAATCGACGCCCTCACCACACCTAACTCAGCCACCTACTACACAGACGGCTCCGTCAAGGACAGAACAGCAGGTGCGGCAGTTGTGAGTCAGGAACATTCATATGGCCTCAGAGTCACGGACGGAGCCTCCACACTACAGACCGAATTAGTGGCAATTCTATCAGCCCTAGACGACGCCCTAGAAATCAACCCCACAGCCGACATTATTATTCATACGGACTCATCTAGCGCCATTCACTCACTTAAAAATCAAAAGCCAGCTGACAACATCAAATTGATAACCGACATCACGACTACAGCCCAGGAAATATACAATGCGGGTGGGAAAATTACCATCCACTGGATCCCGAGTCACGTGGGCATTCGCGGCAATGAACTAGCAGACCGCCTAGCCAAAAATGCCACAGAACACCCACACGTGCAAGTAGACATTAAACCCACTCTCAGTCAAATAAAAAAATCCATTAAAAAGCAGGCAGCCAAACTCAACCTGAAAGAACATGAACAACACGTCCTCGAGGGCTCCCCTTCTGCTATATGGTACACTAAAGCTACCGACTACAAGCCCCTAGCTGATATACAAAACATAAGCAGCAAAACGCTCAAAAAAATCAGACGCCTAAGACTGGGTTATAAAACCCTAGCACAGATTCAAACAGACGACCTTCAAAAAGTAGTTGGTGATCACTGTAACACGGACACCCCCTTCCCGCTCCTTCACTATATTCTTCGTTGCCCAGTCTCAAATAAATTAAAAAGACCAGACAACCCCCCCAACCCAGACGTACAACGCGTAAATATCACCCCACAGTTAATTACAACTCTGCGACAGGCAGCCGCTACCGTTATTGCCGACACGCCCCCTCCCATCCTGTCAGATACCGTAAAACGCCACTCCCCCCCTTCTAACGGCAATTTACCGTTAAGCCTTTCACCACTCTACCTACTATCACTGGTGCGTTTGTACCTGCATGCGGGGAAGTTTTGAAACATCAACGTGTGCAGTTATAGGATGCACCAGTGAAACTTAAAAAAAAAAAAAAAAAAAAAAAAACACGCACAGGACCGTCACGACGGTACCTGCCCCCTCATGAAAGTTCATGCCATCAAGTGGCCCACCTAAACAGCACAGAATATCAACACCGACTGGGCTAATTTACGGCCCGGCCCTCTTTACGGAAGAGGAAATCGAGAACGACGACGACGGTAAATCAGTCACACACACTACCCATCTGGCAGCCGTAGCGGAGACATCTCCCGCTCGCTCCCGCTCTACACAGACTCGGCGCCCGTCAGTACGCCCCCTCACACTCTCATCAACTCTACGGAACCAGCAACCCACGGTTAACCTGCTCCAGTCAGCAGACGTTTCAGCTTACCATCCTGACTCCGCTCTGCGAGAAGTTACCACGGTGCTCGCCTCAAGAGTTTTTTCCTCTGAGTCCAGATTGCCATCACGCCTTGTGTTGTGCAACCGCCGTCATTGCAGTCAACGCTGAGACCACCGCAGCCACTGCCTTTCGCCCCACGATTGTGTACCGGGGTGCACACACTTGTGTGCACTCGCCCTTTCGTGGGTTGCGCCCCCCCTTCTACTATTCCTTCCTTTCGGCCTTAGAGTCCCCCAGTGCGAGTACGAAGCCGAACTCTGCGGTTTCCTGGCGTTAGGCCAGGTACACAAAGAGGCCCCTTAGTAGGGGTGGTTATAGGAAAGCACTGGGGTGGCCAAAAACTCGGTAGGGCGCTAGGCAAGACCCCACAGGGGGCAGTGGCAGGGCTATCAAGTCCTCCGCTAGCGGGGGGATAGTCACCACCACTGTAGGTAGGCTTCTTCCTTGTTCTGAGTGAATGGTAGTGTGATTGAGCGTGTGAATGCGAGTGTGACGGCCGCCAAGATGGCGAGCCGAGATCAAACCCCCTCTTCCGCCAAGAAACCTCCTGCCCCTCAAGCCCCTCGAGACCCCAGAAACGCTCCTAAGAACCGAGCCACCCACCTTGGAAACTCAACAAACGCCGACTCGAAGAAGAGAGCCCTGGAACTTGAAGACTCCTCCCCTGACGCTGAGATTATGGCAGGAAGGAAACTAAGAATCATTGGCAATGACCACACCCAAGACCGCCTCAACCCTTCCTACAACACCATGGATACCGACGACGACAACACCGACAATGACATCCCAAACCACTCTGACAACCAAACAACGGACGGCACTCAGACCCCCTCTCCTAACAACCACCATTCAGATGAAACACCCTCCTCCCCCCATGACCCAGACGACGACGGCTTCACCCTCGTTCAAAGGAAAAGAAACAAAAAACCTGCTCCAAACCCCTCTGACCCCCCCCACACCCAAGCCACTAACCAACCTCCAACCACACCCCCCACCACACCCAAACTCCCAGCTTTCCTTATCCCAAAGCACGACAATTTCCCTAACACGTACGACATCATCATCAGCATTGAGAACGCCTACCCACATCTACAGTTCAAAATGGTGGCCACCAAAGCCCTGAATACCATCATTGTTCCCCTTAATAATGAGTCCCTGAATATACTCGAAAATCTCCAAGAACTAGAGGGCAAGAAAGTCTCGCTTCAGAAACTGGACCCAAACCTATCCACCAAAAAAGCCGTAGTCCAGCACTACCCCTGAACTTCCCCCTTGAAGCCATCCTACGCCACAGCCAGGTGGAAGAAGCTAAACGCTGTGAGGTCAAGGGCGAACCAACCAGGCAGGTACTCATTACTATTCGAGGCCCCATCCCAAACTCGCTTAATCTGAAAAACTGGGGCACTTACGATCTCCGCCCCTTCACCCCTGAGCCCCTAAGATGTTTCACTTGCCAGAAATTCGGGCACCACCAATCCTCCTGCCACCGCCCACCAACATGTGCACTCTGTAGTGGCCGACATCCCACCCAGCAATGCCTTGACAAATTCAAGGCTAAACAACAGGTCACAGCCAAATGCCCCAATTGTCATGGGCAGCATCACGCCTGGAACAAGGCTTGTCCCATAAGAAAGGCAATCATCCAAAAGAACATGACGAAAGACCAACAAGGGACTCAGGGAAAAAACCGCCTTCACCCCCACACCCCCTGGCACTGTCACCTGGGGGCAATCCAACAGTAACTCAAGTCCCCTTCACTTACACCCAGCAACTTCCCCCCACTCTCCCCTGCTCACAGAAACCCTCGCCACCGCAGCAACTCTCAGACCCCCACCCCCTCAACCACACACACTACACCTCCCCCCACCCACTCCAACACTAAAAAGCACGCCAGCACACAAACCACCACATCAATTCAAACCCAAACTATTTCACCAGCCCCCGATCAACCCCAACTCCTAAACAATTTCAATAAGGATGACCTACGCCAAATCACACAGTTCATAGCTCAAGGACTAGCAACCATCGTCAACGACATAGTCGGAGTAACCATACCAACCACGGAGGTTACCAGAGTCGCTCAGGATGCCATACGCAAACACTTCAGCCACGCCACACACACAGACGCCAACATGATAGACCTACAACACACCCCCTCCAACATCTGCAGAATACTCTTACGCCACCAACACACACCCCCTCCCTCACAACACAGTACACAACATCACTATTACACAACAACAACCAGACACGTCACTACCCCCCACCAAACAACCTCAACAACACAACAGCCACAACACACCTATCACACAACAACAACCAGAAACTCCACTACACCCCAACACACAAAAACAACAACACCACAACTCAAGTAACAGACACTCTCGATCCTCCAAATCACGCAAAAACTCAGCCTCACGCACACAAAAATATGAACTCACACTCACGTCCTCCTCTCTCACGTCACACCACCCCGAGACAAACTCCCTCAGACTCTGAGACATTATCACAACCATGGACAGACAACTAAACACAAACAACCATACGACAACCTCCCCAAACACGCAACCCCCCCCGAACCCCCCCCACATCAATTTCTTGCAGTGGAATATGCAGGGAGCACTGAAAAAACGAGCATTGTTAGAGGAAACAGCCCATAAAAATAATATAGATGTCTTCCTCCTTCAGGAGACTCTTACTCCAGCCCATAAACCCATCAAACTAAGAGGCTTCACCTCCTTTCATCTCCCCCACTCGCAAAGAGGCCCACGAGGCTCTGCCATTTTAGTGAGAAATAACATCCCCTCGAAACTGTTACAACCGCCGCCTGACTGCGGGGAGGGCGTAGAAATTCAGGGCTGCACCATTACGCTAGCCACCACACAACTCGACATCTACAATATATACCGGCCCCCCAATGCAACCCTAAGCCTTGATGAGGTCTTTGCAACAGCAGCAACTAAAAATCTACTCATCGGAGGTGACCTAAATGCCCATCACCCCTGTCTGGGGTCGCGAACCACCAACCCAACAGGCCGCCACATAGCCACTCTAATAGACGACTCACCTGACATAACGCTACTTAACAACACCCAATCCCCAACACACCTAAGAGGGGGCAGACTCGATTTAACGTTTACAAACACAAACATCGCCAACCTTGCAAACTGGGAGATTCACCCCACACTTACCTCCGACCACCACTCCATACTTTGCTCCCTCAATTTGGCTAAACTCCCCAAACCCCCCAGTCCCCCACCTAAGTGGAACACTAAGAAAGCTAGCTGGCCCCTTTTCACTTCCCTTCTAGAAAAATTCTGCTCCTTTAACCCCCCACTAAACCTAGACGAGCACACCACAGAAATCACAAATGCATTCCACGCAGCCGCTGAGCAGGCCATCCCCATCACCAGCCCCCTAAAGGCCATCACAAAGACCATTGGTTTTATAACGAAAGAGTTAAAGAATTAAATAGAAGATTAAACCGTGCAAAAAAAATCCACAGAGAGAACCCTACCCCTGAGAGCCGCAGTTATCTCCAATCAGTTATCAGACACACGATCAACGGAAAAAATGCTATCAAAGAACAGAGTTGGCTAGAGTGGTGTCAGTCACTAGAAGCCCACACGTCATCTAGCGACATTTGGAAAAGATTAAGGGCAGTTTCCAGCCCTCGACCCTCCCGCCCACCAACCCACCCCAACCCTCAAGGCGAAGCGGAAAGACTGGCAGACTCCTTCGCACAAAGAACCTCCCCCACGCAACTCCCTGCCCTTACAAGACAACAACAAGAACAACTGCACCCAGAAAGAGCACAGTTAATCGAAAATTGCATAAACACCCCAGCTTCCTCAGACCATTACTTCACCCTCGACGAACTGACACGGGCCTTCAAAACCAGCTCAGATACGACGCCTGGTCAGGATCTTATAACCTACTCTATGATCAGTCATACGGGACCTATTGCAAGACAAGCCCTGCTAGACCTTCTCAACCATTCATGGCGACTAGGTAAATTACCATCGCAATGGAAGGAAGCGATCATTCACCCTATCCCCAAGCCCCTAGACCCCCAGTCCTTCAGACCCATCTCCCTCCTAAGCTGTGTCAATAAAACCGCGGAGAGAATAGTTAAAGGCCGCCTTGACTGGGCAACCCCTCCCCCCCACAGCCATATATTCGCCTTCACTAAGGGGAAAGGCACGGCGGAGTGCCTCAGCTCCTTCCTGTCTGAACTACGGGGAGGTAAAGGCCTAGCTATATTTATAGACCTAGAATTAGCTTTTGAGCTGGCTTGCCCTGAGGCTATCCTGGCCACCCTTGCAAACAAGGGGGTTAAGGGTCGACTCCTGCGCTGGCTTAAAAACTTTTTCTCTGGTCGAAAAGCCAAGGTCAGATTTCAGGGCCACATATCAGAATCTCACCAACACGAAAACGGAACTCCGCAGGGCAGCATCATCAGCCCCACTCTTTTCAACACCTTAGTAGAGTGCCTCCTGCAGCTAGACCTAGGTCAAGGAACCCGCCTCCTCTGCTATGCTGACGACATCACTCTGGTAGTATATGGGGGACACTACCGTCAGAGAGCTCAGAGAGCCCTGGACTTTTTGCACAAAAAATGTAGAGAACTTGGACTCAAAGTCAACCCCAGTAAAACGAAAGCTCTGCCTGTCAAAATCCCTACCCCGCCCAGCCAGCTTCTCCTAGGAGACGCCCCTATTCAATACGTAAACTCCCATCGTTACCTAGGGATATATTTTGACAGGAACCTTTCGTTTGATAACGAAGTCCAGTATCTCAGGGACATCACAAAACTCCGTCTCAACGCTCTCCGGGCCTTAGCAGGGAAGGGAGAGGGAGCCTCCTTCAAAGTCCTCCGCCTTTTTTACACCCAGGCCATACGATCCATTATTGACTACGCAGCCCCAGCACTCCTTACCATCAACCCACAACTAGTCAATAAGCTAGAGGTTATACAAAATAACGCACTCAGAACAATGACGGGTGCCCCTATGTGGACCCGCGTGTGCAACCTCAGACTAGAGTGCAATATGGAATCCCTAAACCTCAGGATAAAAGGAAGAATAGCTAATATCGCGGCTAAACTGGCACACAAAAACTCCCCCCTCCCCCTCAGAGCAAGACTAACGGAGGCGGCTAATTTACATCCAGATATCCTCGGTAACAGCTGGTGTCACAGCGCCGCTAAAGCCCTCCACACATACGACCTCACACCCTTCATAAATCTCCCACCAGATGTCCCTAGCGATGCCTTTCACCCTCCCGCTCCGTGGAGCCCCCCCCCTTTTAAGCTCATTATCTCCAACTCCCCCCCCAAAGCCATTACCGCCACCCAACAATTACGACAAGAAAGCCTAATGAGAATCGACGCCCTCACCACACCTAACTCAGCCACCTACTACACAGACGGCTCCGTCAAGGACAGAACAGCAGGTGCGGCAGTTGTGAGTCAGGAACATTCATATGGCCTCAGAGTCACGGACGGAGCCTCCACACTACAGACCGAATTAGTGGCAATTCTATCAGCCCTAGACGACGCCCTAGAAATCAACCCCACAGCCGACATTATTATTCATACGGACTCATCTAGCGCCATTCACTCACTTAAAAATCAAAAGCCAGCTGACAACATCAAATTGATAACCGACATCACGACTACAGCCCAGGAAATATACAATGCGGGTGGGAAAATTACCATCCACTGGATCCCGAGTCACGTGGGCATTCGCGGCAATGAACTAGCAGACCGCCTAGCCAAAAATGCCACAGAACACCCACACGTGCAAGTAGACATTAAACCCACTCTCAGTCAAATAAAAAAAATCCATTAAAAAGCAGGCAGCCAAACTCAACCTGAAAGAACATGAACAACACGTCCTCGAGGGCATAGATATATTCCTTCAAAACCGTTTAGAACTAACAATTCAGAACCAAGATGGTTAAACAACAGATTAAAATCTCTCATAGGCCAAAGGAAAGGAATATATAGAAAAATAAAACGTGGAGAGGAACACTTACGTAACCGGTACACAATTTTAAATAGAGAAGTAAAGAGGGAGATAAGAAAAGCAAAGAGAAGTTATGAAATTAAGGTTGCAAGTGAATCAAAAGTAAACCCCAAGGGTTTTTATCAAATGTACCGAACGAAAAATAAAGATAGGATAGGACCACTCAGAACAGAATCAGGTGACATTAACAGTGAAGATAAAGAAATGTGCTCCATCCTAAATAATTACTTCATATCAGTATTCACCAAGGAAAATCTAAGCCTGGTCCCTCAAGCAGAAAATATTTACCATGAGAATACGGAAAATATTCTTAGTAAAATAACCATTAGTAAGGAGGACGTATTGAAAGAAATTAACAAGTTAAAACCTCAAAAATCGCCAGGTCCGGACGATATATATGCAAAAATTATAAAAGAAACCAAAGAAGAATTATGTCAGCCACTTTTAACGTTATTTAATGACTCTTTAAGTTCCAGAGAAGTTCCAGAGGCGTGGAAAACCGCAAACGTAGTGCCCATCTTTAAAAAGGGTGATAAATCAGCTGCGTCGAATTATCGTCCGATAAGTCTAACGTCAATAGTAGGAAAAATGTTAGAGTCAATTTTGGCAAATAGGATTAGAGAACACTTAGAAAGATTTAATCTTATAAACGAAAGTCAGCACGGATTCAGGCAAGGACGATCCTGCCTCACAAATTTGTTGTCATTCTACTCGGAGGTCTATGAGGCAGTAGATAGCGATAAAGCTTACGATGTTATTTATCTGGACTTTAGTAAAGCTTTTGATAGAGTCCCACACGAAAGGTTAGTTAGAAAGGTTCGAGCACACGGTATAGACGGCGATATCTTAAAATGGATAGAATCCTGGCTGAAAGGACGAAAGCAGAGAGTATTAATAAATGGAACTAAGTCGGACTGGGGATTAGTAACTAGCGGTGTACCACAGGGTTCAGTACTCGGTCCCTTATTATTTATCATATATATAAATGATCTAGACTTAGGAGTCAATAGCAGAATCAGCAAATTTGCCGACGATACAAAAATAGGGCGTATCATTAACTCGACTGACGATTGCCATTACTTACAAAAAGACCTCGATACATTGTCCAAATGGTCGAAAACTTGGCAAATGGAATTTAACGTTGAAAAATGTAAAGTACTTAACGTAGGCAAGACCATTGGAGATACTAAATACAGCTTAGATAACAAAGAAATTAGCAAATCTGAATGCGAGAGAGATCTAGGAGTTATGATTAGTAACGACCTTAAACCTAGGCAACAGTGCATTAATGCGAGAAATAAAGCAAATAGGGTCCTAGGATTTATTTCGAGAAGCGTGAGCAATAGATCATCTAAAGTAATACTGAAACTTTATCTAGCATTGGTGAGGCCACATTTAGACTACGCAGTGCAATTTTGGTGTCCTTACTATAGAATGGATATTAATTCGTTAGAAAATGTACAGAGAAGAATGACTAAAATGATACATGACGTCCGGAACCTGTCATATGAAGACAGACTGAAAAGACTAAGTCTGCATTCGCTAGAGAGGCGTAGAGTAAGGGGAGACTTAATTGAGGTTTTTAAGTGGATGAATGGTATAAATAAGGGAGATATTAGCAAGGTACTTAAAGTGAGCATACAGGATAGAACTAGAAATAATGGTTTCAAACTAGAAAAATTCCGTTTCAGAAAGGAAATCGGTAGAAATTGGTTCGGTAATAGAGTAGTAGACGAATGGAATAAGCTACCTAGTAAAGTAGTTGCTGCCTCTTCCATTGAGAGTTTCAAGCATAGGCTAGATAAGCATATGACAAATAAGGGGTGGATATAGAATAAAGAAAATATTATAAACAATACTAATTCAAAAATAAATTTTCTTTTCAGGTTACACTATGATAGTCTCTATTCTCCTTTCACACTTTCCTGTAAAATGTCCACGCCAGTTTTTCTATACGGCGTGGTGTTCTTTCTGACTTTTTCCTGCCGGCTTCGGCTGGAGGGTTTGGAGGGCGGGGGAGAGCCTTCTTCTTTGCTATCCTTATCTCATTCTAGTAGTTCAGTTACTCTTCTAGGAGCTGCCTAGCATGGGCCAACCGGCCTACTGCAGTTATCCTCTCTTCTTATGTTCTTATATGGTACACTAAAGCTACCGACTACAAGCCCCTAGCTGATATACAAAACATAAGCAGCAAAACGCTCAAAAAAATCAGACGCCTAAGACTGGGTTATAAAACCCTAGCACAGATTCAAACAGACGACCTTCAAACAGTAATTTGTGATCACTGTAACACGGACACCCCCTTCCCGCTCCTTCACTATATTCTTCGTTGCCCAGTCAAATAAATTAAAAAGACCAAACAACCCCCCCAACCCAGACGTACAACGCGTAAATATCACCCCACAGTTAATTACAACTCTGCGACAGGCAGCCGCTACCGTTATTGCCGACACGCCCCCTCCCATCCTGTCAGATACCGTAAAACGCCACTCCCCCCCCTTCTAACGGCAATTTACCGTTAAGCCTTTCACCACTCTACCTACTATCACTGGTGCGTTTGTACCTGCATGCGGGGAAGTTTTGAAACATCAACGTGTGCAGTTATAGGATGCACCAGTGAAACTTATATATTTAAAAAAAAAAAAAAAAAAAAAAAAACGCACAGGACCGTCACGACGGTACCTGCCCCCTCATGAAAGTTCATGCCACCAAGTGGCCCACCTAAACAGCACAGAATATCAACACCGACTGGGCTAATTTACGGCCCGGCCCTCTTTACGGAAGAGGAAATCGAGAACGAACGAACGGTAAATCAGTGGACTTCATATGGGCACCTTCTCATTGTGGTATCATAGGAAATGAACGCGCAGACGCTCTAGCGAGAGAAGGGGCACTGAAAGATAGTGTGGACTATAAATTCGCCCTACCTGTGAGTGGAATCCAAGCTAAAATAGGTTCTAGAGTTATACAACAGTACAGCCAACACCTAGAAAAGATAAAAAACACACACGTAACATTCAGAAATTATGTATCAATATCAAAGTACATAAGAAGAAAGGATAACTGCATTAGGCCGGTTGGCCCATGCTAGGCAGCTCCTAGAAGACCTGACTATGTCAGTGTTAAACTACCAGAAGGCAGCAAACAACCTACAGTAGAATTGGACTACAATATAGATATCTCTGGGAAATAATACAGTCAGGTAGCAATGTGATTAGAAACTGCAGAGTATGTGGAGAGACCGCAAAGCACAACTTAGAGCACTACATTGCTGAGTGTCCATATGTTAAACCATACAGAGAATTATGTTCCTCAAATAGTAGAGATGATCTATTGGTACACTTCTTACAGCCCTTTATCCTTAAAAAGGTGATCAATGAATTCTCAGGTTTCGCTTGTGCAGTGTAACACAATTCATATATTTTAATCCCACATCACCTCTATACGTCCTTGTACATAGGTATGTCTGTATATGTATGTGCATATATGTATATATGTACAGTATGTGTGTGTATATGGGTGGATGCAGTATGGTAATGTGTATGTATGAGTATATGTGTATATATGTGTGTGTATGTGTATATGTATGTGTATGTGTATATATATGTATGTGTGTGTATATATATATATATATATATATATATATATATATATATATATATATATATATATATATGCATATATGTATGTGTGTATGTACGTATATGTATGTATATGTATATGTGTGTGTATATGTATGTATATATGTGTATATGTATTTGTATGTATGACATGTCTGTACGTGGGTATATGTTTATACGGTATATGTTTTTGTTTTGTATGCATATCTCATTTTTTATGTATATCTATATGTATGTATATAGGGATAAGAACATAAGAACATAGAACATAAGAAGAGAGGATAACTGCAGTAGGCCGGTTGGCCCATGCTAGGCAGCTCCTAGAAGAGTAACTGAACTACTAGAATGAGATAAGGATAGCAAAGAAGAAGGCTCTCCCCAGCCCTCCAAACCCTCCAGCCGAAGCCGGCAGGAAAAAGTCAGAAAGAACACCACGCCGTATAGAAAAACTGGCATGGACATTTTACAGGAAAGTGTGAAAGGAGAAAAGAGACTATCATAGTGTAACCTGAAAAGAAATTTTTTTTTTTTTTAATTAGTATTGGTTATAAGATTTTCTTTATTCTATATCCACCCCTTATTTGTCATATGCTTATCTAGCCTATGCTTGAAACTCTCAATGGAAGAGGCAGCAACTACTTTACTAGGTAGCTTATTCCATTCGTCTACAACTTTATTACCAAACCAATTTCTACCGATTTCCTTTCTGAAACGGAATTTTTCTAGTTTGAAACCATTATTTCTAGTTCTATCCTGTATGCTCACTTTAAGTACCTTGCTAATATCTCCCTTATTCATACCATTCATCCACTTAAACACCTCAATTAAGTCTCCCCTTACTCTACGCCTCTCTAGCGAATGCAGACTTAGTCTTTTCAGTCTGTCTTCATATGACAGGTTCCGGACGTCATGTATCATTTTAGTCATTCTTCTCTGTACATTTTCTAACGAATTAATATCCATTCTATAGTAAGGACACCAAAATTGTACTGCGTAGTCTAAATGTGGCCTTACTAACGCTAGATAAAGTTTCAGTATTACTTTAGATGATCTATTGCTCACGCTTCTCGAAATAAATCCTAGGACCCTATTTGCTTTATTTCTCGCATTAATGCACTGTTGCCTAGGTTTAAGGTCGTTACTAACCATAACTCCTAGATCTCTCTCGCATTCCGATTTGCTAATTTCTTTGTTATCTAAGCTGTATTTAGTATCTCCAATGGTCTTGCCTACGTTAAGTACTTTACATGTATGTGTGAAGGGACATGTTTTTATGTATATCTATATGTATGTATATAGGGATATATGTATGTGTGAAGGTACATGTTTTTATGTATATCTACATGTATGTATATAGGGATATATGTATGTGTGAAGGTACATGTACTCTTGCCCTGCTCAATCACTCTCTTCCTCCACCCTCTCTTCCCCTGGGAGCTCGGCCCATTCTCTCCAGAGCACTACCCCCAGGCAGACCCCCCCCCTAACCCGCATTCCCCCATTCCGCAGGGAATGTACCCCCCCTCTCCCACTAATAATTCTTTACCTTGCTTTCTTCCCCACTCCCCCAGCTGTCCCTCCAGTCTCTACTCTCTCTCTCTCTCTCTCTCTCTCTCTCTCTCCACACCTGTGTTTGCCAACTTACCTCTCGTTTAAATCTTATAATTACTGACAGTTCTCAAACTAATATCCTCTGTAATTACTGACCTACCTCCTCCTCCTTCCCCTCCCTTGCTTCTCACCTATCTGTTTTATCCCCACACAGCCGCTTCTGCTGCTCTCTCTCTCTCTCTCTCTCTCTCTCTCTCTCTCTCTCTCCACACCTTTGTTTGCCAATAATCTCCTCCTAAATCCCATTATTACTGACCTTCCTCTCCCCCCTCTCCCTAATAGGTATCTCACTGAAGTTCGTACCAACTTCTACTGTTGTAACCTTTTCCTCTCTCCATGTACTTATCACTAAGTATATTGCATCAAGTCTGCATATTTAGATATTATACAGTGTTTGGTGCCATATTATGATGTACTACAAATTGTAACAATGTAACCGCACGACATTATTGTAACAGTAACACTCAATATTTATTTCGGTAACGTCATGTCGTCATGCTATATTCTTGTAACTTAATGTCTAATGCTATCATTCTTTTTCAACAACAGTATGCAACCACGCTCTCTCTCTCTCTCTCTCTCTCTCTCTCTCTCTCTCTCTCTCTCTCTCCACCTGTGTTTGCCAATCTACCTCTCCTCTAAATCTTATAATTACTGACAGTTCTCAGACTAAAGTCCTCTATAATTGCTGACCTACCTCCTCCTCCTCCTTTCCCTCCCTTGCTTCTTACCTATATGTTATAATCCTCTCTCTCTCTCTCTCTCTCTCTCTCTCTCTCTCTCTCTCTCTCTCTCTCTCTCTCTTATTACACTGTGACCATACCAGAATCTCCACAATTTTATAATAGGAAATTTACCACTGCCTGTTTCTTGTTAAGAAACAATGTGTATATAATCATACTATATTCGTGTAACTTTATATCTGTGATTATTAATCTATTTATATTTTTATTACAATGGTTCAACCCATCAAGGCAATCCACCCGACGTATGTGTTACTAGGGGGTGAGCCATTTGTGCAATTCTTATTATGTAAACCTTACACAATAAAATTTGTAAATCAATCAACCTCTGTATTTTGCATCATGACTCTTCACCTCACTCACCTTCCAGCTGCTTTGTCTGCTTGTCCGACGGAATGCATTGCTTTTGGCTTGGGATGTATATTGTATGGCCATTCTAATGCTTTATTCTAAAATATAAACTTAGCATACCTGCGTTCAACCTATCAAAAAAAAAAAAAAAAATCTTGACACAGGTGAACAGTGTTTTCACAATGAGCGATGCTCCTGTTCGTGTTGGTTCAAGCAAGTTTATTCTCTCTCTCTCTCTCTCTCTCTATGTACTGTGTGTGTGTATATATATATATATATATATATATATATATATATATATATATATATATATATATATATATGATGCATGTATATACTGTATGTATAAATATATGTCTGAATGCATGCATGTACGCCCTCCGGAGCGACGTGGTAGGGGAGAGAAGAAGGGGCTTAGGAGTGACAAGTATGTCCCGGTGGACCTAATCCTGTCATTACCACTCCCTCAAAGCATACGTGTTACTTTTTTTGTATTCTGCTCTCTCTCTCCTTCCCTGATTTTGGCTTATGGTGAGTATTATCTTGTCCTTTCTAATGTTTTACTCCTTAAATGTTTTTGGCGGGACTTTCATATTCTAGAATATCAACATGCACACCTGTATGTATTGTGATATACCACAGGTAATAGTCTGTGTACACATATTAACTGCTGTAGCAATGAATAAAGCTTCGAACCATGGCGATCAATTTGGTGACGGTACTAGAGGGAAATATAAGCGCTCTCACACCTCCCCATTCTGCCCATCACCGTAGACCAATCAGGGACGAGAGAAGGAAAGCCTTTTCCTCAGTCCTCCCTGAGGGAGGTGCTTTTTTTTTTTTTTTTTTTTTCTAAATAGATATTTTGTTGTGTATGACTGCTGGCGAATGGTTTGCTGTGCCTTGACACAGCTTCTTGCTTTTCATGTAGGCACTCAATACAGCACACCAAAAATACACAGAAGAGTACTATAAATAATAACTATATAAACAAATACCACCGACGAATATTTTGCAGCCAAAAGTGCATGTGTAAAAATATTCTCTCTCTCTCTCTCTCTCTCTCTCTCGTGAGGCCAGTCAGCTCAGACGTGCTAGAGACCTGTGGTAGTGTTGTGCTAGTGTGCTTTAGTGATCTGTGATAGTGGTTGTGTTAGTGTGTTGTAGTGATCAGCGATAGTGCTGTGCTAGTGATCCGTGAGTGTGTGTGTTGTGGTGATCCGTAGTGACCCGTGATAGTGTGTGCTACCTTGTGTGAACTAGTGCGTAATGGCTTCCTCGGCAGAGAGTTGTGTCCCCACTGCAGGTACTGAAAAGGACTACCTTGAATTAAAGGAGGAACTTCTCGAACTGAAGCGGGAGGTACAAATTCTCAGGCAGGAGAAGGCACAAATGAGGGAATTGTTGGAGGAGATGTTGGAGGAGAAAGAGAAAAAGGCTGAAGGTTGGACACTTGTTAACAAGGGTGCAACGAAGTTCACTCTTAAAAAGCAAACGGAAATTAAGACAACTAATACATTCGACACACTACGGGACGAATGTGAAGGGAAGGCAGAGAGGGAAGTAGAGGAGAAGGACGGTGAGAGAACTTCCAGTACAGGTAAGTATAAACAGAACAAGAAAGGTAAGAAAAATGTTGTTGTTGTTGGAGACTCCCAGGTGAGATATCTGAACAGGGCCATGTATACTCCACTCGCTAAACATGTGTGTCTTCCAGGGGCCAGGGTGGCTAATGTGGTAGATAAAATTTCAAATATCGTAAAGGAAAGTGGTGACAAACCCACTGTGTGCCTCAGTGTAGGAGGCAATGATATTAGTAGCCGTAAGAGTGAGGTACTGTGGAAAAGGTACAAGTTGATGTTAGAAAAGGTTAGGGAGAGGGGAGGAACCCCTGTAGTGCTTGGTGTTTTACCAAGGTGGCGGGTTGGAAAGGGAATGGTTGAGCAGGGCAATAGGGTTTAATTGCCGCCTTGAAAGGTATTGCAAAATTAATGCAATACCTTTCATAGACAGCTGGGACCGGTTTTATGGACGAAGTGCCTTGTATAGTTGGGATGGGACTCATCTTAGCAGGCAAGGAGTTACTGTTTTAGCTGGAATGATAGATAGGGAGTTGGAGGGATTTTTTCGAGATTGAAAAGTAGGTGTACAGGAAGATGCAGCAACTACAGTCAGAAATCATTATTACCATGTTTGGATAGATGCATCGATACTTGCAAAATTAAGAACAAAAGTTCAACCAATAGTGTAGATACATCCACTCAGGCACCTCAAATTGAGCAGGCGATGATAGATGATAGAACAAGCGATGATAGAAGGGCGATAAGCGATAGTACAAAAAATTGTTATATTAGTAAAGTAAAGAGTTTCCCAGTTAGTAATAAAATAAATAACAGTAAATGCCAAGGTAAAGGCATAACTACTCGTAATAATCTGAAAGTGTACTACACAAACAGCCGGAGTTTACGTAATAAAATGGATGAACTGAGGGCTTTAATTTGTACAGAGAAAATAGACATTGCCGTTATTAGTGAAACTTGGATGAATACAGACACTCGAGAATTTTTAGCAGAATATCAGATAAAAGGCTATAATATTTTTGTGTCAAACCGTCAGGGAAGATAGGGGGAGGGGTAGCTATTTATGTAAAGGATTCATTAAACTGTTACAATAAAGCAGACATTAAAGTAAATAGGGACACAGAAAGTGTCTGGGTTGAAATTAGTAACAATAGGGGAGAAATTAGTCTTAGGAGCAATTTACAGATCTCCAAAATTAAGTAGAGCTGATAGTAAATACCTCTGGGAGGAAATTAGGAAAGCATCACAGTCCAGCTTAGTAATAATTGTTGGGGACCTTAATCTGCCAAGGATAGATTGGAGAAATCAGACAGGAGATGCAGAGTCAGAGGAATTTCTAGAGGTAGTACAGGATAATTTCCTTTATCAGTATATAAGGGAGCCCACCAGAGGTAATAATATACTTGATTTGGTTTTAGCTAATAAAGAAAATATCATTAGCGATATAGAGGTTGGTGGACGACTTGGTAATAGCGATCATGAAGAAATTAAGTTCAAATTTATTTGGGATGTCTGTTCCACTGAAAATACCTCCACCGTTCCTAATTTTCGTCTAGGAGATTTCGATGGCTTAAGAGCTTATTTTCGAACGGTATTCCACAGGGAGATTAGCTATTTGAGGGAATGTCAGGTTAGTGGGGATCCCCAGGTCATAGGTCAGGCGCAGGAAGCACGTGGGGACGTCCGTCAGGTGTCTGTGAGGGGGAGGTGGTAGATAGGAATGTAGTCCAGGTGACGGAAATTAACTCAGCTCCAGTACCAAACAGACGTTCGACCAGTGAGAAGTATAACGAGTTAATAAATATAATATACGGAGGCCAAGATAGATATATTCCTTCAAAACCGTTTAGAACTAACAATTCAGAACCAAGATGGTTAAACAACAGATTAAAATCTCTCATAGGCCAAAGGAAAGGAATATATAGAAAAATAAAACGTGGAGAGGAACACTTACGTAACCGGTACACAATTTTAAATAGAGAAGTAAAGAGGGAGATAAGAAAAGCAAAGAGAAGTTATGAAATTAAGGTTGCCAGTGAATCAAAAGTAAACCCCAAGGGTTTTTATCAAATGTACCGAACGAAAAATAAAGATAGGATAGGACCACTCAGAACAGAATCAGGTGACATTACCAGTGAAGATAAAGAAATGTGCTCCATCCTAAATAATTATTTCATATCAGTATTCACCAAGGAAAATCTAAGCCTGGTCCCTCAAGCAGCAAATATTTACCATGAGAATACGGAAAATATTCTTAGTAAAATAACCATTAGTAAGGAGGACGTATTGAAAGAAATTAACAAGTTAAAACCTCAAAAATCGCCAGGTCCGGACGATATATATGCAAAAATTATAAAAGAAACCAAAGAAGAATTATGTCAGCCACTTTTAACGTTATTTAATGACTCTTTAAGTTCAGGAGAAGTTCCAGAGGCGTGGAAAACCGCAAACGTAGTGCCCATCTTTAAAAAGGGTGATAAATCAGCTGCGTCGAATTATCGTCCGATAAGTCTAACGTCAATAGTAGGAAAAATGTTAGAATCAATTTTGGCAAATAAGATTAGAGAACACTTAGAAAATTTTAATCTTATAAACGAAAGTCAGCACGGTTTCAGGCAAGGACGATCCTGCCTCACAAATTTGTTGTCATTCTACTCGGAGGTCTATGAGGCAGTAGACAGCGATAAAGCTTACGATGTTATTTATCTGGACTTTAGTAAAGCTTTTGATAGAGTCCCACACGAAAGGTTAGTTAGAAAGGTTCGAGCACACGGTATAGACGGCGATATCTTAAAATGGATAGAATCCTGGCTGAAAGGACGAAAGCAGAGAGTATTAATAAATGGAACTAAGTCGGACTGGGGATTAGTAACTAGCGGTGTACCACAGGGTTCAGTACTCGGTCCCTTATTATTTATCATATATATAAATGATCTAGACTTAGGAGTCAATAGCAGAATCAGCAAATTTGCCGACGATACAAAAATAGGGCGTATCATTAACTCGACTGACGATTGCCATTACTTGCAAAAAGACCTCGATACATTGTCCAAATGGTCTAAAACTTGGCAAATGGAATTTAACGTTGAAAAATGTAAAGTACTTAACGTAGGCAAGACCATTGGAGATACTAAATACAGCTTAGATAACAAAGAAATTAGCAAATCTGAATGCGAGAGAGATCTAGGAGTTATGATTAGTAACGACCTTAAACCTAGGCAACAGTGCATTAATGCGAGAAATAAAGCAAATAGGGTCCTAGGATTTATTTCGAGAAGCGTGAGCAATAGATCATCTAAAGTAATACTGAAACTTTATCTAGCATTAGTAAGGCCACATTTAGACTACGCAGTACAATTTTGGTGTCCTTACTATAGAATGGATATTAATTCGTTAGAAAATGTACAGAGAAGAATGACTAAAATGATACATGACGTCCGGAACCTGTCATATGAAGACAGACTGAAAAGACTAAGTCTGCATTCGCTAGAGAGGCGTAGAGTAAGGGGAGACTTAATTGAGGTTTTTAAGTGGATAAATGGTATAAATAAGGGAGATATTAGCAAGGTACTTAAAGTGAGCATACAGGATAGAACTAGAAATAATGGTTTCAAACTAGAAAAATTCCGTTTCAGAAAAGAAATCGGTAGAAATTGGTTTGGTAATAGAGTAGTAGACGAATGGAATAAGCTACCTAGTAAAGTAGTTGCTGCCTCTTCCATTGAGAGTTTCAAGCATAGGCTAGATAAGCATATGACAAATAAGGGGTGGATATAGAATAAAGAAAATATTATAACCAATACTAATTCAAAAATAAATTTTCTTTTCAGGTTACACTATGATAGTCTCTATTCTCCTTTCACACTTTCCTGTAAAATGTCCACGCCAGTTTTTCTATACGGCGTGGTGTTCTTTCTGACTTTTTCCTGCCGGCTTCGGCTGGAGGGTTTGGAGGGCGGGGGAGAGCCTTCTTCTTTGCTATCCTTATCTCATTCTAGTAGTTCAGTTACTCTTCTAGGAGCTGCCTAGCATGGGCCAACCGGCCTACTGCAGTTATCCTCTCTTCTTATGTTCTTATGTTCTCTCTCTCTCTCTCTCTCTCTCTCTCTCACACACACACACACACACACACACACACACACAAGAAACTACCATAGAGAGCTTCTTGTAAGGATTGTTGTGTCTACGGTTGGTTAGGATGAGTCACACTACTGTCCTTAATGACTCAATACCCTACCTTACGTAATTTCATATTTACTAGATGTGCTATCACTTTGTCAGTAATATTCAGAGATCTTTCATCTATGTTATTAAAGTAAATTGGCACATATCCGTGCTTCTATTCGTGACATGGAAGTTGTCTCACAAAAAGAGAGAGAGAAGAAAAAAAGTTTATTGGGACAGTATTCTAGCCAGTTTAGGGAAAAAAGAAAAATGGAGTGGAAGCGAGGGGAGACGGAGTTGGGGAAAAAAAGGGCAAAAGAGTGAATGTGGGACGAGAGATTAGACCGACCAAGGAAAAACAACGAACTACACAAAACAAGAGAGAGAGAGAGAGAGAGAGAGAGAGAGAGAGAGAGAATGGCTGACCCAATCCAGAATCGCATCAGAGAAATAAAGAGAACATACAAAAATGCTAAATGGATGTAGTGCAGTGCTCACCTATAACAGTTTTTGAAAATATTGCTACGTTAGATTCCATAAATAAGCGAGGGTTTTACAGTGTGGGGTGAGTAAAGTGTCGGGGTTGAGTGTGTGACGAGAAGGGGGTGAATTCGGTAGGGGAATGAAAGGGTGGGGAAGAGACGTGGAGGAAGGATGGCAAGGAGGAGGAAGAGGCAGGCAAGGTGACGATTGTGAGGAGGAAAGGAAGAAAGGAGAAGGGCTGGTGATAATGGTACACTTGAATGGTAGGAAAAGAAAGATGTAAAGATAATTGTAATAAAGGAGAAGTGTGGAGGGAAAAAGAGGCAGTATAGTCATAAGAACATAAGAAGAGAGGATAACTGCAGTAGGCCGGTTGGCCCATGCTAGGTAGCTCCTAGAAGAGTAACTGAACTACTAGAATGAGATAAGGATAGCAAAGAAGAAGGCTCTCCCCCGCCCTCCAAACCCTCCAGCCGAAGCCGGCAGGAAAAAGTCAGAAAGAACACCACGCCGTATAGAAAAACTGGCGTGGACATTTTACAGGAAAGTGTGAAAGGAGAATAGAGACTATCATAGTTTAACATGAAAAGGAAAAATTATGAATTAGTATTGGTTATAAGATTTTCTTTTTTCTATATCCACCCCTTATTAGTCATATGCTTATCTAGCCTATGCTTGAAACTCTCAATGGAAGAGGCAGCAACTGCTTTACTAGGTAGCTTATTCCATTCGTCTCCTACTCTATTACCAAACCAATTTCTGCCTATTTCCTTACTGAAACGGAATTTTTCTAGTTTGAAACCATTATTTCTAGTTCTATCCTGTATGCTCACTTTAAGTACCTTGCTGATATCTCCCTTATTTATACCCTTCATCCACTTAAACACCTCAATTAAGTCTCCCCTTACTCTACGCCTCTCTAGCGAATGCAGACTTAGTCTTTTCAGTCTGTCTTCATATGACAGGTTCCGGACGTCATGTATCATTTTTGTCATTCTTCTCTGTACATTTTCTAACGAATTAATATCCATTCTATAGTAAGGACACCAAAATTGTACTGTGTAGTCTAAATGTGGCCTTACTAATGCTAGATAAAGTTTCAGTATTACTTTAGATGATCTATTGCTCACGCTTCTCGAAATAAATCCTAGGACCCTATTTGCTTTATTTCTCGCATTAATACACTGTTGCCTTGGTTTAAGGTCGTTACTAATCATAACTCCTAGATCTCTCTCGCATTCCGATTTGCTAATTTCTTTGTTATCTAAGCTGTATTTAGTATCTCCAATAGTCTTGCCTACGTTAAGTACTTTACATTTTTCAACGTTAAATTCCATTTGCCAAGTTTTAGACCATTTGGACAATGTATCGAGGTCTTTTTGTAAGTTATGGCAATCGTCAGTCGAGTTAATGATACGCCCTATTTTTGTATCGTCGGCAAATTTGCTGATGCTGCTAGTGACTCCTAAATCTAGATCATATATATATATATATGATAAATAATAAGGGACCAAGTACTGAACCCTGTGGTACACCGCTAGTTACTAATCCCCAGTCCGACTTAGTTCCATTTACTAATACTCTCTGCTTTCGTCCTTTCAGCCAGGATTCTATCCATTTTAAGATATCGCCGTCTATACCGTGTGCTCGAACATTTCTAACTAACCTTTCGTGTGGGACCCTATCAAAAGCTTTACTAAAGTCCAGATAAATAACATCGTAAGCTTTATCGCTATCTACTGCCTCATAGACCTCCGAGTAGAATGACAATAAGTTTGTGAGGCAGGATCGTCCTTGCCTGAATCCGTGCTGACTTTCGTTTATAAGATTAAATTTTTCTAAGTGTTCTCTAATCTTATTTGCCAAAATTGACTCTAACATTTTTCCTACTATTGACGTTAGACTTATCGGACGATAATTCGACGCAGCTGTTTTATCACCCTTTTTAAAGATGGGCACTACGTTTGCGGTCTTCCACGCCTCTGGAACTTCTCCTGAACTTAAAGAGTCATTAAATAATGTTAAAAGTGGCTGACATAATTCTTCTTTGGTTTCTTTTATAATTTTTGCATATATATCGTCCAGACCTGGCGATTTTTGAGGTTTTAACTTATTAATTTCTTTCAATACGTCCTCCTTACTAATGGTTATTTTACTAAGAATATTTTCCGTATTCTCATCGTAAATATTTGCTGCTTGACGGACCAGGTCTAGATTTTCTTTGGTGAATACTGATATGAAATAATTATTGAGGATGGAGCACATTTCTTTATCTTCACTGGTAATGTCACCTGACTCTGTTCTCAGTGGTCCTATCCTATCTTTATTTTTCGTTCGGTACATTTGATAAAAACCCTTGGGGTTTTCTTTTGATTCTCTTGCAACCTTAATTTCATAACTTCTCTTTGCTTTTCTTATCTCCCTCTTTACTTCTTTATTTAAAATCGTGTATCGGTTACGTAAGTGTTCGTCTCCACGTTTTATTTTTCTATATATTCCTTTCCTTTGGCCTATGAGAGTTTTTAATCTGTTGTTTAACCATCTTGGTTCTGAATTATTCGTTCTAAACGGTTTTGAAGGAATATATCTATCTTGGCCTCCGTGTATTATATTTATTAACTCGTTATACTTCTCACTAGTTGAACGTCTGTTTGGTACTGGAACTGAGTTAATTTCCGTCACCTGGACTACATTCCTATCTACCATCTCCCCCCTCACAGACACCTGACGGACATTCCCACGTGTTTCCTGCGCCTAACCTATGACCTGGGGTTCCCCACTGACCTGGCATGGGCCAACCGGCCTACTGCAGTTATCCTCTCTTCTTATGTTCTTATACTATAACAGCTGCCTGCAGACATTTGGGTCTTTTTAAGTCTGCTTCCTTGTACAAAATTTAGCATTTTCCCATTTCAATACATGACCTGTATTACATCTATGAGCTACGTATGCGTTGTTGGTGTTATACCAGCTCATTGCATACTTGTGTTCATTTATTCTCTTCCAAATCACCAACAACACAGGGGAGAGAGGTGTTTACCCCATTCCATGTGCAGTATGTGATACAGCTTACATAGGTGAAACAGGGCATGATTTGAAATAGAGACTAAAAGAACACAAGTATGTAATGAGCTGGTACAATACCAACAACGCATGTGTAGCTCACAGATTTAATACAGGTCATGTAATGAAATGAGAAAATGCTAAAATTTTGTACAAGGAAGCGGACTTAAAAAGGCGCAAATGTCTGGAGGCAGCTGTTCTAGTATGTTCCAGTACCACTGAACAGAACAGCGGATCTTATCACCTATCGGATTCTGTGGCCAAATATATTGTCAATACGACAGCTTCCTCACATCACCTCCCTAAACACAAAACATCGCCCCTCCTTCCTACCCATCCATCCCCATCCCCTCTCGTCACCCAGCTTCTTGCCCACATATACGACACTTGCACACACACACACACACACACACACACACACACACACACACACACACACACACACACACACATACATACACGCGCGCACACACACACACACACACACACACACACACACACACACACACACACACACACACACACACACACACACACACACACATCTGTGCTGGGATCGGCAATCCCTTTCCCCTTGTGATCTCTATTTCCTTACCCAACATTCCTTCCCTCTCCCTAAGGACTTCCCACTTCACCTGTCCCTTGTGTCTCTCCGTCCTTGTGCCGTGATCTGTAATCCCTTTCCCCTGGACCTCACCTTCCTTACCCTTCCTGTCCCCCCCCCTACCACCCCTAGCCAATACCTCACCCCTCCTCACACCCCCACTGCCTTCTGCTATATATACAGGAATGTGGTGATGGTGTACAGTATCTTCAGCAATTGTATTCTGACGAAGCCTGTGTCAGTGTGAGTAGCCTACTAGCCCGTGTTGAGCGAGGGAAGGTGTGTCGCCTGGGTCGTTACTCAACAGCCTAAGACTCTCCATACGAACATACTTTCTTCTGCTCTTTACCAGTCAAGGTAAAATTATGCTAGTGTGTTGCAGGGACATCATGAGAAAATTATTCTTCTATTTAGTAAATTGACTCCAATGTTTGGTCAGGGTAGGAGCGTAATGGTTATTGTCCTATTTTTGTCGATTTGGTAGAGTTTTTAGTTTTTAGTGCTGTTTTTCACGATTGTCTGCACGTGACACTAAAGCATTATCTTATATTTTATTTTATATATTGTTTTTGTCGACTTAGTAGACTTTTTAGTGCTGTTTTTCACGATTTAGTCTGCACATCACACTAAAGAAATATTTTAAATTTTATATATTGTTTTACAGTCGTCTGAGTATTTGCCGGTGAGAAAGTGTCAGAACAACCTCAGTCACTATCAGTTAACGCTTGGCCTTGCCATAGGGCAGAGGAACTGGAAGAGACAAGAGGAGGGTGGGAAACAAGAGTAGGCTTCAAGAAGGGAGGAGGAGAGGAGCGGGAGGGGAAGAGAGGGAAGGATGAAGAGTAAAATGAAGGTAAGGAGGTGGGAAGGGAGGGGAGAGGAGATACGAACAGATAAGAATTTGACAGTCATTGAGAAAAAAATGGTAGGGAAGGGAAGGGATTTTGAATCTGAAAATATTAAGACTTGCAGATGCTTTCTATGCATTACAATACAAACTTTCAAAAGAATACTTTCCCCTATTCAGACTATTAAAGTTACAGTATCATAATATTAATCTGACAAATTGGAATGCGAGAGCTCAAAGAGGCATGGCTAATACAGACCTTAAATCTAGGTAACAGTATAAATGCAAGAAATAATCCAAATACCTAGGATTTACTTCACGAAACATTAGCAATAGGACATCTACAGTAATACCGCGAGTTAACTAGCATTCCTGAGGTTACGGCCACACCGAAAGCGATGAACGGGGAGGTAGCGTTGAGCGATGAGCGTCGAGGTGAGTGCCAATGCGACGCATGTCCAAATAGGAAGCAGCAACCTCGAGGGCGACAGTCAGAAGCATGCCTATAGAGAAATATCCACTGGACAATTCACTATCTACTGAATTATATTTAATAGATTTGTGTATTGATAAATAATAAAATTGTCAATGTTCTTCACACACACACACACACACACACACACACACACACACACAC
>NC_137062.1:7772294-7804794 GCF_032717465.1 Coenobita brevimanus | reverse complement strand
CTGTTTCTTCTTCTAATGCTATGTAAACATTGTCCTCCACATTGTCATCGATTGGGGAATCACTCTGGCCCTGAATAACTTTACTAGCCAGGTCACTGGTAACAGGTCCTTTGCCAAGACAGTCGTGAGGGGGGGAAAGGGGAGGTTATGCAGTGTAAGGCATTGTCCCTGCTTGGTATCTTGTACAGGAATAGAGGAAGGTGTCCCGTGTATACATACGAAAAATCACGTGCGAAAATTGAAAATTGTGCAAATTATCGACCTTGCAATTGCACGACGTACTGGTACGTCGCCGGGACTGGCAAATGCAAATCGTGGTGACGTACCCATACGTCGTCGGGACGGGGCGGGTTAAAATGCTTTATTTATTATATACTAACATGCTTTATTTATTTTATAATAATTATATCAGTAAACGTATACTTTGCACCTTACAGAACCTTTGAGAGAGAGAGAGAGAGAGAGTACTGAGTGACTCAGGGATGAGGGAGGGATGGGATTAACTGGATGGGAGGTGGGAGGGTGAGGGAAAGGAGTCGTGAACGAAGACTGAAGGACAGGCTGGGGGAAATGAGAAAATTTGACATTTGCCTCGCCTCATCTGTCCAGGTTTCTCTGTCCATGACTGTACAAGGGAATAATTATACCTGACTTCCAATCCTCCGGGACTCTACCTTCCTCCCAGCCCAATCTGCACATCTTCCACATCCATTCTACTACTATCTCTCCCCCATGCTTCAGCATTTCACCACATACTCCATCAATTCCTGGGGCTTTCCCCAATTTAACTTTCTTCATTGCTTCCACAACTTCTATCCTACTGACTTCTTCCTGTCTTCTCATCTCCCTCCTTCTCCCAGCCATTCCCCAGCCACTTATACTCGCATTACTTCCATCCTCTATGTTCAACAATTCCTTAAAGTGTTCTCTCCATCTGCTCACTTTTTCTCCTTTCTCCGCTAGTAATCTACCATTTTTATCTTTCCACTCCCCTGCTAACTTCACTTCCATATATATATATATATATATATATATATATATATACTTATCTGTTTATTAGTTTTAAGCCTACGGTGTAACAAAGGCAATAAAGCACTAAATACTAGTATGAAGTATAGATATTGATGGCCTCTGATAGACTTTATAACAACAGTGGAAAAAACGTTACTTAAGCAGTTGTATGACAAAATAATGCTCGATTATAATTTACCATTTGTATGCAGTTATTCACATATACCTTCCCAGTGCTTCTTCAACACTCCAGTTTTTTTATGGAGTGGATCACCGGAACTCTCCTGTGATATACAGCTCCATTAATTTGTTCAGTAGACATAATTACCAGAACCCAACCGCCCCAACATGCATTACCAGCATGACTGAATGATGATGCAAATGCCTGTGGAATGGGGATGTCGCTATAGGCAGTGCGCGAAATTTTGGAACATGCTGAATTAAGTAACGACGACCGTGGAGGGTGAGCAGGGCAACAAACCTCCCCGCTCATTCAGTATAGCCACCCACATAGGATTTAGTGTGCTTTATCATGTTGCCTCATCCTTTCCCGCTCAAGTCGCCCCGCTTGTCGCGTTTGGTGTGGTTGTACCATAAGGCCACATTTAAATTAAGCATTGCAGTTTTGTATCAGTACTGTAGAACGGATATGAATTCATTAGATAATGTGCAGGGAAACATAAAAAAAATTGTATATGATGTTCGGAACCTCTCATATGAAGACTGACAGAAAAGACTAAATCTATACTCACTGGATAAGCACAGAACATAAGAACATCAGGAAAGAGGATAAATGCAGTAGGCCAATAGGCCTATGCGAGGAAGCTCCTAAATGAGTAAATGAAATACTAGAATGAGATAAGGATAGCAGAGAAGAAGGCGCTCCCCCACCCTTCAAACCCTCCAGGGGAAGCCGGCAGGAAAAAGAAAGAAAACCATGCAGTATAGAGAAACTGGTGTGGGCATTTTATAGAAAAGTGTGAAAGGAGAAAAAGAGACTATCACAGTGTAACCTGAAATGGGAAAAGAATGAACTAGAACTGGTTATAAGATTTTTATTAATAGTCACCACT
This sequence comes from Coenobita brevimanus, assembly GCF_032717465.1. Taxonomy (NCBI): domain Eukaryota; kingdom Metazoa; phylum Arthropoda; class Malacostraca; order Decapoda; family Coenobitidae; genus Coenobita; species Coenobita brevimanus. The sequence continues at coordinate 7,802,710 of NC_137062.1, read as the reverse complement.
TACTGTATTTGTCATATGCTTATCTAATCTATGCTTGTAACTCTCAGTGGAATGGGCAGCATCTACATCACTAGGCATCTTATTCCATTCATCTACTCTGTTGCCAAACCATTTTCTACCCATTTCCTTACCAAAAATGGAATTTATCTACTTTAAAACCATAACTTCTGGTTCTGTCCTGTATCCTCACTTTAACCCGTACCGTGCTAGTGATGTAGATCTACATCCCTTTCAAAAACGCCGGTGACGTAGATCTACATCCCTTTCAAAAACGCCGGTGACGTAGATCTACATCCTGCATTGAGAAGTCACTGCAAACAACCTAAGTAAAATGGAAGGTAATAACGTATCTCACTAACTTCAGATATTTCTCTGCTATGCTTACAACACTGATTTAGGAGCATGGGAGGCGAATGAGTCTTCACAGGCTTACAGCCACTCTGCTGTGTCAGTAACCTTGAAGATTTCGGAGGTCAAAGTGGCACCAACCTGACTCGATTTCAACATACTTTCTGGCTTTGATGATTACTTTTATTAGTGCCACGGATTTTATGTTGATGTATTAAGCCCGTTTACCCACAAAAATAATCCAAAATTGGTTCACGAGCTCACAGATGCTCTGCGCTCTCAGTAACCTCGAAGATTTCAGATGTTGATTGGCATCAGTCTTACTCGATTCAGCTAACACTCTGGCATTGGTGATTACTTTTTTTAGTGCCAGCGATCCTATATTGATGTATTAAGCCCATATAGCGAGGAAAAAAATCCAAAATCTTCAAAAGCTCACAGCCACTTTGCTCTCTCAGTAACCTCGAAGATTTCAGAAGCAGAGTGGCACCAACCTGCCTCGATTCAGCTAACTATCTGGCTTTAGTGATAACTTTTATCAGTGCCAGGGATCGTATATCGATGTATTAAGCTCATTTTGCCAGAAATAAAAAAATATCCACATTGGCCGGCGTAGATGGGTATCAGTTTATTTTTTTGCCCAGCATGATACGGGTTAAACACATTGTTGATGTCTTGTTTACTAATTCCCTTCATCCACTTATACATCTTAATTAAGTCTCCCCTTACTCTACGCCTTTTGTATTGAGTGCAAATTTTGTCTTTTTAGTCTGCCTTCATATGGCAGGTTCCGAACATCATATATATATATATATATATATATATATATATATATAATTTTTCTTTGCACATTTTCTAACGAATTTATATCCATACTATAGTACAGACCAAAATAGCACGGCAAAGTCTAAATGTGGCTTTACTAATGCTAAATAAAGCCACAATATTATTTCTGATGTCCTATAGCTCAAATAAATCATAGGACCCTATTTGCTTTATTTTTCACATTAATACAGTTTCTTTGGTTTAAGGTCTTAACCAACCACAACTGCTAGATCTCTCTCGCATTCTGATGCACTAATTTCTTTGTTATCTAAGTTGTATTTGGTATCACCAGTGGTCTTGCCTACATTGTTTTACATTTTTCAATGTTAGGTTCTGTTTTTCAATTTTTAGCCCATTTAGATGATAAATCGAGCTCCTTTTGTAAGTTAAGGCAGCCATCAGCTGAATTAATGATACGACCTATTTTTGCGTCATCGGCAAATTTGCTACAACTGCTAGTGATTCCTATGTCTACATGTCTAGATTATTTATATATATAACAAATAATAAGGGACAGAGTACTGATCACTGTGGTACACTGTTAGTTACATATCCCTAACCCGACATAGTACCATTCTTTAAAATTCTTTGCTTTTGTCTCTTCAGCCATCATTCTATCCATTTTAAGATATTGCCATCTATACCTTGTGCTTGAACCTTTATAAGTAGCCTGTCATGTCGGACCATATCAGAAACTTTACTAAAGTCCAGATAAAATAATATCGTAAGCTTTATTGCTGTCTACTGCCTCACAGACCCCCAAGAAGAATGACAACAAGATTGTAAGGCATGATCGTCTTTGCCTGAATCCGTGCTGACTTTCATTTATAAGATTAAATCTTTCCAAATATTCTCTAATTTTATTTACCATTATTGACTCTAGCATTCTTTCTACTATTGATGTTAGGCTTATTGGACGATAATTCAATGCAGCTGCTTTATTACCCATTTTAAAAATGGGCACTGCGTTTGCGGTCTTCCATGCCTCAGGAACTTCTCCTGAAATGGAAGAATCACTAAATAACATTAGAATTGGCTGACATAATTCTTCTTTGGTTCCATTACAATTTTTGCATATATATCATTCGGACCTGGCGATTTATGAGGTTTTGAGATTAATTTTTTTCATGGGTGTCTGGATGGGGGGAGGGCAAGGGGGGCAGTTACCCCCGCTTGGAATTCGACGGCTTCAGTTCTTGTTCAAGGATGGTTGAGTGATTTGATTCGATTCATGCATTCTGTCACTTTATGCATTTAATGTAAGTCATGTAACTCATGTAAGTATATGCCTATGCCTATTTGGAGTGTGTGTATTTTGATATAACCACACATATATGTATAATTTCTTTTGTTTTTCTCCCCTTTACAAAAAATCCTGCAGCTGTCCATGTTTCTTTTAATATGTCCTCCTTACTTTGGTTATTTTATTCAGAATACTGTCCACATTATAACAGTAAATATTTGATCTTGAGACACCAGGTCTAGATTTTCATTGGTAAATATTGATACGATATAATTACAGTAATCCCTATACTATCCGGACGCCCACTATCTGGAGTCCTCACTAACCGGACATTTTGGGCTCGGGCCTTTCGAACCCAAAATTGGCCAGAAAACGTTAAAAAAATATATATATATATCAACCATAAATTGAAATAGGCACGGAGTGCAGAACAGCTGTGTTTAAGCTAGCTGCTTGTTTTCCCGATCCCTCCCCATCTAACTACCATCCGGACCAGACGCTCATTCAATGGATGCCGCATGTGCTCATTTTTGTGAATAAAAAGTGAATAAACTGCAATACCTCACAACTAAACCACATGGAAAATTACAGTGTTGTGCAGTGTTATGAAATTAGAATTCAGAGTGCAAAGATTAAGTACAGAGTGTTGAGGTGCATGGTATGTAGGAGGACTTCTGGGCCTTGAGTGCAGGCTGTGATGCCTATGCCTAGAGTCTGACACATAAAAAATAAAAAGAAACTGACAGTTGAATCTGTCGTGGTGCAATTAAGAACTGAATGTGCAGTGTTAAACAATTAGAACTCACAGTGCAAAGGATTAAGTGCAACACAACACTGGATTCCCGTATGTGCTTCAAGGATATTTCCGCCACTGACAGAATCTTAGAGGAGGCGGGTTAACCTTCATAACGAACGGCCATGGACGTGTTGTAAGTACCCTGTATATTGCTAAAAATTTTCCATACTCTTTTATTTTTTAATGCGAGGAAGAAGGAAGCAAAGACTGGGCCCGCATTAATGTTCCTTCCAAGAAAAAAAAAAAAAAAGAGCCAAATTCAAGATCTGATCATTTCGAGATGCCTGGACACACTGCATTTGAAAGACAGGAGATCATAGGAATTAGGAAATACAGACAGAGGGAGGCAGTTCCAGAGTTGACCTGCTGCAACTGAGAGTAACGGTTAACTCTTGCATTAGAGAGTTGGACAGCAAAGGGATGAGAGTTTGTTGCTAGACGGGTGCTACGCGCCCATCGTAGAGGTGGAGGGATGCAAGGAGACAGTTCAGAGGAGCAGTGACCACTGAAATAGCGATGGAAAAGAGAAAAAGAGGCAACAGCACGGCGAAGAGACAAGGGTTGAAGGGAGCCAGTAAGAGGAGGAGAGTTCATGAGGAGAATAGCCTTTGACTCCATCCTATTCAGAAGAGCTGTATGTGAGGAGCCTCTCCACACATGAGAGTTGTACTCTAAACAGGGGCGAATAAATCCACTGTATAAAGTCAACAACTGTGCAGGAGCAAAGAAGGCACTGAGTCGGCTTAGCACACCCAATCTATTGGAAGCAGATTTTACAAGAGATGCAATATGATCTTTTCAAGATAAGTCCCGAGTGAATGAAACCCCAAGCATGTTCAAGGATGATGCAGGATTGAGCTAGATATTATTTAACATTAGTGGGTATTCCCGTGGAAGATTCTGATGGGTTGATAGGTGTAAAAACTGAGTCTTTGATGCATTAAAAACAAGATTATTTTTACCCTAGTCAGAGATATGAGCCAAGTCAGGCATTAGGTGTGCTATAGCCTCATCCCTTGTTTGTTGGAGTAACTGCTGAGATGGGCGTTGCGGGAACTGAATGGAAAGGTGAAGAGTGGAGTCATCAGCGTACAAGTGGATAGGGTTATATGTACAGCTTAAAAGATCATTGATGAATAAAAGGAAGAGAGTTGGTGATAGGACAGAGCCTTGAGGAACACCACCGTTAATAGATCTAGGAGAAGAAAGATGGCCGTCTACAACAGCAGCTATAGAATGACCAGAAAGGAAGCTATAGATGAAGGCACATATAGGATAGAAACCATAAGAGAGCAGTTTGGAAATTAAAGATTTATGCCAGACTCGATCGAAAGCCTTTGAGATGTCAAGTGCAATGGCAAAGCTTTCACCAAAGTCCCGAAAGGAGGATGACCAGGAATCTGAAAGGTAGGTGAGATCGCCAGTGAAGTGTCCCTGACAGAACCCATACTGACGATCAGAAAGAAGTGATAGGAAAGATGCTTTAAACTTTTTTTTGTTGAGAATAGACTCGAAAACTTTTGAGACACAGGACGTTAAAGCAATTGGACGATAGTTAGAGGGTTGGGAATGGTCACCCTTCTTTGGGACCGGCTGAATGAGAGCAAACTTCCAACAAGAAGGAAAGGTACAAGTAGAAAGACAAAGGCAAAAGAGTTTACCTAGGCAGGGTGTAAGCACAGAAGCACAGTTCTTGAGAACAATAGGAGGGACCCCATCAGGCCCATATGCCTTGTTATTGTTGAGGTCAGTGATGGCAGAAAATACATCATCTGAAGAAATTTTAATGTCTGTCATGAGGAAGTCAAAGGGGAGGAAGTGAGGGAGGAACAGCACCAGAATTGGAGGTGGAATTGGAGGAGAAAGTCTGAGCAAACAGATCTGCTTTATCAGTAGAAAAAATGGCTACAGAGCCATCAGAGTAGAAAAGAGGATGGAAGGATGATGAGGTAAAAGTTGTTAGAAAGGTTTTTGGCAAGGTGCCAGAAGGAGCGGGAAGAATTCGAGTTGGAAAGTTGAGAGCATTTAGTATGGATGAAATTATTTTTTGCAAAGCGAAGAACAGACTTAGCACGATTCCGGGCAGAAACAAAAAAGATGTGACTCAGGGGTGGGTTGGCTCCAGTACCTTTTATAGGCCCTCTCCTTGTTGCGGAAAGCATTAGAACAAGCGTGATTAAACCAAGGCTTTTTGCATTAGTCAGAGGATATGAGAAAGGAATGTATGCCTCCATGCCAGAGAGAATAACCTTTGGAAAGTGCAAGGCACACCCCAATGGCCCCCGGCCATGAAAGCAATAATCATTCCATGGAAAATCAAAGAAGTACTGCCTGAGGTGCCACAGACGACGTTTCCCTGGAGGGTCCACAGGCCGTACTGGAACGATAGGACAGGTTAAAGTAACAAGGTTGTGATAGGAGGAGCCCAACGGAGAGAAAAGATTAATAGTGTAAGCAGAAGGATTAGTTGTAAGGAAGAGATCAAGTATGTAGGAGCTTTCTCCAAGGCAGTCAGGGATATGGATAGGGTGCTGTACAAGCTGCTCTAGGTCATTAAGAATAGAAAAGATGAAGGCTTGTTCACCAGGTGGATCAGTGAAAGGAGAGGAGAGCCAAAGGTGGTGGTGAACATTGAAATCTCCTAGAATGGAGATTTGAGAGAAAGGAGATATGGATAGAATGTGTTCCATCGTGGAAGTAAGATGGTCGAAGAATTTTTGATAGTCAGTAGAATGAAATAAGTAAACAGCGCAGATATTTTTTGTCAGAGAATGGCAGGAGAGCCGAAGCCAGAGGGTAGAGAATTCAGAAGAATCAAGTTCAGGAGCAAGAGAGCAAGATAGGTCATTGTGTACATATACGCAACATCCACCTTTGGTTTTGAAACGAGTATAGAGAAAGTAGATGGATACAGAGAAGGGTTTCTTGTCAGTTGCCTCAGACAGCTGAGTCTCAGGAAGAAAGAGAAGGTGAGGTTTAGATGAGGAGAGGTGGTGTTCATCAGACAGAAAGTTAGAGGAAAGGCTGCAAATGTTGCAGAAGTGAAGAGTTGAGTCAGACAGTGGATCCAGGCAACTCAGAGTGTCGTTACCAGGAGAGGGGCGGATGGTAGGGGTATTTATGGTCCCCTTCCTCTCCCCCCCCGGGGACTCCAAGGAATTGTTGTTTTGTGCCATTTTTCTTTTATTTAATTTTGAAAAGGAAGTGTAGTGTGCATGTGGTTTAGTGATGATAGATTGAGAAACTTGTATTGGAGACCATGCTGGCCTACTCTCTGTGTTACTGAAACACAGAAAAAGTTCAGCAAAGGGGGATGGTCAGGAACTAGTCCTGAGGGCTGATGAAACGGGAGCTCCAACTCTCCCTGTCATCAGCTTTCCATCCACCTTGGGAGTACTGCCTTGCTCGACTGGTGCTACAGTCTACTTCTCACTTCTGATTTTTCATTTTCTGTTTCCTTTTGATTTATTTCATGCTTTCTGTCCCTTGTGTGAAAAGGCTCTTAAATAGGTGCTATGCATGTCCAGTAGAGTTATGTAGGTGGTTTTCTGAGTTAGGCTGCATTAGGGTTCATAAGTACCAGTCCAGGAGGCAGGGGCCCACTATCCGGATGGACCCACTTTCCGGACATGCCTTTGGCTCTATTACATCGGATAGTGAAGAGATTACTGTATTTAGGAGAGAGCACGTTACTTTATCTTCACTGGTAATTACGAGGGAAGGTGAAGCTCTAATGTGTCTCTCGTCCAGTAGTGATATTTTCTCACATATGAACGGCCCAACCCAGCCCAGCCCGACCGCATTGCTTTTGAGAAGCTTATATCTCAGCAAATACAGGTCCAGTCACTGTGTGATTTTCACCATATGGTAGCCTCATTCTTTAAGATTTGTTTTTGACAGTTTTTTTTTTTTTTTTTTATGTGTCCGACTTCTGGGCATAGGCTTCACAGCCTGCTATCAAGGCCCAGCAGTCCTCCTACATACCATACACCTCTACATGTCACCACTTCGGCGCTAACACCCACCGTCCATATTGAATACATGCTAGGGCTGTCTCGTACAGGACTGGTGTATTGGTATTAGCGGGGGTATTTTTACGACATGTCGGCGGGTCTTCTGGTAGATCAGTAAAGCCTGATTTAATGAAATCACATCCAGCCTATGCATGAGACACGTGACGCACGGGAAGTGCAGCATGTTGAAAATCTTCAAAAGAGGGACACAGGCCAGACAGTTGTCTGTAAAGGCATGAAACTTCATAAGTAGATACCCATCAATATACTTTCGGGATCCGCGGGGTGTAAAGCAGCATTTCAAGGCTTTTGGATTTAAATGACTTTGTTCCCACTTCAGCAACAAAGGCGTTTTACTGGTGTTACTTAATTCAGTTCTGAGAGGTCCTATCCTATCTTTATTTTTTGTGCAATACATGTGGTAAAAACTCATAGGGTTTTCTTTCGATTCACTAGATACCTTAATGTCATAACTTTACTTTTCGTATATCCTTCTTTACATCCCTACTTAAAATCGCGTACCAGTTACGTAAGTGTTCCTCCCTCTTTTTTATTTTTCTATATATTCCTTTCTTTGGCCTATGAGAGATTATAATCTGTTGTTTAACCATCTTGGTTCTGAATTATTTGTTGCAAACGGTTTTCAAGGGATATATCTATCTTGGCCTTTGTGTATCATAATTTATTTACTGTACTGATTTGCCTCCACCAGGAGGTATATGTTTACCCCACTTTTGTTCGTTTTTTTGTTTGTCTGTTTGTGACCTCTGCATAAATTACAAGACAATTTCAGCTCCTAGGATCAGCCACAACCCTTACACTAATTTTGAATAAGATTTGATATATATATATATATATATATATATATATATATACAGACAGACAACCACACTTGGTATCATGTCAGATAAAAGCTAAACCATTCTTAAATTCCAAGCGCAGGTGTAATAAATATGTGCAGCACTATAACGCAACCTGACAGGGAGTCTCGTGTATAAAAATACTGTAGTGATAAAAAGGATCAGCCTGTGAGAATGAGTGTTCGAAAGAGATTTATATTATGAAAGATGTGTGAGATGAGAGGAAGTGTGTGCAGTAAGTAAGTGTGAAGAGCAAGGTTGTGTGTGAAAGAAGGGGAATATAAAGTAGAACAAATAATACAGAAGAGAATGATAGCCTATGGAAAAGGAGTGAGTGAGAAGTAAAATGAAAATACGGGAGCATGTTGTGTAGCAGTATATTGTGTTTGAAGGAAGGCTGGTGTAAGCGAGGAGGCAAGTTTGAGGTATGTAAAGTGTCAACAAAGAGAGAGAGAGAGAGAGAGAGAGAGAGAGAGAGAGAGGATGAGGGTGGTACGCAAGAAGTAGCAAAAGGAACGGGGAGTGTGTGTCCAGATGAAGGAGACGGTGGCCGAATCGGTAGAGTTGGCCTGCAGTCCTAATGGACCCAGGTTCAAATCCCCTTTTGCGACAGGGAACAGTTTAAGGATAAGAATTTCAGACTTACTAATCTACCAGAAGACCCGCCGACATGTTGTAAAAATTCCACTGCTAAAACCAACACGCTAATCCTGTATGAGACAGCCCTACCATGTATTCAATATGGACGGTGGGAGATAGCGCCGAAGTGGCAACATGTGGAGGTGTATGGGCAGAGGAGGACTACTGGGCCTTGGCAGAGGCCTGTGAAGCACATGCGCAGAGCTGGACAGTTTAAAGAAAATCATGTAGGTTGAGAAGTAGGTGCACAGGAAGTTGCAGCAACTGCACTCAAAAATCATTATTACCATGTTTGGATAGATGCATCAAGACTTGCAAAAGTAAGAACAAAAGTTCAACCATTAGTGTAGATACATCCACTCAGGCACCTCAAATTGAGCAGGCGAAGATAAAGGACAGAACAAGCGATGATAGAAGGACGACAAGTGATAGTACAAAGAATTGTTATATTGTTGGATGAATACAGACACTCGAGAATTTATAGCAGAATATCCGATAAAAGGCTATAATATTTTTGTGACAAACCGTTTGGGAAGAAAGGGGGGAGAAGTAGCTATTTATGTAAAGGATTAATTACACTGTTACAATAAAGCAGACATTAAAGTAAATAGAGACACAGAAAGTGTCTGGGTTGAAATTTGTAACAATAGGGAGAAATTAGTTTTAGGAGCTATTTGCAGATCTCCAAAATTAAGTAAATCAGACAGTAAACACCTTTGGGAGGAAATTAGGAAAGCATCACAGTCCAGCTTAGAAGTAATTGTAGGGGACCTTAATCTGCCAAGGATTGATTGGAGAAATCAGACAGGGGATGCAGAGTCAGAGGAATTTCTAGAGGTAGTACAGGATAATTTCCTTTATCAATATATCAGGGAGCCCACCAGAGGTAATAATATACTTGATTTGGTTTTAGCTAATAAAGAAAATGTCATTAGTGATATAGAGGTTGGTGGACGACGTGGTAACAGCAATCATGAAGAAATTAAGTTCAAACTTATTTGGGATGCCTGCTCCACTGAAAATACTTCCACTGTTCCTAATTTTCGTCTAGGTTTCGATGGCGTAAGAACATATTTTAGAGCGGTATTCCGTAGGGAAAATAGCTATTTTAAGGAATGCCAGGTCAGTGGGGAACCCAGGTCATAGGTGAGGGGCAGGGAACACGTGGGAATGTGCGCCAGGTGTCTGTGGAGGGTGAGGTCATAGATAGGAATGTAGTCCAGGTGACGAGGATTAACTCAGGTTCAGTACCAAGCAGACGTTTGACCAGTGAGAAATATAACAAGTTAGTAAATATAATACACGGAGGCCAAGATAGATATATCACTTCAAAACCGTTTAGAATGAACAATTCAGAACCAAGATGGTTAAACAACAGATTAAAATCTCTCATAGGCCAAATGAGAGGATTATATAGAAAAATAAAACGTGGAGAGGAACACTTACGTAACAGGTACCCAATTTTAAATAGAGAGGTAAAGAGGGAAATACGAAAAGCAAAGAAAAGTTATGATATTAAGATTGCTAGTGAATCGAGAGAAAACCCCAAGGGTTTTTATCAAATGTACCGTATGAAAAATATAGGATAGGACCACTCAGAACAGAATCAGGTGACATTACCTGTGAAGATAAAGAAATGTGCTCCATCCTAAATAATTATTTCATATCAGTATTCACCAAGGAAAATCCAGACCTGGTCCCTCAAGCAGCAAATATTTACGATGAGAATACGGAAAATATTCTTAGTAAAATAATCGTTAGTAAGGAGGACATATTGAAAGAAATTACTAAGTTAAAACCTCAAAAATCGCCAGGTCCGGACGATATATATGCAAGAATTATAAAAGAAACCAAAGAAGAATTATGTCAACCACTTTTAACATTATTTAATGACGCTTTAACTTCTGGAAAAGTTCCAGAGGCGTGAAAGACACAAACGTAGTGCCCATCTTTAAAAAGGGTGATAAATCAGCTGCGTCGAATTATCGTCCAATAAACCTAACATCAATAATAGTAGGAAAAATGTCAGAATCAAGAACACTTAGAAAGATTTAATCTTTAAACAAAAGACAGCACGGATTCAGGCAAGGACAATCCTGCCTCATAAACTTATTGTCATTCTACTCAGAGGTCCATGAGGCAGTAGATGGCGATAAAGCTTATGATGTTATTTATCTGGACTTTAGTAAAGCTTTTGATAGGGTCCCACACGAAAAGTTAGAAAGATTCGAGCACACGGTTTAGACGACGATATCTTAAAATGGATAGAATCCTGGCTGAAAGGATGAAAGCAGAGAGTATTTCTAAATGGAACTAAGTCGGATTGGGGATTAGTAACTAGCGGTGTACCACAGGGTTCAGTACTCGGTCCCTTATTATTTATTATATATATAAATGATTTAGACTTAGGAGTCACTAGCAGCATCAGCAAATTTGCTGATGATGCAAAAAAAAGGCGTATCATTAACTCGACTGACGATTGCCATAATTTACACAAAGACCTCGATACATTGTCCAAATGGTCTAAAACTTGGCAAATGGAATTTAACGTTGAAAAATGCAAAGTACATAACGTACGCAAGACCACTGGAGACACTAAATACAGTTTAGATAACAAAGAAATTAGCAAATCGGAATGCGAGTGGGATCTTGGAGTTATGGTTAGTAGCGACCTTAAACCAAGGCAACACTGTATTAATGGGAGAAATAAAGCAAATAGGGTCCTAGGATTTATTTCGAGAAGCGTGAGCAATAGATAATCAAAAGTAATACTGCAACTTTATCTAGCAGTAGTAAGGCCATATTTAGACTACGCAGTACAAAATTGGTGTCCTTACTATAGAATGGATATTAACTCGTTAGAAAATGTACAGAGAAGAATGACAAAAATGATACATGACGTTCGGAACCTGTCATATGACTGAAAAGACTAAGTCTGCACTCGCTAGAGAGGCGTAGATCAAGGGGAGACTTAATTGAGGTGTTTAAGTGGATGAAGGGTATAAATAAGGGAGATATTAGCAAGGTACTTAAAGTGAGCATACAGGATAGAACGAGAAGTAATGGTTTCAAACTAGAAAAATTCCGTTTCAATAAGGAAATAGGTAGAAATTGGTTTGGTAATAGAGTAGTAGACTAATGGAATAAGCTACCTAGTAATGTAGTTGCTGCCTCTTCCATTGAGTTTCAAGCATAGGCTAGATAAGCATATGACAAATAAGGTGTGGGTATAGAAAAAAAATATCTTATAACCAACACTAATTCATAATTTTTCCTTTTCAGGTTACACCATGATAGTCTCTATTCTCCTTTCACTTTCCTATAAAAAGTCCACGCCAGTTTTTATATACTGCGTTGTGTTCTTTCTGACTTTATCCTGCCGGCTTCGGCTGGAGGGTTTGGAGGGCTGGGGAGAGCCTTCTTCTTTGCTGTCCTTATCTCATTCTAGTAGTTCAGTTACTATTCTAGGAGCTGCCTAGCATAGGCCAACCGGCCTACTGCAGTTATCCTCTCTTCTTATGTTCTTATTTACCGAACCTCAAAAGGATGGGAGATTCGTTTGAACCCTTCAGACTCCCGTCTGCTTTTATGCTAGATAAATACTGCATATATTACTAAATCTGAAAGCATGCTATTATATTTCTATTGTTGTTTTATTAAGTGCACACCATGCCTTAACCTACTTGCTTATCAATAAGATTTTTTGTTAATCTCAGTTCCTTCCATGAATTCATTTTTCACCTGGCAGAATCAGGTCAGACGCTCTTATCCAAATGAATAATTTACATCATTCGTCTAATTTACATACGTTACGAGTACTGCAGCTGTATATCATATGCATACACATTTCTTATATACCAACCACTTCAGTCAATATGGTCAGGGAATCTCCAACACAGTCCTATGATGGTAATAACAGGGTTTGCCAGCCCATTCATACGCTTAAATTGACGACGCAAAATAACACACTGCTGACATCTACCAAAACACTCCAGTCACTAACATTTTATCATTGTCGGTAACTGTACCATTGACAGCACTGATAACTGGCACAGTGACTGGTGAGTTAGAAGTGTGTTTGTTTACATAGGTTTCGGGGTATGAATGGACTGGTGAACCCCGTTGGCATTATCAGATCACAATGCTTGAGATTCCACCTTTATATAATAGGCTAAGATTTTCGTGTATAAAGTATGTGTATGCGTAATACATCTATACAATATGCAGCTGGAGTGTTCATAATAGATATAACTCAGACGAATAATGTGCATTAATCACTTAGGTAACTGTCGCATTTGGTTTTGGCCAGGTGAACCATGGGTGCACTGAAGCAACTGACGCCATAAGTCTTCTTACTAACCTTAGTAGGTTAAGGCATTCTGTGCATATATTGAAGTCAAGGAAATAATATCATACACAGAGTAACATGCTTTGCAGGATTAGTTATAATAATAAAAAATCACGCATGGAAGCAGAGATTTCAAAGGGCTCAAACGAATCAGATGTTTCATTTGAGGTTCCATTAATTGGTGAGTATAATGATTTTTATCTTTGTCGATGCGGATGTTGATTAAGACAAAAATGAAATGAGAAATTACTCATGTTAAAAAAGCTCCCATTGCTTCACCTTGAAACAAACTTCCCATCCCTTCTCCTCAGCCTCTTAAGCACCTTCTGCCACACGCACACACCCCGTCATCTTCTACACTTCTCTCTCTCTCTCTCTCTCTCTCTCTCTCTCTCGTCCTCAAATTTGCCTCCTTCATTGCACCATCCATCCTTCATATACTCGTTTCTTCCCTCACACACAGTTTACTATACAACATACTTCCTCCTCATTGTCCATTAACCTCTCGATCACACTCCTTCCACCCACTCTTCTTCCCTCGCATAGTATTTTTTCTCTTCACCCTCTCCTATTTTCACACACAATCTTCCTCTTCACACTTGTTTGCCATTGCACACGCTCTTACTCCAGTGCTTTCTCGCATCTCACACACCTTCCCTAATACAGTATTTCAAACACTCATTATCACAGGCCTCATTCTTTTATACCTTGTTATTTTTCAAGAGACCTCATTTGTCAGGTTGTGTTGTGTTAGAGCAACTTATTACACCTGTGCTTGCGATTTAACCCGCCCCGTACCCACGACGTTGATGCACGTCTCAATTTTTGTTCATGCTCAGTCCCCACAATGTACTGTATACGTTTTGCAATTGCAAGGTCAATCGTTTGCACATTTATTGAATTTCGCGCGTGATTTTTGGTACGTATACACGGGACACCTTCCTCTACCACACCTTAGAACATTTTAATACGTTACTGATACTGTGTGTGCTTGAGATAATACTAGGCTCACTATAATAGTAAGGCCTGTAAATATGCAGTAATATGACACTCACTATAATAGTAAAGCCTGTGGTGGAAACTGGTATAATGTTGGTGGAAAAGTATCATGTAAGTTGAAACAACAGTCATAGTGAGTCAATTGTGCAAGAATTCAGCAATTTTCATGTGTTCATGAATGAAACAGTGCTTATATTTCCTATATTTTTGTGTAAAATCCAATATATTCTTGTACTACATGTAAATTTGAACCAAGTTAATAAATATCTACGTATTTTGAGTGGTTCCCAATAGTTACCCTACCACAGAAACGTGACAGCAGCAGCACTGCCACAGAAAACACACTAGATTAGGTGTTCTGAGGGTCACCTGTCTAGACCAATTTTAACCTCGGGTGAGCAATTTCTTGGTGATTTTCCATTAGTCTCACCAGAAGTGGAGGTTCAAGCAAAAAAAAAAAAGAGTTGAAAATTTGTCGGGTTTTGGGGGTGGGTTATGTAATAAATTAGTCAGTACGGGGTGGATTAAGAGTGTTATAATTTGTTCGAAAGTTTGTCTGATTTTAACAAAAATTATTTTGAAAGAGGCTCAGTGAAGGAGCTGACCAACCGTGTTTGCTAACTATATGAAGGTCACATTGTTAGATCAGAGGTATACCAAGTAACGTTGCCCAAAGTTTCATCCAGCCGGGTGTCATCCAATCCTATGTTGCCCCATGAGGAGTGTAGGAGCCCAGGGCTAGGCAAGTTGGTCCTGAGATTTAAGATGAGAGTAACCAGCCTCACTAATCCCTTACTCATCCCTGAGTAGAATACATGAGCAATAAACCCCAATCACCCTTTGGATATAAACCTTCACCGGCTTAATCCGATTGGAGAGCCATAATCACCCACTAAACCACCAGGCGCCAAAATTTGGTAATATGATTACCACCCAGCATAGTAAATGGTTTCCTGGTGTACAGGAAACTATTAGGCTTGTCACTCAGTGTAGAGTCACCCACAGGCAGAAGGAAGAGGAAAGAATGAAGGGAAGAAAGACAGAAAAGGGAGTGTAAAGTCACCCCGTAGGCAAAAGGACAAGGAAAGAATGAAGGAAGAGACAGAAGAGGGATGAAAGAAAAGAAGAATGGAGGAGAGGAAAGGGCAGACACCCGAGACCACCACTACACCGAGTGAGTGGATGGTGAGCGCCCCGACCTGCCAAAGTTTTTATCCGATTAAAACCAAACTTGTGGAAGGAGTAAGGCTAAGACAAGAACGAATGAATCTAAGGTCGAAGTTAATGTCAGATTTCAACCCATGCTTTTGTGTGTGAACAAAATAATTTGAACCAAACATTTTGGATAGGTTAAGGGTCGGGCAAAAATGGAACAGTTCACTGTTGCATCTGTCTTCCTGTCTGCCTGAATTTCTTTGTCAGTCTCTTTGTTCGTCGGCCTCCGCTCCCCCCCCCCTCTCTCTCTCTCTCTCTCCCCCATACACGTTCTTGTTTGGCGTTGAATTTCGCTCCTAGATACACCTTTAGTACAGCGGTATAATGTTGTGTCTGCCGTAGTTCGTCTGGCAGTGACGGTAGTGGCATTGTAGGACGATACTGTTAGGCGGCACAAGTATGAACAATCCTGGAAAAATGTTTCGTTGCTATTCTATAATATATCGGATAAACATTATCATAAATAATAATTGAATAATTAGAGCATAAACTGCATTTTCTAACAATCGTTGAACTCAAAGATCTTTATGAATATCATTGCATTTAAGTGGTTTAAATATACTGTACGGTTAAAAAAAAAAAGTGCCAAAGCTGTTACCAGATGTAGCAACGGGGGAAAAGGTTCCCAGAATAGGCTGGTTTTATTATACCGTCATTATTTACCGGGAATTCAGGTATAAATGTATATTATCATACCATTCCTCAAATACTCTTGTATTTCAACTCATATCTATAGAGGAAGTGGTTGAAAATGTCTGTTATATATAATTTTCATCTTCACATTCATTTTCAAGCATACTTTTAGACTCATCCTATTTAGACTAACTTACATTCCATAAATACACGTAATTCTGTAGAAAGTATTCTGACGTCAGTGAATCGAAGACTGTTCAATTGCTCACCATTATTTAACTGATTCCTTTGCCATCCTGTGCTAAGGTTCTGCTGTTATGTCCTCTAAGCATGCTGCACATAACTTTGGTAAAATGGCTTCTTGTCTAACTGACCTTTTTATTGGTATTTTCTGGCTGCCCATATCGAGCCCAGCAACAGCAGTGGTATCTTTATAAATACCTTATAGCAGTTTGACGTACATTTCTTGTACACCTTGTCATCAGATTACTTTCATCACTGCTGCTGCCTCATCTGAACCAAATGCTCTCTCATAATCAGTAAACGTCACGCAAACACGTGCCACATGCAGTAATCCTCGTACTTTCCGGACGCCCACTTTCTGGACACCCCACTTACTGGATATTGTGGGCCTGGACCTTCGGAACCCAAAAATGGCCAAAAAAAGAAAAAAATCCCCCCAAAATCCTAATTTTTTCCCACCCGTAATTTGAAATTGCCGCGTGGCACGGAACAGTTGTTACACCACGGCCCCTTCACCCCTTCCTTCCACCCCCCTCACCCCTCCCCTGTCAGGGTTGACATTTGGTATTTTTCATTACCAAATGTGGGTCAATTTGGTAATGAAAAATTCGTTTGGTAATGAATCAGAATAATGCATTACCAAATGGATTTTTCACATGTATGAGGATACACAGGATGGAGATGGTGAATTGTTTGCTCTCTCTGATTAATTTGCTAGCCTACATAGCGTGAAAATAATCAACATGCTGTTAGTTATAAGGAGAGTGATTACATGTATTTCCACTTGTATATATGATTAGTGAAGAATAAATTCTAGCTTTACGAATTTGGTAATGAAAAGTTAAATTAGGTAATGAAAATTGAGGAGTTTGATAATGTGGCCGTTGCAATCTGGAAACTCTGTTTCCTCGTCATCAACAGTTACTGCTTAACTTCAATCGCGAGTGTATGCTTATCAGAGTGGATGCCACACATGCTCATTTATTTTGTGAATAAACAGTGAATAAATTGCAATACCTCACCAGTAGACCACACAGGAATTTAGTGTTGTGCAGTGTTAAGAAATTAGAATTTAGAGTGCAATGGATTAACTGTGGAGTGCAAAAGTGGCAGTTGGAACTGGCAGTTGAAACTGGCGTGTTACAGTTAACAATGTGCAGTGTTAAACAATTATAACTCACAGTGCAAAGAATTACTGCAAGTGCAGCACAACACTGGATTACTGTATGTTCTTCAAGAGCATTTTCACCACTGCCGAAGCCTTAAAAAGGTGGCCACAGAAGTGCTGTAAGTACCCTGGCTGAGGTACAGTCACTTCTAATTCCTCATTCTTTGGTTCTTTTTCATTTATTTCATGCGTTATGTCCATTATTGGTGTGAATAGGGTCTTAAACTGGTTTAAATAGGTGCTATGCATGTCCGGTAGGGAGTTATTTAGGTGGCTTTCAAAGTTAGGGTGGGTTAGGGTCCTTAAGTACCAGTCCAGGAGCCATGGGCCCACTTTCCGGACAGGACCACTTTCCAGACATGCCTTTGGCTCTATTACATCGGATAGTAGAGGGATTACTGTATTTTTAATTTGAATGTTTACTTAACTATTGATTTCAATATGGTCAGTTTTGTACTTATCAATCCATATACCTATAGCAAAATGCCTTATTCCCTGAGAGGGTGGCCAGCATCAAAATCACCTCCATGTCACTTTGCCCTCTGCTTTCAGGCTGCCTTTCCTGTAACTCATGCCGCCCTCATTCTACACATCAGCAGACCTTCCCTGGTATCCCCTTCCATCGCTCTCAGTACACCTCAAACACATATGAGTACACTTTAACAGTCAGTCTCTGATTCTCCTTTCTCTCTTGGTATTTCCTTTAGCACTTTCCCACACACCCACATCATCATTACAACTCTCTCTAGCTTCAATATTTGTATATCTGCTTCCCCTCGTATCAGCACATGCTTCTCTCAAATACCATAACTGATTTACATTCTTTTCAGTCTTGACTTATGTTTTCCCAGTGGAGGTTAAATTTCACATACATACATTTCATTGGAGATCATAATACTGTTGTACAACTATGCAACAAACTTTTTAACTTCCACACTCAATTCTTATCCTTAGCACTGCCTTCAGTGCACAGAACCTACAACCTTCCTTCAGTATTGTAGTCCTTGTCACACTTCATCCTCTAAACTCACATCCTTCCAAACACACGACCTACATACTTCAAGCCAATCACATTCCCTATTTTGTGACCAGTCAGCATTATGCATTCATTGACTTCATTATCTCTTAAAACCATAATTTTATGCTTTTAAATTGACGTTCAAATTTCATATCTTAGACACATTTTCAAACTTACAGCCATATTCTTAAAAATAATCCCTTTCCTAAATTTTCCCTTCCCGTCGAAGGAGTTTTGATTTCCATCGGTAGTCGAAGAGATTCCCTTGGAAGGGAAGGGAAAATGTTTAGGCTGGTAGCCCTGTTAAGCTGAAACGACCCATTCTACTGATATTTGTTATGGTGGAGTGTTAGAATTATAAACTAATACGTCAAAACACGCATATCTCGTGCTGGATAATGAAAGCACAACACATTTCAGCTGTGGCAGGTCGCCACCACATCCATACTGTTGGCTTGTATTCAGTCATAAACACCATTCTGGCGAACACCGCAGTGATGTTCACTCCTTAAGACAATATTTTGATAATAAATTATATTCGTAGAATATTATTATCTTTAATATTATTCGTAAACGTAAGAATCAATTGTTAACGTTCGTCTCATGTACTCATATGGCGGCGCTCACTTGTTTTTTTTTCCAGCTGGAAGACATGAGCCAAACCACTCGTGTGACCTTGATGGCAGATTTTCCTTTTCCGGGCAAATTAACAAGCAAAATACATATTGAAAGAAAAAAAAAAAAATCCTCTTGTGACCCTGGCCACAATATACAAGATTTGTCAGTGTCAGGTCATATAAGACTGGATGAATATCGAGGTAGTACGTCGTCTGCTCTGTTTATGTCTGGCTAAACATCTCAGCCGGCATGGGTAACACTTTCAAAGAAATACAAATAGCACCTAAGAAAATCAGTATATCGTTGTAAATCGTATTAATAATATTATACAGCACCTTTCATCGATATCTTAAGAATATTTAAGACAATAAACTACAAAGAAGACAAAAATTGTGAAGGGATTTTTGAAGAGACGTGTCAAATGATTCCATCAAGTTCCAATAATTTCTGGCTGCTCGATGTAAAAACTTTTCCTTTCGTCAGCTCAGTAGGAGTTTTTTTAATATACAAATTCGGAGTAAGATGTCCTTACCATGCCTCTAAAAGGGAAGGGAAACTTTA
Source organism: Coenobita brevimanus (assembly GCF_032717465.1). Lineage (NCBI taxonomy): Eukaryota > Metazoa > Arthropoda > Malacostraca > Decapoda > Coenobitidae > Coenobita > Coenobita brevimanus. Next base: position 7,783,183 of record NC_137062.1, on the reverse strand, counting down.
AGAATATGTATGGCCCAAGGTCTTGCTTCTCCGATTCATTTTCACTTTACAGAAATACGAGAATATCATCAACAAGCCACACTGCAGGCAATTTCCAAACCCTACTCTCTCTCACTAAGGAAGTGTCACTCCCACAGCATCTACTGCCCTAACTTGTTTTTCTTTTATGACATAATTCATATATAAAAAGAAATCTGGAGGAATGGCACATCTCCCTTCTAGCTTAACATATAGCAGTACTATAAATGAAAGACTCACATAGTTCATTTCCCACACACACACACACACACACACAAACACTGCTGCCCTTGAAGTTGATATATTCCCTTGCCAGGATGCAACAGATTCCTACTTAATCCAAATATGCTCAGCATTTTACACATTCCTTGCCTGTCTCCTCTAATATATGATTCCTGTTTATCGATGGAGGCAGCATACATCTTTCATTTCTCTACCTACATTTCTTCCTGTATGTCTTAGAGAATAACTGCTCCACACACCCATCCTCTTCAGCCACTCTTTGTTTGGTTCTCTCTCTCTCTCTCTCTCTCGCTCGCTCGCTCGCTCGCTCGCGCGCGCGCGCTAACTATCTGACAAATATTCAACAAAACAATATTCTTCCCATTAGACTGATGAAACAAATGCCGATGTGATTACCACACAATTCTCTTGCCCACTTTTCCTTATACAAGGGAACTTTAACTGATTATCCATCCTGTGGCACACCATAGTCCTATCAAGACAAGTTTTTTATTTTTCCAGATCCAATCAAGCACCAGATCTCCAACATATTTTTTCATTTTGCCATGTACGTCCTCAGTCCCAGATTCTTTCTTCATTTTGAATTTCTTCTCTTCCTCACACACACGTTGATCCTATTGGTCCTCTCCTACCTCTTGCCTGTATTCTACCCGCCATTCCCCACCCAATTATACTCCCAAAACTTTCCTTTCTGCAGTCAGAAGGTAATTATGATGTTCTTTGCATCCAATCACCTTCATTTTCTTTAGTCACCTGCCAGTTTTTATGTTGCATTAATCTGCAACATCTTTCAACCTATCTTACATTCAGATCCTCCTTCTTAAACAATTTATTACATTGCCTAGTCTAAGGCTATATCTCACATGCTGCAGGTGACGAGAAGGGGAGAGCAGCCAGGACTGAGGCTGACTGGAATCACCAAGGAACCTGATGTTTACCGCTGACGGTGGGCTGAGGCAGAACTGCTGGAAACACTAAGTCCTGACACGGTAAAATTACAAATCTGGATTAATTGCAGTATTAAGCCATGACCGGAAATTCCTTCACCTGAAAAAAAAAAAGAAGTCCATGGACTGGCCTTACTTCGGCTTAAAAAGAAAAAAAAAAATGATTTGTAAGTTTTGTTTCTTTACACAGGGTAGTTTGAAAAGTCTCTAATACTCTGAAAGTGAACGCTTTACTTACAGACGACATCCATCTTGCCAGTTGAGAGCGAGAGAGAGAGAGAGAGAGAGGTGATGATGATGATGATGGTGACATGCAAAAAGAAGTACAAGTGTAAGTAGTTTGGTAAGGAAGTGGTAAAAATGACCCAACATAAGCTTATACACAGTGGCCAGAAAGACCATAAGTGTGTGGAGTGTGGCAAACAGTTCATTTGGAAGTCCAGCCTTAACAGACACATTCGTACCCACACTAGTGAGGAAAACTACAAATGTGGCGAGTGTGATAAAACCTTTAGTAGGAAGAGCAATCTGTTCTGGCACACAAAGATCCACGCTGGAGACAAGAGGTACAAGTGTGGGGAGTGTGGCAAGGCCTTTATACACAAGCACCATCTAACTGATCACCAAGCCATTCATACGGGTGCCAGGGATCATAAATGTGCCGTATGTGGCAAGGCATATACTTCCAAGAGTAACTTGATTCGGCACTCAGAAAATCCACACAAGTGACAAGAATTTTAAATGTGATGAGTGTGGCAAGGCGTTCCTTCGAAAGTGGAACCTCAAAACTCACCTATATGTTCACACAGGGGCCAGGAATTTTGTCTGTTGTATTTGTGGTAAGGGTTTTACCAACACTGAACACCTCAGCAGACACATGCGGTTCCACACAGGTGAAAGGAAATACACATGTGCTGACTGTGGAAAGGCTTTTGTTGAAAAGTATGCCCTCCAAAGACACACTCGTATTCACACTGGAGAGAAGGTGTGTAAGTGCACTGTTTGTGGGGAAGGAGTTAAGTCGAACATTCAGCTTGAAAAGACACATGGTTACACACACAGGAGAAAAGAACTATAAGTGTCAGCACTGCAAGAGAGCATTTGGTGCCAAGTACGAGCTTAACTCTCATATCCGATGTGTTCACAGCAAGGATAAGAAGTACTTTTGTGCGGACTGTGGTGAGGGGTATAATGATAAGGGGACTCTTAAAAGACACCTGCGTCACCACATGCATGGGGCGGATGAATGTGGCGAGAACTACAAGTTGTCTGTGTCGACTTAACTCATCCCTCCTAGATGTATCACACAAACATTTATATCCCTACTCTGAGCATGTCAGAATGGAATTGTAACCTGATTTTTGAATTATCAGAATAAAATCCAGGAAATACATTACTTTATTGTTAAGTATCCAGTAAAAATGCATGAATCATTTTAATATATCTGTGCAGTTGCATATCCATGGGGGCCCTGAGGGGATCTGACCGACCCAGTCACTCCTGGCCCTCCGTTTGCCCCCTTCCCCCCTCCCCAGCTTTAAATTACATATTATTGATTGGTCCATCAGAAGTGGGCTTGCACCCCCACCCCCTTGCTTGCATTTGTGAAGTGTCGCTATATAGTGTACTGCTTGAGTGACTAAATACACCATTAACAAAATAAAAAGTCCCACTGGAATGTATGTAGTGTGATACATGCGATGATGAGAGAAGATCCAATTTGATGCCAATGTGTCATCATCTTAAAAATAAATCACTGGAAGTAAAAATCATTCGACAGGATTGGTGAAAAAAAGAAAGATTTAATGGTAATTATATACTGCCATTATTGAAATTATTGAAGAAATATTCTGGTTATATATATATATATATATATATATATATATATATATGAGGGTGTTCAGCACTTATAGGGGAGAAAAAATTGGACAGTTAGGTGGGCAAAGTGTGCAATCGATTTCACTTTACAAACAAAGCATTCAAGCAAAAATTTATGTTTTTTTTTTATCAATGCATAATCATACCTCACTACCCCTGCATTCTGGAAATCTAACTGATCTGAGTATGTGAAGGATATGGTGAAGAAAGGTAAAAATAAACAAGGTGGTACAAAAAGAAACAATATTTGTGAGCTATACGGCAAGCATAATCAGTTTATTACATGTGGGATTTTTTTTGTCAAATCTAAAGGGTTCTGTGGTGCTGCACAGCATGGAAGATCAGTTGTTGTTCTTCTTCATTCTTCATCAGACCACTGATGTAGTCCAATGCCAGTTTGACTGCCTGCTCAGCAGCGTCATTGACTACTTTGAGGTGGGCCATGACATCAGGAATGGGGCAGAGGTCATTGATGCTTGTCGGAGTATCCAGCTTCAAACACTGGAAGAGGATTTTCGACTCCTGGGTGACAAAGATGTTCTCAGATCTGATGCTTTATCAATCGTCTTCGTGTTCAAATGGCGCAGACCCTCCTTCCTCGGCAGTGCTGTGGTCATATTTTTCAGCATTTCTTGCTTTTCCTCAGCAGAGACTTTGTCAGAATACATGGCTAGTGGAGCCAGGTCCTCACTGAGGTACCAGAGGTGACATTTTACTTTGTCCAGTGTCTTCTTTACTACAAGGGGATCCACCTCTTTGAATTCTTCAATCTTCTTCAGGAGATTGAGGTCATTGATTGGAGCATCGACAACATTTGGGGCTTCAAACCAGTGCATCACATAGATGATGACGAGGAAGACACATTTGCTTTTGATGGCCTCCTTTTGATGCCATGTGAAGAGGAAGGAGGCTGCATCCTTCAGTTGATTTCTGAAAAGGATCTTGAGGCAGTAAACCTTTGGCCATCCAACGTGCTCTGTGATAGGCACCTGGACAGTGAGAGGTCATCTGTGCTGGCTTCTTGCCGAGGAAAGCCAAAGACAGCTGGAGGAGCTTAAGGTAGTCATCAGCAGGTTGTGCACGATCCACGTGGTCGAGTATAAAGTGTTCAATGTCCTTGGCTCTGTTGGCAATCGACGACTGAGATTTTTCATCTAGGCCATCAACGTAGGAATTGAAGGAATCTGTGTCAATTTTGTTCCAGAACTCTTTGAATCGACCAAAGAAAGGAATTTTAGGACCAGAAGAAGAGAAAAAAAGGTCAAAGATCCCTGCCACTATGAGTTCACACACGTGATGCCTGCATGCCAAGAACAGCAGCAGCAGTATGTCCCGGTGGACCTGATCCTGTCATTACCACTCCTCAAAGCACACGTGTTTCTTTTTTTGTATTCTGCTCTCTCTCTCTCTCTCTCTCTCTCTCTCTCTCTCTCTCTCTCTCTCTCTCTCTCTCTCTCTCTCTCTCTCTCTCTTTCCCTGATTTTGGCTTATGGTGAGTATTATCTTGTCCTTTCTAATGTTTTACTCCTTAAATGTTTTTGGCTGGACTTTCATATTCTAGAATATCAACATGCACACCTGTATGTATTGTGATATACCATAGGTAATAGTCTGTGTACACATATTAACTGCTGTAGCAATAAATAAAGCTTCGAACCATGGCGATCAATTTGGTAACGGTACTATGAGGGAAATATAAGCGCTCTCACACCTCCCCATTCTGCCCATCACCGTAGACCAATCAGGGACGAGAGAAGGAAAGCCTTTTCCTCATTCCTCCCTGAGGGAGGTGCTTTTTTTTTGTTTATAGATATTTTGTTGTGTATGACTGCCGGCGAATGGTTTGCTGTGCCTTGACACAGCTTCTTGCTTTTCATGTAGGCACTCAATACAGCACACCAAAAATACACAGAAGAGTACTATAAATAATAACTATACAAACAAATACCACCGACGAATATTTTGCAGCCAAAAGTGCATGTGTAAAAATATTCTCTCTCTCTCTCTCTCTCTCTCTCTCTCTCTCTCTCTCTCTCTCTCTATATATATATATATATATATATAAATAAAATATATAAAATATATATATATCTATCTATATATATATATATACAGTTACACTATGATAGTCTCTATTCCTCCTTTCACACTTTCCTGTAAAATGTCCACGACAGTTTTTCTATACGGCGTGGTTGAAAAGATTAGGAGAAATACACTGAGGTGGTTTGGACATGTGGAGATGAATGAGAATGAAAGACTGACAAAGAGGGAGTATGTAGCTGAGGTGGAGGGAGAGGAGAGAGGAGGGGTAGACCGAGGATGAGGTGGAGGAGGGATGGAGTTGAGAGGTATATGAGGGAGGGGGGGTGAGTTGGGGGGAGGGGAGTCAAATGGTGGGTGACAGAGTGACTTGGAGGCGTTTTGTCTGCGGCCACCCTTTTCGGGATTAGGGCGTCGGGCTATAGATAGATAGATAGATAGATAGATGGTGTTCTTTCTGACTTTTTCCTGCCGGCTTCGGCTGGAGGGTTTGGAGGGCGGGGAAGAGCCTCCTTCTTTGCTATCCTTATCTCATTCTAGTAGTTCAGTTACTCTTCTAGGAGCTGCCTAGCATGGGCCAACCGGCCTACTGCAGTTATCCTCTCTTCTTATGTTCTCTCTCTCTCTCTCTCTCTCTCTCTCTCTCTCTCTCTCTCTCTCTCACACACACACACACACACACACACACACACACACACACACACAAGAAACTACCATAGAGAGCTTCTTGTAAGGATTGTTGTGTCTACGGTTGGTTAGGATGAGTCACACTACTGTCCTTTATGACTCAATACCCTACCTTACGTAATTTCATATTTACTAGATGTACTATCACTTTGTCAGTAATATTCAGAGATCTTTCATCTATGTTATTAAAGTAAATTGGCACATATCCGTGCTTCTATTCGTGACATGGAAGTTGTCTCACAAAAAGAGAGAGGAAAAAAAGCTTGTTGGGACAGTATTCTAGCCAGTTTAGGGAAAAAAGAAAAATGGAGTGGAAGCGAGGGGAGACGGAGTTGGGGAAAAAAGAGCAAAAAGTGTGAATGTGGGACGAGAGATTAGACCGACCAAGGAAAAACAACGAACTACACAAAACAAGAGAGAGAGAGAGAGAGAGAGAGAGAGAGAGAGAGAGAGAATGGCTGACCCAATCCAGAATCGCATCAGAGAAATAAAGAGAACATACAAAAATGCTAAATGGATGTAGTGCAGTGCTCACCTATAACAGTTTTAGAAAATATTGCTACGTTAGATTCCATAAATAAGCGAGGGTTTTACAGTGTGGGGTGAGTAAAGTGTCGGGGTTGAGTGTGTGACGAGAAGGGGGTGAATTGGGTAGGGGAATGAAAGGGTGGGGAAGAGACGTGGAGGAAGGATGGCAAGGAGGAGGAAGAGGCAGGCAAGGTGACGCTAGTGAGGGGGAAAGGAAGAAAGGAGAAGGGCTGGTGATAATGGTACACTTGAATGGTAGGAAAAAATAGATGGAAATATACCTGTAATGAGAGAGAGGTGTGGAGGCAAAAAGAAGTATAGTCATCACTTTACACTACTCTTTGGTCATGATTCTCTTCCTCGGCTTCCTTCCTTCCTTCTCTCTTTCCTTCCCGTCATTTGTCTCATATTCTTCGTGTTTTTCATCTTGTGTCACTCACCACATTATCGCTATCCTTTTGTGTACACTTTCTTATCGTTTGCATTCAACACTAATTTTTCTTTCTGCATTTTCTGTTAGTTATTGCATATTTTCTTTTTAAGTTGCAGTCATTATTTTTCAACTTCTTCTGTTTTACCCGTTATGATTGGCTAATACGTTTTCTTATTATAACCATAATGGTTACTGCTCATTATATTCTTTACCTCGGATTTAGTCTGCTCTACAATCACGAGATTTGCTTGTAATTCGTATGGCTATTTTTATCGTAGTTATTATTATTACTATCATTTGATGTTTCATTATATTTCCTAACTCCATTTTATTTTCTTTGTCTTCGCACAAGCTTTGAAGTACACGGCCACCGTTCTGTACTTTTACTGTAATGTAATATCCTATCTCCGCTCCTGTTACCTTCCTGTTGCATGAGCTTTTTGTCTTAGGCATATATTTATTTTATACATAATTCTCACTGCCCTATTGTACTCTTTGTCTCCCATTTACTGCTTCCTTCAGACAAAAAACATCATAGATGCCAACTACCGTACTCTTTCCCACATTCGTTTTATCTTAGCTGGCCCTAATTGATTTTTTTTTCTTTTTTTTTTTGGTGGGGGAGAATGGAGGGGGTGCTTGATTAGGCTTATAGAGTATGCCTGTCATTCCATTTACTCTACTCTACAGACATAAGTTTCATTCCTAATACTGCAGCTAAACGTGCCTACATTTGTTGTAAATCGTTCATTTCTTGTTGTACAGTGTTCAGCAGAGGTCCCATCCTGCCTCTTTTCCTAATGGCAATTAGCCACACTTCTGTCCATAGTTACAGAAGCAGACATTTGTTTCATAGTTTTCCTCTTTGTATGGTTTCTCTTCCTTTTTTTTTTTTTTTTTTTTTCGGATCCTACCTCTTCTCACCTCTTCGGTGGGATTTATGCCTGGGGTTCCAGTAAGCTAAATAAAAACGTTGGAGAGCAAAAGATACAAACTCTAGAAAAAAAAACTTCCTCCTGCTGAAGGGTTTAAGACCATGGTGATGTTTCGCGAGTATCAAAATAATTTTAACACAAGGTCGCTAAGATAGTTAAGTCCCAGACTGTACCCTTGTATACACTGTTACATGAACATCACAAAAGTCTTTCACAACCATCACTCACAATCACCAACAATGAATCTTTGACCTTGGACAAATAACCTAGTATAATACATGCACTAGTACCCATGCATTATTAGAGAAGGGTGATAAAACTCATGTTCAACATTTGAAGACGTCCGTTTGGAAAAGATTAACACTATTAATACATAAATTTTGATACCAAAACTAATATCGTATCTCCTAACAAAAAATACTCCTTGAAATTAAAAATTAACACAAAACTCGGGTTTTCTGTTGTTTGTATGCCCTGGCTTGTCTTATTGTCTACTGGTACAAGGCTTGAAATACTTTTCTCAGAATTGATTAGCAGCACATTTTGATCCTGAAAATAATTTCTTTAGCATTTACATCAAATAAAAATAGTTATTAGATCACAATAAGAGTATTTTTCAAAAGCAAACTGGGATGCATTACCGCTTAATTCAAGAATTGTAGTAAAAGTGATTAAGGCTGTTTTAGAATACTTAACATTTTTTATTTCAAACTTACACAACACTCAGTTAAGTGGCATGGAAAGAACTATCTTATGAAGATGCCAATTTGTCAGAGCTTTGCTGGAATTTATCTCATAATCTGGTGTGAGGAGGGAAGTGGTTCTGAAATATATGAAACAGTGATTACGTATATCGAACGAGTGTGTGGGGAAATTATTATGGCCTTGGTAAACGTTAATGCAGTGCGAAGAAGGCGAACAGAATGGAGGAAGGACAAGCAAATAAAGGGAACTGGAAAAATATAAGGAGAAAAAAAAGGTGAAACACGATCACATGTACATAACTAGAAAACACTCAGAGAGCGTACACATCCGCCAGTGCCATTGCAGGATCCGGATCCGGATCCGCCCCAAAGTTTAATCGACTTTTTCTTGGCACGAAACGGCCCACCCTTCCGCAAAATTTCATTGAAATTTCATTGAGAACTTTTGGTTTTATCGCGTGGACAAACAAACGAAAGCAAACATACAAACATAGGTGAATACATAACCTCTCCTCCCCTACTTCATTGTCGGAGGTAATTAGTCTCCTGGAAGAAGATTAAGTCCTGATGTCTGGAGGACTGGAAGCGATTGCAAATGAGATGGAAGGAAAGGGATATGGAGGAAGTGGCGACGGAAGAACGAAGGAAGGTAATTAAATCAACAGAGTCCGGATTATATGTGGGACTATTTAACGTTGGAGAAATGGGAACAGTTTGATGCCATGGAATAATGGACGAGAGTGATGAAAGGGAAAGGGAAAGAGTGGAAGAAAAATAACAGAATGAGGAAATTAGTAAAAAAAAGGTTGATGCGCGGACAGGAGAAAGGAGACGAATACTGTTCCATTAAATTTTGAGATAGAGGAAGCTCGAATAAGATGGATCAAAGTGCATAAAGCGAGATGAAGAGGGAAACAACAGGATACTGTATTTGTACTATAGGAAAAAGTGAATTTTAAGAGGCGAGGGACAGAGTGCAAGAAAGGGACTGTGGTATTCAACGGAAAGAAGAAAATGTGACTGAAAATTAAACACTATGATAAGAGGAGCAGATGGGAAACTTACTTATAATGGAGAAAAAGATAAATAACTCATTAGTGAAGACGAGCTAAGTGAAGACATAATAATGAACACAAAAGCTGGAAAAGAGGTGTAATATTCGAGAAACATAATTCATTCAATGCTAAGGAGAATATTTAAAAGGAAACTGTTTTTCACTCGGCTCAAGGGTCATTGATTTGGCTGGGGCTGTATTATGAGTGTCTTTGTAGATCTCGTAACACCTCTTTCTTATAGACATATTGTGCATATCGTAGCTTTAAAATTCTTTACATAAGTTACGCGGTATTTTGCCTGGCTTCAGAGTTTGTCTAAATAACATGCAAGAGGATACTCTAATGTAAAATGCAAATTCACTAAGAAGGAGGTTGCAACCTTAATTTGTTGCAGCCACACGTAAGAACACAACCATATATCTCATTAAAGTCTGCGTGAATGCCTTATCGGACAGGCGCGCCCCTGAGGGTAATGCGCGTAACAAGTAGGTGGTAATAAAGTGGACACAAGTGTGGGCTATGAATGTGATGGCAAAGCTTTGATCACTCTGATCACGAGCCAGCGAAGCCCAGCGAGCGAGGTGGATGTTCACGTTCAGCCGAAGAAAATGGCAACCTGACACGACCCGGGCCTGGCCCGACACGACACGGCCCGACCGCGATGGTTTTTAGAGGATTATAACATTTCTGTTACTGTAGTGTGAGATAGAAGAAGAGATTCTCTCAGCAGGCAGTAGATACATTCCAATAAATTTTGTTTTTAGGTATATATTTACTCTTGTAACCAATGAAACCCCTTGGAATCCCAGCTTTCCAAGGGAATATACCGGAGGGCTTCATTTGACATGTTGGACTATGAAATAGAATAGGAAAAAGATTTCCTGTTTTAGCACTGTTTTTTCTTGCATGAAGTCTAACAATTAAATATCGGATATTACGCTCATAATTTTACATGAACGGTTTTTCTATGTTTAGTAGATGAAATCAGCAAGGGTAATCGTCCCACTTCTGGGTTTTATCATTCGATCAATAGCCAAGCGTTTACCGACGCATTTCGTGGACATGGCAAGTCAGGAGCAGAGAACTGAACATTGCGTGTGTGACAAGTGCTACGGAGACTCGCTATATGCACATCCAGAGAGATAAAATGAAGAAAGTAAATATTTAAGCTCAGTCCTTCTTGTTACTGCTCAACTATCTCACCAGAAATGTTGAAAGTTTACAATAAAAATGAAAATTATAATGATAGACGTATGTACAAATGTTCGCTTGCTGTCTCGTCACGCGCTCACAAAGCGTACTGGCTAATGGTATTATAGACTCTAGAGAATAGTTTGTAAATGAGAGATCACTGTGGTCACTGCACTTACGTAGCCTATGGTCCCAGTAACGTGTTATAGGATGGCTTTCTGATTCTCCCA
>NC_137062.1:7692682-7767194 GCF_032717465.1 Coenobita brevimanus | reverse complement strand
CTAAACGACACGTCGACATCTCTTTGCACGTGACGTCGGCTTCTCTCCTGGTGGCGCCGGCATCATTTACAAGTAACACAAACTCCTCTAAGCAGGTAACGTTAACAGCTGTCAAGAGGCGGTGTGACCTTCTTCCTGCAATTAATGTCCACTTCTTTCTGCAGGTGACGCACAGCTCTATGTTCAGATAATAACAAAATATCACATGTAACACAAAATGCAATATTTTCAGGAAAGTTTGACTCCTCTCCTTGTATTAAAGTCCAGTTCCTCTCCTTTGTTCTCTCTCTCTCTCTCTCTCTCTCTCTCTCTGTATATATATATATATATATATATATATATATATATATATATATATATATATATATATATATATATAGATATATATATATATATATATATATATATATATATATATATATATATATATATATATATATATATATATATATATGTGTACACATGACTCTACTTCCATGTCTTTCACTAAGTCATCAAGTTCTCGGTCTTTTCAGGTGACGTGGACTCTTTCCTTGCAGGTGTTATTTAAATTGCAGGCGGAATTGACTTCTTCTTTGAAGGTGGTACCGACTTTTCTTTGCTAAATAACATGGCTTCTCTTTGCAGGCGACGCTGATTTCTCTATGCAAGTGATTTCCACTTCTCTAGTCGCTGACTGGATTGCTCAGTCCGTAGTATCGACTCTATCAACAAGTGACGTCGGCCTCTTTTTTGGCGTGGAGTATCGGCAACTTCCAATTTGCAGGTGACCTCGACGTATCACGGCAGGCGACCCCGACGTAATAATTCCAGGTAAGTTGAAGAGGATCCAGGTAAGGCTGCCTTCTTTCTTTTCTTTAACGTTGGCTCTCTCTCTCTCTCTCTCTCTCTCTCTCTCTCTCAATCATCAACTTTTTTTATTTTCACATGACATGACCTTTTACCGCTCACATCAACTTGTCTTCCATTGCAAGTGATGGGAAATTCTTGTCTTCAGTTGCCATAGTGTAAATCTTCTAAGGTGGCATCGCCTTCTAATCGCAGAGATGTAATGAGCTGTGTGCAAGTGATGTCGTGAGTACTTTCTGCAAGGACATCAACTTCTCTCTGCTGGTTGCTCATGATATCGACTGGTCATTGCTGGTAATGCTGAGTATTCTCTGCAAATAAAGAATCATAGACTTCTTCCTGCTGCTGACTTCAACTTCTCTCTTCAGGCGACATCTCATTTTCTAGCAATGTGAAGTGGACTTTTCTCTGCCTTCCCTCTACAAGTGGCAACGCCTTTTGTCTGTAGGCGACGCCGCTTAATCTCTACAGGTGACGCCGCCTACTGTCTACAGGTGACGCGCCTCATTCTCCACAGGATGCCCACTACTTCTTTGTACGTGACGTCGACTACTCTCTGCATGTGACGTCGACTACTCTCTGCATGTGATGTTGACTACTCTCTGCATGTGACGTTGACTACTCTCTGCATGTGACGTCGACTACTCTCTGCATGTGATGTCAACTACTCTCTGCATGTGACGTCGACTACTCTCTGCATGTGACGTCGACTACTCTCTGCATGTGATGTCAACTACTCTCTGCATGTGATGTTGACTACTCTCTGCTGGTAACACCGACTACTTTCTGCAGGTAACACCGAATGCTCTACGCAGGTAACACCGACTGCTCTTTGCAGGTAAAGCCAGCTACTCTCTGCAGGTAACACCGACTACTCTCTGCAGGTAACACCAACTACTCTCTGCAGGTAACACCAACTACTCTCTGCAGGTAACACCGACTACTCTCTGCAGGTAACACAGACTTCACTCTGCAGGTAACACCAACTACTCTCTGCAGGTAACACCAACTACTCTTTGCAGGTAACACCAACTACTCTCTGCAGGTAACACCAACTACTCTCTGCAGGTAACACCAACTACTCTTTGCAAGTAACACCAACTACTCTTTGCAGGTAACACCAACTACTCTTTGCAGGCAACACCAACTACTCTTTGCAGGTAACACCAACTACACTCTGCAGGTAACACCGACTACTCTATGCAGGCAACACCAACTACTCTATGCAGGTAACACCAACTACTCTTTGCAGGTAACAAACACTTCACTCTGCAGGTGACGTCAACTACTCTTTGCAGGTAACACCAACTACTCTCTGCAAGTAACACCGACTACTCTATGCAGGCAACACCAACTACTCTATGCAGGTAACACCGACTACTTCCTTGCAGGTAACAACCACTTCACTCTGCAGGTAACGTCAACTACTCTCTGCAGGTGACGTCAACTACTCTGCAGAGGTAACGTCAACTTATCTGTACAGGTGACGTCGGCTTCTTTGTGCGGGAAACGTCAACTTCTTTTTATAGGGATCAGCCTAATTACCATCATCATTACTATTGTTATCGTCACTATTAGTATTATTGTTACTACTACTACTACTACTACTGCAACTACTACTACTACGACTACTACTACTACTTCTGCTACTATACTACTACTACTACTACTACTACTACTACTACTACTACTACTACTACTATTACTACTACTGCAACTACTACTATTACTACTCTTACTACTAGTACTATTACTACTACTACTATTAATACTGGGCTACTAGTACTGCTATTTCTGTTATTATTATTATTATTATTATTATTATTATTTTGTATTATTATTATTATTATTATTATTATTATTATTATTTTGTATTATTATTATTATTATTATTATTATTGTTATTATTATTATCATTAATATTATTATTAAAATTATTATTAATATTACTATTACTATCATTATTAATATTATTTGTGGTAGGGGGGGCGCTCACCATCCACTCACTTGATGTAGTGCTGCTCTCGTGTGTCTGCCCTTTCTTCTCTTCCATCCTTCTTTCCATCCATCCTCTTCTGTCTTTCTCTCTCTGCCCTTTCTTCTCTTCCATCCTTCTTTCCATCCATCCTCTTCTGTCTTTCTCTCTCCTTCATTCTTTCCTTCTTCTGCCTTGGGGTGACTTTTTTACACTCCCTCATCTGTCTTTGTTTCCTTTCTCTACTCTTTCTTTTTCCTTCTGCCTGTGGGTGACTCTACACTGAGTGACAAGCCAAATGGTTTCCTGTACACCAGGAAACCAATTACTACGTTGGGTGGTAACCATGTAGCCAAATTTTGGCACCTGGTGGTTTAGTGGGTAATTATTTGCGCTCCAATCGGATTCAGCCGGTGAACGTTTATATTCAATGGGTAGTTGGGGTTAATTGTTAAGTAATGCCACTCAGGGATGAGTGACCCTGGTCACTCTCATCTTAAATGTAGAGACCAACTGCCTAGCCCCGGCCTCCTACGCTCCTCATCGGGCAATGTAGGATATAATGATGGATGGATGGATTAATATTATTATTAATATTATTATTATATTATTATTAATATTTTTACTAATATTATAAGTACTAATATTATTAATATTAATATTATTATTAATAATATTGTTATTATTAATACTATTATTATCAATATTATTATTATTATAATTAATAACATTAATATTAATATTATTATTAATATTAATATTAATGATAATATTATTATTAATGTTAATGCTAATATAATTATTAATATTATTATCAATATTATTATTAATGTTAATGCTAATATTAATAATAATAATATTATCAATATTAATATTATTATCAATACAAATATTATTATTGACATTATTATTATTATCATAATTAATATTATTATCAATATAAATATTATCAATATCAATATTATTATTAATATTAATAATATTATTAATATTAATGTTATTATTAATTTTCATATTATTATTATATTAAAATTATTATTATTAATATCATTATTTTTATTAATAATAATAATAATATTATTATCATTGTTATTATTATTAATAATGTTAATATTATTGTTGTTATTACCTGTAGTAGTATTAATATTATTATTTTATTATTATTATTATTATTATTTTTTTAAATTAAAAACTATTAATATTATTGATAGTATTCTTATTCTTATTCTTATTCTTATTATTATTATTATTATAATTATTATTGTTTTAATATTATTATTAATATTATTATTAATTAATATTATTAATAATATTATTAATATTATTATTAATTGATATTATTAATATTATTATTGATATTATTAACCTTATTACTTTATTATTAATATAATCATTATTATTATTATTATTATTATTATTATTATTAACAGTTGGGAAAGGCCCCAGGAATTGATGAAGTGTGTGGTGAAATGCTTAGGTATGGGGGTGAGATTGTTGTGGAGTGGATATGGAAGTTGTGTAGATTGGCTTGGGAAGAGGGAAGGGTTCCAGAGGACTGGAAATCAGGTATAATTGTTCCTTTATACAAAGGAAAAGGAGAGAGAGAAGTATGTGGTAACCATAGGGGTATTTGCCTACTTAGTGTGACTGGTAAAATATATGGTAGAATACTCATTGATAGGGTTAGGCATATGACAGAGGAGCTAGTTGGAGAAGAACAAGGGGGATTTAGGAAGGGAAAAGGGTGTGTAGATCAGATATTTGTTCTAAGATGTTTAGTGGAGAAGTATCTAGAGAAGGGAAGGAAAGTGTATGCTGCCTTCATGGACTTGGAGAAAAAAGCTTATGACAGAATAGATAGGCAAGGTATGTGGAAGGTATTAAGAATATATGGAGTGGAGGGGAAATTGTTGAGTGCTGTGAAGAGTATGTACGAGGGAGCTGGGGTTACTAAAGTGCGGTGCGAGTGGATGGTGAGCTGAGAGTTCTTTTGATCTCAATGTGGGACTGAAACAGGGTTGTGTGATGTCTCCATGGCTGTTTAATATATACATGGATGGGGTTGTAAAGGAGGTGCAAGGTAGGGCAGTGGATGTAGGGGTGGCTCTAATGAATGAGGGTGAGATTTGGAAGATTCCGGTGTTGCTGTTTGCTGATGATACAGTATTGTTGAGTGAAGATGAATGGGAGTTGCAAGGTTTGGTGAATGAATTTGGGACAGTGTGTAGGAAGAGGAATCTGAAAGTTAATGTAAACAAAAGTAAAGTTATGGTGTTTGAGAGGAATGAAGTCACAGAGTGTGCAGTGAGGTTGGATGGTGAGGATATGGAGAATGTGAGTGCATTCAAGTACCTGGGTAGTGTGATGAGTAAGGATGGAACTTTGGGGGATGAAGTGCGTGAAAGGGTACAGCAGGGAAGGAAGGTTGTTGGTACATTGAAAGCAGTGATGAGGAATAGGGAGGTGAGTATGGAAGTTAAGAAGTCACTGCATGATGGTATTGTGATCCCTACCCTGACGTATGGTGTTTAGGCATGGACCTTGCAAGAGGAATAAGTCAAGAGTGAGAGCAGTGGAAATGAGTTACTTGAGAGGAGCATGTGGAGTGACGTGGAGGGACAGGTTGACGAATGAAGAAGTGAAGGAACGTTGTGGGGTGATATGGATGTGGTTGAGAAGATTTAGGGAGAAAATACACTGAGGTGGTTTGGACATGTGAAGAGAATGGAGACTGAAAGACTGACTAAGAGGGTGTATGTAGGTGAGGTGGAGGGAGGGAGAGGGAGAGGTAGACCGAGGATGAGGTGGAGGATGGAGTTGAGAGGTATATAAGGGAAGGGGGGTGAGTTGGGGGAGGGGTAGTCAAATGGTGGGTGACAGAGCGACTTGGAGGCGTTTTGTTCAAGCGGCCACCCTTTCCGGGATTAGGGCGCTTTCGGGCTATAGATAGATAGATAGATTATTTTATTAATATTACGATTAACATTATTAACATTAATATTTTATTATTGATATTATTATTATTATTATTATTATTAATATTGTCATCAATATTATTATAATTATTATTAATATTATTAATATCAGTATTTACTTTTATTAATTGTTTTTTATTATTATCAATATTATTATTAAATTTATTATTAATATTATTATTATTGTTATTATTATTAATGATATGATAATGATATTATTATTAACGTAATTAACGTCATTATTATCATTATTATTTTAATATTATTTATATAAATACTAATACTTTAATACTATAATAAATAAATAATAATAAATAATTATCATTATTATTATTATTATTATTATTATTATTATTATTATTATTGTTATTATTACAATTACAATTATTATTATCATTATTATTATTATTATTATTATTATTATTAAAATAATAATGAATATAATTTTTATATTAATATTGTTATTATTATACTAATATTATTATTAATTTTATTATTAATATTAATTTTATATATATTATTATTATAATCGATATTATTATTATTTAGCAGTATTTATATTATTATTATTACTAATAGTTTTATTAATATATTATTATTATTATTATTATTATTATTATTATTAATATTATTAGTAATTTAACATTAGTATTATTAATATTAATGTTATTATTGTTATTATTAATATTATTATTATTAATACTATTATTATTTTTATTATTATTATTATTATTATTATTATTATTATTGATGTTATTATTGTTATTGATATTATTATTATTATTATTATTATTATTATTATTATTATTATTGTTATTATTAGTATATAAAAATAATTAATATAAATATTTACATTTTTGTTAACATTCTTGTTATTATTATTATTATTATTATTATTATTATTATTATTAATATTATTATTAATGTTGGTATTGTTATTATTATTATTATTATTATTATTATATTATTATAAACAATATTATTATTAATATCAATATGAATATGATGATGATGATGATTATTATTATTATTATTATTATTATTATTGTTGTTGTTATTATTATTATCATTATTATTATTATTATTCCTATTATTATTTTTTTTTCTTCTTCTTCTTATTATTAGCATTATTATTATTATTATTATTATTATTATTATTATTGTTATAATATTATTATTGTTATTATTATTATTATTATTATTATTATTACTATTATTATTATTACTATTATCATTATTATTATTACTATTATTATTATTATCATCATTATTATTTATATTATTTTCAACAATTATTAACTTTTTGTGTAAATATATAATTAATTTTATTATTATTAATGATACAATTTTATTAATATTAATATTATTATTATTAAGGTAATTATTATTATTATTATTATTATTATTATTATTATTAATATTATTATCATTATTATTATTATTATTATTATTATTATTATTATTAATTTTACCATTCCGTATATTTTCAATATTATTATTATTATCATTATTATTATTATTATTATTATTAATAAAATTAACATTAATATTATTAATATTTTTATTAATATTTTTAATATCAATATTAACACTATTTTGAGAGAGGTGAAAAGATTAGTAAGAGAGAGTAAGGAGAGAGTGGATGAGGAATTTGGAAGGAATTTGAGTGTAAAGTGGAGGGACTGTAAGAAAATGTTCTGGAAGGAGGTGAAGAGAGTAAGACAGGTCGGAAGTGTGGTTAGCAGGGGAGGGAAAGATAAAAATGGTAGATTACTAGTGGAGAAGGGAGAAAAAGTGAGCAGATGGAGAGAACACTTTAAGGAATTGTTGAACATAGAGGATGGAAGTAATGCGAGTATAGTGGCTGGGGAATGGCTGGGAGAAGGAGGGAGGTGAGAAGACAGGAAGAAATCAGTAGGATAGAAGTTGTGGAAGCAAATGAAGAAAGTTAAATTGGGGAAAGCTCCCAGGAATTGATGGAGTGTGTGGTGGAAATGCTCAAGCATGGGAGAGATAGTAGTAGAATGGATGTGGGAAGATGTGCAGATTGGCCTGGGAGGAAGGTAGAGTCCCGGAGGATTGGAAGTCAGGGTATAATTATTCCCTTGTACAAAGGAAAAGGGGAAAAAGAAAGTGTGTGGTAATCATAGGGGCATTTGTCTTCTTAGTATAATAGGAAAAGTGTATGGTAGGATACTTATTGACAGAGTTAGAGAAAGAACAGAGAAATTAGTTGGAGAAGAACAGGGAGGCTTTAGGAAGGGAAGACGTTGTGTAGATCAGATATTCATTCTTAGATCTTTAGTGGAAAAGTTTCTAGAGAAGGGAAAGAAGTTGTGTGTGGCTTTCATGGATTTGGAGAAAGCATATAACACGGTGGATAGACAAGGATTGTGGAAAGTATTAAGAATATACTGAGTAGATGGAAAGTTGTTGAATGCTGTGAAGAGTATGTACGATGGTGCTAAGGCTGCATTGCGTGTGGATGGTGAACTGAGTGAATTTTTCTCTTTGGAGGTTGGGTTGAAACAGGGATGTGTCATGTCTCCATGGTTGTTCAATCTGTTCATGGATGGGATAATAAAAGAGGTACAAGGTAAGGTAGTGGATGTTGGAGTGGCCCTGGTGAGAGAGGATAGTGTTTGGAAACTCCCTGTACTGTTGTTGAGTAAAGACGAAGGGGAGCTGCAAGGCTTGATGGTTAAGTTTGGGAGAGTGTGTAAGAAACGGAATCTAAACGTGAATGTAGGGAAGAGTAAAGTGATGGTCTTTGAGAGAGGTGAAGTCAGTGAATGTACAGCGAGGTTGAATGGTGAGGAATTGGATAATGTGAGTATGTTTAAGTACTTGGGTAGTGTGATGAGTAAGGATGGAGGTTTGGAGGGTGAAGTGTTTGAAAGGGTACAGCAGGGAAGAAAGGTTGCTGGTTTTTTGAAAGCAGTGATAAGAAACAGGGAAGTGAGCATGGTAGTGAAAAAGTTACTACCTGACAGTACTGTGATAGCAACTCTAACGTATGGAAGTGAAGCTTGGACGTTGTTGGAAGGACACAAGTCAAGAGTGAGAGCAGCGGAAATGAGTTATTTAAGAGGCGCCTGTGGAGTCACATGGAGAGACAGGCTGACAAATGAGGATATAAAGGAGCGTTGTGGTGTGGATGTGGATGTGATAGGAAGAGTTATGAGGAACACACTGAGGTGGTTTGGCCATGAGGAGAGTGAAAGACTGACGAAGAGAGTGTATGTGAGTGAGGTGGAGGGGGGAAGAGGGAGGGGAAGGCCGAGGATGAGATAGAGGGATGGGGTAAAGAGATATATGAGAGAGGGGGGTGTGAGTTGGGAGCAGGGAAGTGAAATGGCAAGGGACAGGGCGACTTGGAGGCGATTTGTTTGTAGCCACCCCAAAGGGGATTGAGGCGTCTGGCAATAGATAGATACATAGATTATTATTAATATTATTATAAATTATAAAAATAATATTGATATTATTAATGTTTTTATTAGAATTATTAATATTATAATTATCATTATTTTTTTGATTATTAATATTATTACTAATATTATTGATACTATTATTAATATCATTTATAATATTAGTAGTAGTATCATTAATATTATTAATGTTATCAATAATATTAATATTATTATCAATATTTTTAATATCATTTTTTATATTATTAAAATTATTAATAATATTATTAAAATTATTATTATTATGATCAATATTATTATTAATATGGGATTAATATTATTATTAAGTATTATTAAGATCATTATTAATATTATTCATATTAAAATTATTAATGTTATTATTACCATATTTAATATTAATAATATTATTTATATTGTTATTAATATTTTTAATAACAAAAGCAATACTGTTAATATCATTATTAATATTATTATTAATATTAATATTAGTAATAATTTTATTAATATTATTATCAATGTTAATATTATGATTAATATAAATATTATCATTAATATTAATATTATTATTATTATTATTATTATTTTTATAAATATTAATATTATTATTATTATTGTTTCATTATTTAATATTAATATTATTATTATAATTAATATTTTTATCAATATTATTATTATTATTATTATTGTTATTATTATTATTATTGTTTTATCATTTTTATTATTATTATTATTATTATTATTAGTAGTAGTAGTAGTATTAATATTAATATTAATATTATTATTAATTATCATTATAATTATTATAATAATAATCATAATAATTCTTATTATTATTATTATTATTATTAGTGACAACAGTAATAATAATAATAATAATAATAATAATAATAATAATATAATGATAATAATAATAATAATAATAATAATAATAATAATAATAATAGTTATAATGATAATAATAATAACATTAATAACAATAATGATAGCAATGATGACAATGTCATTAATATTATTATTATTATTACTATTATTATTATTTTTATTATTATTAATATTATTATTATTATTATTATAATCATTATTATTATTATAATTATTATTATTATTATTATTATTATTATTATATTATAATATTGTAATGCCTCACTCAGGTCGTGGACAGAGTAGAGGGAGAGTCAGGTGAGGTCACATCAGGTGTGGTTGGGAAAACGTGTCCTCAGCCTGCATATAAGCAGCTTGTCAGCATTTGTATGTACCACTCTTGGTCTGTAGATCCACTGAAGAGGGCTTAACAGCTGTCATGAAACTGTTTGGAATACATCTTTTTTCGTCTGCCAGTGGGCGTTTTTGTATCCTAATAAAAATATTAATAATTTTATAAATATTAATTATATTACTACAACTAATAATAATAATGTTAATAATATTATTAAATAATAATATTTGTAGTAATATTATTAATAATATTATTGATAGTAAAATTATTAATAATACTAATAATAATATTAAAAGTAACATTACAAATAAAAATATTAATAATAATGTTATTAAATATTTTAAAAATAATAATAATAATAATAATAATAATAATAACGTTATCAATAATATTAATAATAATATTTTTTGCATTTTAATGTTATTAAAATAATAATACTGTTGTTATTACTGATATTCATATTAATATTATTAATATTAACAATAATAATATTGTTAATGATATTAATAATGATATTGATAATATTAATAATAAAAATAATAATAACAATAATAATAATATTGTTAATGATATTAATAATAAAAATAATAATAATAATAATAATAATAATAATAATGTCATTATTATTATCATTATTACTATTATTATTATTATTAGTATTATAAATATTATTATTTTTATTATTGTTATTATTATTATAATAATAATAATAATAATAATTTTAATAATAATAATATTGAAGTCAGTGAATGTACAGCTAGGTTGGATGGTGAGGAATTGGAAAATGTGAGTACGTTTAAGTACTTGGGTAGTGTGATGAGTAAGGATGGAGGTTTGGAGGGTGAAGTGCTTGAAAGGGTACAGCAGGGAAGAAAGGTTGCTGGTTCTTTGAAAGCAGTGATAAGAAACAGGGAAGTGAGCATGGAAGTGAAAAAGTTACTACATGACAGTATTGTGATACCAACTCTAACGTATGGAAGTGAAGCTTGGACGTTGTTGGAAGGACACAAGTCAAGAGTGAGAGCAGTGGAAATGAGTTATTTAAGAGGCGCCTGTGGAGTCACATGGAGAGACAGGCTGACGAATGAGGATCTAAAGAAGCGTTGGGGTGTGGAGGTGGATGTGATAGGAAGCGTTATGAGGAACACACTGAGGTGGTTTGGCCATGTGGAGAGGATGGAGGGTGAAAGACTGACGAAGAGAATGTGAGTGAGGTGGAGGAGGGGAGAGGGAGGGGGAGGCCAAGGATGAGATGGAGGGATGGGGTGGAGAGGTATATGAGAGAGGGGTGTGTGAGTTGGGAGCAGGGCAGTGAAATGGCAGGGGACAGGGCGACGTGGAGGCGATTTGTTTGTAGCCACCCCAAACGGGATTGAGGCGTCTGGCAATAGATAGATAGATAGATAGAATAATAAATAATAATGATAATAATAATAATAATAATAATAATAATAATAATAATAATATTATTATTATTATTATTATTATTAATTATAATAATAATAATAATAATAATAATCCATCCTTCAATTATCCAATTCTACATTGCCCCATGAGGATCGTAAGAGCCCGGGGCTAGGCAGGTGGTTAATAATAATAATAATAATAATATAGATAGTAATATTAATATTATTATAGTATTTAATTATTAATAATAAAATAATTATTCACAATAATATTAATATTAATAATACTCATAATTTTTATCATAATATTAATATTAATAATAATAATAATAAAAATATTAATAATATTAATAATATTAATAGTAATATTAATAATATTTACAATAATATTAAGTATATTGATAATAATATTAATAATAAAATTAATAATATTGATAATAAAAATTGATAATGTTAATAATATTATTTATTATACTAATTGACAATATAAAACAATATTAATAATGACATTAATTATATTAATATTAATATTAATAATAATATTAATATTAATAATAATATTAATATTAATAATACTAATAGTACTACTACTACTACTACTACTACTACTACAACTACTACTACAAATATATTGATAAAAATATAATAATAATAATAATTTATAATATTAATGATGTTATTAATAATATTAATAATATCTTATTAATAATAATAACTATAATAATATTAATAAAATTGATAATAATAATAAAAAGAAAAATAATATTAATATTAAATAGAATAATAATAATAATAATAATAATAATGATAATAATGTTCATAATATTAATAATAATATTGATAAAAATAATAATTAAAATATTTATATTAATAATAATTTTAATAGAATAATGATATTAATATTAATAATAATATTAATAATTATAATGATATTAGTATTGATAATAACAATATTAATATTGATAATATTATTAATATTGATAATAATATTAATATTGATAATAATATTGGTATTAATATTAATATTAGTATTGTTAATAATATTAATATTGATAATAATATTAATATTGATAATAATAATAATATTGATAATAATATTAAAAATGATAATAATATTAATATTGATAATAATATTAATATTAATATTAATATTTATATTAATCTATTTAATATCAATATTAATATTAGTAATAATATTAATATCAATGTTAATAATATTAATATTAATAATATTAAAAAGAATAATATTAATAATAATAATATTGATAATAACAATATTAATAATAATAATATTAATATTAATATTAGTAAATAGTAATATTAATAATAATATTAATAAGGACAATTATAATAATAATAATAATAATAATAATAAAAATTTGAACGATAATATTGACAATAATAATAATAATAATAATAGTAATAATAATAACAATAATAATATTAATAATAATAATAAAAAAAATAATAATGATAATAATAATAATAATAATAAAAATAATAAGAGTAATAAAAATAATAATAATACAAAAAAATAATAATAATAACAGAAGTAGCAGTACTAGCAGCCCAGTAGTAATAGTAGTAGTAATAGTAATAGTAGTAGTAGTAATAGTACTGGTAGTAAGAGTAATAATAGTAGTTGTTGCAATAGTAGTAGTAGTAGTCGTAGTAGTAGTAGTAGTAACAATAATACTAATAGTGACGATAACAATAGTAATGATGATGGTAATTAGGCTGATCCCTATAAAAAGAAGTGTACGTTTCCCGCACAAAGAAGCTGACGTCACCTGTAGAGATAAGTTGACGTTACCTCTGCAGAGTAGTTGACGTCACCTGCAGAGAGTAGTTGACGTTACCTGCAGAGTGAAGTGTTTGTTACCTGCAGAGAGTAGTTGACGTTACCTGCAGAGAGTAGTTGACGTCACCTGAAGAGTGAAGTGTTTGTTACCTGCAAAGAGTAGTTGGTGTTACCTGCGGAGTGTAGTCTGTGTTACCTGCAGAGTGAAGTCGGTGTTACCTGCAGAGTGAAGTCGGTGTTACCTGCAGAGAGTAGTTGACGTCACCTACAGAGTAGTTGACGTCACCTGCAGAGTGAAGTCTTTGTTACCGGCAGAGAGTAGTTGACGTCACCTGCAGAGAGTAGTTGACGTCACCTGAAGAGTGAAGTGTTTGTTACCTGCAAAGAGTAGTTGATGTTACCTGCGGAGTGTAGTCTGTGTTACCTGCAGAGTGAAGTCGGTGTTACCTGCAGAGTGAAGTCGGTGTTACCTGCAGAGAGTAGTTGACGTCACCTACAGAGAGTAGTTGACGTCACCTGCAGAGTGAAGTCTTTGTTACCTGCAGAGAGTAGTTGACGTCACCTGCAGAGAGTAGTTGACGTCACCTGCAGAGTGAAGTCGGTGTTACATGCAGAGAGTAGTTGGTGTTACCTGCAGAGAGTAGTTGATATTACCAGCAGAGAGTAGTTGGTGTTACCTGCAGAGAGTAGTTGGTGTTACCAGCAGAGAGTAGTTGGTGTTACCAGCAGAGAGTAGTTGGTGTTACCAGCAGAGAGTAGTTGGTGTTACCAGCAGAGAGTAGTTGGTGTTACCAGCAGAGAGTAGTTGGTGTTACCAGCAGAGAGTAGTTGGTGTTACCAGCAGAGAGTAGTTGGTGTTACCAGCAGAGAGTAGTTGGTGTTACCAGCAGAGAGTAGTTGGTGTTACCATCAGAGAGTAGATGGTTTTACCTGCAGAGTGAAGTCTGTTTTACCTGCAGAGAGTAGTCGGTGTTACCTGCAGAGAGTAGTTGGCTTTATCTGCAGAGAGTAGTTGGTGTTACCAGCAGAGAGTAGCTGGCTTTACCTGCACAGAGCAGTCGGTGTTACCTGCATAGAGCAGTCGGTGTTACCTGCAGAAAGTAGTCCGTGTTACCAGCAGAGAGTAGTCAACGTCACATGCAGAGAGTAGTCAACGTCACATGCAGAGAGTAGTCGACGTCACATGCAGAGAGTAGTCAACGTCACATGCAGAGAGTAGTCAACGTCACATGCAGAGAGTAGTCAACGTCACATGCAGAGAGTAGTCGACGTCACATGCAGAGAGTAGTCGACGTCACATGCAGAGAGTAGTGGGCGTCTCCTGTGGAGAATAGGCCGCGTCACCTGTAGACAGTAGGCGGCGTCACCTGTAGAGATTAAGCGGCGTCGCCTGCAGACAAAAGGCGTTGCCACTTGTAGAGGGAAGGCAGAGAAAAATCCACTTCACATTGCTAGAAAATGAGATGTCGCCTGAAGAGAGAAGTTGAAGTCAGCAGCAGGAAGAAGTCTATGATTCTTTATTTGCAGAGAATACTCAGCATTACCAGCAATGACCAGTCGATATCATGAGCAACCAGCAGAGAGAAGTTGATGTCCTTGCAGAAAGTACTCGACATCACTTGCACAAAGCTCATTACATCTGCGATTAGAAAGCGATGCCACCTTAGAAGATTTACACTATGGCAACTGAAGACAAGAATTTCCCATCACTTGCAATGGAAGACAAGTTGATGTGAGCGGTAAAGGTCATGTCATCTGCAAATAAAAAAAAGTTGATATTGAGAGAGAGAGAGAGAGAGAGAGAGAGAGAGAGAGAGAGAGAGAGAGAGAGAGAGAGAGAGAGAGAGAGAGATACAGCCAACGTTAAAGAAAAGAAAGAAGGCAGCCTTACCTGGATCCTCTTCAACTTTACCTGGAATTATTACGTCGGGGTCGCCTGCCGTGTTACGTCGAGGTCACCTGCAAATAGAAGTTGCCGTCTCCCGCCAAAAGAGGCCGACGTCACTTGTTGATAGAGTCGACTTTCACTACGGACTGAAGTGGACATCAGTTGCACAGAGAAATCAGCGTCACCTACAAAAAGAAGTCGATGTTCCGAGCAGGAAGAAGTGACACCACCTTCAAAGAAGTGCGTGTTGCCGTTAGGATCAATGACGCCTACAAGGAAAGTGAGTTGAAGTGACCTGAAAAGAGAGACAACTTGACATAGTGAAAGATATATAGATAAACAAACACACACACACACACACACACACACACACACACAAACATAGCGAGAGAGAGAGAGAGAGAGAGAGAGAGAGAGAGAGAGAGAGAGAGAGAGAGATTTAACGGGAAAGGAAAGATGGAAGGCAACCTTACCTAAAAATGTTTATGTCGTTGTCACCTGCCGTGATATGTCGAGGTGAACAGCAAATAGAATTTCCCGTCGCCTGTAGAGAGAGGCTGACGTCACGTGTAGAGAGAGCCAAACTGCACTACGGCATGAAGTGGAAATCACTTGCATAGAGAAATCAGCGTCACCTGCAAAGAGAAGCCATGTTATTTAGCAAACAAAAGTCGATACCATCTTCAAAGAAGAAGTCAATTCCGCCTGCAATTTAAATAACACCTGCAAGGAAAGAGTCGACGTCACCTGAAAAGAGGGAGAACTTGATGACTTAGTGATAGACGTGGAAATAGAGTCATGTGTACACACACACACACACACATATATATATATATATATATATATATATATATATATATATATATATATATATATATATATATATATATATATATATATATATATATATATATATATATATATATATATATATATATATATATATATATATATATATTTACAGAGAGAGAGAGAGAGAGAGAGAGAGAGAGAGAGAACAAAGGAGAGGAACTGGACGTTAATACAAGGAGAAGAGTCAAACTTTCCTGAAAATATTGCATTTTGTTTTACATGTGATATTTTGTTATTATCTGAACATAGAGCTGTGCGTCACCTGCAGAAAGAAGTGGACATTCCTTGCAGGAAGAAGGTCACACCGCCTCTTGACAGCTGTTAACGTTACCTGCTTAGAGGAGTTTGTGTTACTTGTAAATGATGCCGGCGCCACCAGGAGAGAAGCCGACGTCACGTGCAAAGAGATGTCGACGTGTCGTTAAGAGAGAAGGTGACGTTTCCTGCAGACAGAAGTGGACGTCACCTGCAGAGAGAACCGACGATATATGAAGTGAGAACCCGACGTCATCCGCAGAGAGTAGTTGATGTCCATTGCAGAGAGAAGCCGATGGCATAACCTGGCCTGAAGCTGTACCACTTGACCTTCCCCGAGGTGGTGGTGGGTGGGGAAGGAGTAGAGGGGGGTGTGGAGGATGTGTGGGTGCCTGTGGTGGGCCTGGCAGGCTGGGAAGGACATGTTTCTCTGGCTGCTGCTCCACCCGAACTGCTCGTGGAAGCTTCGGCCAGGCCTTATATAGCTTTGGCAGACTAACTACCACCCGCCAGAAAATGGAACTAAACACCGCCCGGATACACATCAACTATGCACCTAAAAACCGCCCGAAAGCCATGAATCTCTGCCAAAAATCCAACAATGAAGAAAATGTGTCATGGAAAATACTGCTATGAATATGTTATCACTAAATTAACAGCAACAACAACAACAACAATATAATAATAATCATCATCATCATCATTATTATCATCATCATCATAACGATAATAATAATAATAATGATACAAAATAATAATAATAACAGAAGTAGCAGTAGTAGTAGCCTTGTAGTAGCAGTAGTAGTAGTAGTAGGAGGAGGAGGAGGAGGAGGAGAAGTAGTAATAGTAACAATAATACTAATAGTGATGATGATAGTGATTAGAGTGATCCCTTTAAAAAGAAGTCGACGTTTCCCGCGGAAAGAAGCCAACGTCACCAGTAGAGATAAGTTGACGTCACCTGCAGAGAGTAGTTTGCGTCACCTGCAGAGAGTATTTGGCGTCACCTGCAGAGTAGTTGGCGTCACCTGCAGAGAGTAGTTGGCGTCACCTGCAGAAAGTAGTTGACGTCACCTGCAGAGAGTAGTTGGCGTCACCTGCAGAGTAGTTGGCGTCACCTACAGAGTAGTTGGCGTCACCTGCAGAGAGTAGTTGGCGTCACCTGCAGAAAGTAGTTGACGTCACCTGCAGAGAGTAGTTGGCGTCACCTGCAGAGAGTATTTGGCGTCACCTGCAGAGAGTAGTTAACCTCATCTGCAGAGAGTAGTTGGCGTCACCTCCGGAGAAGAGTTGACGTCACCTGTAGAGAGTAATTGGCGTCACCTGCAGAGAGTAGTTGACGTCACCTGCAAAGAGTAGTTGGCGTCACCTGCAGAGAGTTGTTGGCGTCACCTGCAGAGAGTAGTTGACGTCACCTGCAGAGAGTAGTTGGCGTCACCTGCAGAGAGTTGTTGGCGTCACCTGCAGAGAGTAGTTGACGTCACCTGCAGAGAGTAGTTGGCGTCACCTGCAGAGAGTACAGTAGTTGGCGTCACCTGCAGAGAGTAGTTGGCGTCACCTGCAGAGAGTAGTTGGCGTCACCTGCAGAGAGTAGTTGGCGTCACCTGCAGAGAGTAGTTGACGTCACCTGCAGGGAGTTGTTGGCGTCACCTGCAGAGAGTAGTTGGCGTCACCTGCAGAGAGTAGTTGGCGTCACCTGCAGAGAGTAGTTGGCGTCACCTGCAGAGAGTAGTTGGCGTCACCTGCAGAGAGTACAGTAGTTGGCGTCACCTGCAGAGAGTAGTTGGCGTCACCTGCAAGAAGAAGTCTATGGTGCTGTATTTGCAGTGAAAACTGCACATCACCTGCAAAGAAAGGTCGATATCATAAGTGACCAGCAGAGAAAAGTCCATGTCACTTGCTGAAAGTACTAGACGTCACCTGTAAACAGAAGCGGATGCCATCTGCGATTAGAGGGCGATGCCTCCTCAGAAGATTTAGACTTTAGCAACTGCAGACAAGACTTGGCCAGCACTTGCAATGAAAGACAAGATGATGTGAGCGGTAAAGATTATGTCATCTGCAAAGACACAAAAGTCGATACTGAGAGAGAGAGAGAGAGAGAGAGAGAGAGAGAGAGAGAGAGAGAGAGAGAGAGAGAGAGAGAGAGAGAGAGAGAGAGAGACTAAGGACAAGGCAGAGAAACTCTTCTTCAATGAGAAGAAAGAAATCAAACTTACCTGATAATAATTAATTATGTGCCACCTGTTGTGATATGTTGATATTACCGGCAAACAGATTTCTGCGTCACCTGCAGGAAGATATGGACATTCGTTGCAGGAAGAATGTCATAGAGAGGCTTTACAGCTGTTAACGTTACATGCGTAGAAAAGTTTATGACACTTGGAGAGAGGAGTCGTTGTTGCTTGGACAGATACCGACATCATGTGCCCAGATGTGTCCCCGTCTAGTCTCGAGAGAAGGCGACGTCACATGTAGACAGGAGTCGACGTAACCGGAGAGAGAACCCAACGTCATACGCAGAGAGACGTTGACGTCTTTTGTAGAGAGGAGCTGATATCAGCTGTAGGATGAAGATGAAGTTGCCAGCGGATTGTTGTTAGCGTATCCATTAGAGAGAAGTCGATATCAACTGCAGAAAGAACTCGACGTCACCTGCAAACAGAAACGGATGCCATCTGCGATTAGAAGACGATCCCACCTCCGAAGATGGAGTCTTTGGCAACTTTGCATAAGATCTTGCCGTCACTTGCAATGGAAGACAAGTCGATGTGAGCGGCAAAGATAATGTCACCTGTAAAAATACAGAAGCACCTAATGAGAGAGAGAGAGAGAGAGAGAGAGAGAGAGAGAGAGAGAGAGAGAGAGAGAGAGAGAGAGAGAGAGAGA
The DNA here is from genome assembly GCF_032717465.1 of Coenobita brevimanus. Classification (NCBI taxonomy): domain Eukaryota; kingdom Metazoa; phylum Arthropoda; class Malacostraca; order Decapoda; family Coenobitidae; genus Coenobita; species Coenobita brevimanus. Next base: position 7,747,657 of record NC_137062.1, on the reverse strand, counting down.
GAGAGAGAGAGAGAGAGAGAGAGGCTCCTGTAAAAATGCAATCAATTTCTTCTTTTACAGTTGGCCACCACCTTTATCTGTATCTGTGTCAGTCCATATTACACCAAATGCAGCACCGCACCTCCCTATAATATTTCCACATTAGTTTTACTCTACTGTGTGCTGTTCGTTCTCCTTTTTTCCTGCCGGTTTCTGCTGGAGGGCTTGGTGGGAAGGGGACAGCATTCTTCTGTGGTATCCTTGTCTTGCTGTATCAGTTTAGTTCGTCACACTCATATAGGAGCTTGCCCAGGATGGGCCAACTGGCCTACCATAATTATTCTTGTTATGTCCTGATATCCTCATGTTGTCTTCGAACTGAGAGTGACTGCGGTGTCTGCAGGAAGTGACGCAGATGGACATGGAAGTGTTGGATTGGTTGTGTTTGTGTAGGTCTGAGTTTATATATGCCATTATAGAGCTGATAGGGTGCCAGCACATGGAAGCGTATGACAAGACATAATATCAGTACCAATTTAAAACTTTGCCATGGTGTGGGCTCGAACCCCAGACTCGGGGCACATGCAGTACACTACCACCGAGACACCAGGCCGCCAACAGACGATTTTATTCAACTGAGGAAGAAACCTTTAGTACTGAAGAGGTCTGCCGATACAATCCATGTCGATACTAAAGTCATATAAACAGAATACAATAGAATGTTTAGGTGTAATATGAAATTAAGCGCTGAGGAAGACGTGCCACGACACTACCTATGTCGCCTACTGTATATAATTTGGTTTTTCGTTTCTGTCTACTAATTTCCTACACTTGGTAATCTGTATGGTGGATTGCCAAACGATTTGGCTATGTTCAAGGAATACCTAGGAAACCAGAAACATTAACAGTTATCCTGAGTAACGTTTGACCGAAAATAATGAACTACTTATCTCACTATACCTTAATACTGAGGCTTTTATTTAGATCACAGAATCTCATCCCAGCAAAAAGGGTTAATTATTTCACTACAATTATGCCTTTTTATATATTAATTAGCTTCTTCCCAGACAAATCATAAATCTTTGGAGAGATTTTTCTAACAAAGGGGATCAGACATACCATTGTTTTTATTCCTCCCAAATTAAATAAATAAGCTGGGGAACCATTCTTAACTAAACAAGAATGAGTACACGAGAGTGCAGCTTCCACACTTTACAATGGGTCAGAAGGTTAAATATATGACCTTGCTAGATTACCTTGACCAGTAACCATTAATGTATAAAAAAATCACGACATTCTTGCCCAACCCCAACCCTTCTGCAAAGTTTGATCTAACGAGAATTTGATGCAAAAGTCAGTATATGAAATTCTCAGTGTAATCCCGGAAGCACAGTGATGTCTAAATTTGATTACACCCTCGAACTACCGCACACACATGTATTGTGTGTGTGTGTGTGTGTGTGTGTGTGTGTGTGTGTGTGTTAAGAGAGAGAGAGAGAGAGAGAGAGAGAGAGAGAGAGAGAGAGAGAGAGAGAGAGAGTTTATCAACAAGCAGCAAGTGGGAGGGTGACAGATATGTCTGGTGGGACAGATAGTGAAGGGCAGACTGACGGGTTATGGCCAAGTCTTATAACACAGAAATACAGCCAGTCGTGGTTCCCGAAACATTCCACCTTCACTTATGGTACCAAGGAAAACAAATGCACAAAATACCTGCATCATACCAAAGCAAGTTGTCCCATAAATGGAAGAACTAGACCGACATTATCAGCCTGGATATAGCTTTCCAAAATTCTTTCCCCTCAGAATTCTTTTGAAACTGGAACAACAAATTATATCACTGAAAGACAAAAACGGTGACGTCATTAAATGCAGAGATAAGATGGTGAAGAGAGTTGAAGAATTTTACAAAGAACTGTATGCATCAAAGACAGTAGTACCAATAGCTAACTTTTCAGGTGACACAAGTGAAATACCTGAGGTAACACCAGACGAAGCAAACATTTCAATTAAAAATATGAAAAGAAGGAAGGATCCGGGAGAGTTGGAATAGTAGCAGATTTACTGTTGAGTGGAGGAGTAGAAGTAAAAAATAGGCTTGCTCACTTACCTACTCAGTGTATAAAAAAGGAGAAAATTCCCAAAACATGATGTAAAGCAATAGTTATTTTACTTTACAAAAAAGGCGACTCAAAAGATCTTATTAACTATTGACCCATTAGTTTATTATCAGTCATTTACAAACTCTTCACTGAAGTCCTTACGAACAGAATAACAAATTTGGAAGAAAACCAACCCAGTGAACAGGCAGGATTCCGAAGTGGGTATTCGACTACATACCCACATACACCGTCTTTCTCTTCTCTAGAAACATTTCCTCCATAGACTTAAGGATGAATATCTGATCTACACAACCTCTTCCCTTCCTAAATCCACTGTTCTCCTCCAACTAATTCCTCTGTTATTTCCCTAACTCTGCCAATAGGTATCCTACCATATACTTTTCCTATCACACTAAGAAGACAAATGACCCTATGATTACCACACACGTCTTTTATCAGTTTTCCTTTGTAAAGGGGAATAATTATACCTGACTTCCGATCCTCCAAGACTCTACCTTCCTCCCAGGCCAAGTTATGCAGTTTCCATATCCATTCCACTACTATCTCTCCCCCATACTTCAGCATTTCACCACTTGCTCCATCAATTCCTGGGACTTTCCCCATTTTGAATTTTTCATTGCTTTCACTACTTCCATCCTACTGATCTCTTCCTCCCTTCTCTCCTCCCTTTTTCTCCCAGCCATTTCCCTGCCATTTATACTCGCATTACCCGCATTCTTTATGCTTAAAGATTCCTTAAAGCATTCTCTTCATCTGCTCCTTTTTCTCCCTTCTGCACTATCAATATACCACTTTTATCTTTCACTCACCTACAAACTTCATTATCATCCTGTATAATTCTCTTTACCTACTTCCAGAACATTTTCTTACATTCCCTCCACTTTACGCTCAAATTCTTTCCAAATTCCTCATCTACTCTCTTTGTTCTCTTTCTTACTAATCTTTTCACCGCTCTCTTTCCCTCTGCATATAACTCTTCCATCTCTCAACTTTCTCCATGCCTCTGCTTCCCATCCACTCAATATATGCTTTCTTCTTTTGTTCCACACCTTCTCTCACCTCCTCATTCCACTATGGTGTTCCTTTGACCCACTTTCGTCTCTTCACCCCACACACCACGTCACATGGTGCACAGATTGCTTCTGTAATATCTTGGACACACCTTCCACGTCCCCCAACTGCTCCAAATTATTTACCCAAACGCTCCTCCATTTCTCTCTTATAATCTGCCTTTCTTCCATCCTCTTGCAACCTTTCAACCCTCCTTCTATGGACTACTTCCTCCTGTCCTTCCCCTCCCCCCTTATATTACTCCATGACATTTGAACCTTGACTTTTGCCACCACCAAATGATGGTCAGAAAGGTCTCTTCCCCAACCTCTATATGCTCTTACATCCATTACACACCTTCTCATTCTGTCATCCACACACACATAATCAATCTTTGCCTTCAATTTTATTCAGTTCACCACTGACCCTTGCCATCGCTGGCCTCGTATACAGTGGATCATTTTTTGTCTAAAGTGGGTACTGGCTATCGCCAACCCCCTCGCCTCACAAGTGTCCACTAGATCACTGCCATTCTCATCCACTTCTGCTGGCACACCCCAGTCACCAGCTATATATTTCATGCACCTTCACATTTCGTACTTTTCCATTAATAACTGCAATAAAAAATGCTATCTCATTCTTCTTAAACTTTTCCATGCATGATTCCACATTTGCTCAGAACTATTCTCTCACTTCCCTTGAATCATCTTGTGTTGGCACATACACACACACAATTGCCCACGTTTGTATTCCTACTTTCAATCCTAACCACACAATCCTTGAACCAACTGATCCATACTCTCTTGTATTCACCTTCCATCTCTTGAACACAATACATACACACTCTTTTTTTCTCTCTCTCGTTCTCACCTACTCCCGCATATACCCCATCCATATTCCCACCCTTTCACACCCTCACCTCACCATTGAGTCTCAGTTAATGCACATACAACCACTTTTGTACCCTCAAGTACCTGGAGACTTCTCTCGTTCACCTCATCATTCGCACTTTTCATATTCTATGTTGCAATCCATACCAAGTACTTTGCCCGGTCCTTGGTCGCCAGTAGTCGAAACGAGCATTGGATGGTTATAAAGTTACCACCCAGCGAATTAAATGATTACCTGGTTTACAGGAAATCATTTGGCTTGTCACTCACTATAGAGTTACCCTGAAATATTGTACCACTACACTGAGTGTGTGGGTGATAGTCCCCCCCACCAATGCCCTAAGGGTGGTCATATAACATATATAGCTTTGGCATGGTCTGTGGCATCAATCCTGTCACTAAAGGAGGTCTTCCTTATCTATCTCTCTCTATTTATTGCCAGATGCCAAAATCCCGTAAGAGGTGGCCACAAACAAATTGCCTCCATGCCTCCCTGATCAACCCCATTTCACTGCCCTGCTCCCAGCTCATACCCCCCTCCCTCATATACCTCTCCACTCTATCCCTCCACCTCGTCCTTGGCCCCCCATTCCCTTCCCCCTTCCCACCTCACTCGTATACACTCTCCTTGTTAGTCTCTCACTCTCCATCCTCTCCACATGGCCAAACTACCTCAGCGTATTTCTCCTAACGCTTTCTATCACATCCATATCCACACCACAATGCTCATTAACCTCCTCATGTGTCAATCTGTCTCTCCACGTAACTCCACGTGTTCCTCTCAAATAATTCATTTCCACTGCTCTCACTCTTGACTTGTGTCCTTCCACCAAGATCCAAGCTTCACTTCCATACGTTAGGGTTGGTACCACGATACTGTCATGTAGCAACTCTTTTTACTTCCATGCTCACCTCCCTGTTCCATATCACTGCGTCCAAAGGACCAGCAACCTTTCTTCCTTGTTTTACCCTTTCAAGCACTTCGCCCTCTAAGCTTTCATCTTTACTCATCACACCACCCAAGTACTTAATTTCACTCACATTATCCATTTCCTCCTTATCCAGCCTCACTGTACATTCAGTGGCTTAAATTCTCGTGAAGACTGTAACTTTACTCTTCCCTACATTCACCTTTAGATTCTGTTTCTTAAACACCCTCCCAAACTCATTCACCACACCTTGCAGTTCCCCTTTGTCTTCACTTAACAATACAGTATCAGCTGCAAACAACAGTACAGGGAGTTTCCAGATACTGCCCTCTCTCATTAACGTTGCTCCAACATCCACTGCCCTACCTTGTACCTCTTTTATAACACCATTCATATACAGAGTGAACAACCTTGACACATCCCTGTTTCAGTCCAACTATCAAATAGAAAAATTTGCTCAGTTCACTATCCACACGCGGTGCAGCCTTAGCACCATCATACATACTCTTCACTGCATTCAGCAACTTCCCATCTGTTCCATATATTCTTAATTCTTTTCATATTTCTTGTCTCTCAACCTTGTCATATGCTTTTTCCTTATCCAAGAAGGCCGCATACAAGTTCTTTCCCTTCTCTACAGACATTTCCATTATATACCTGAGAATGAATATCTGATATACACAACCTCTTTCCTTCCAAAATCCTACCTGTTCTTCTCCAACTAATTCCTCTGTTATTTCCCTAACTCTGTCAGTAAGTATCCTACCATATATTTCTCCTATTACACAAAGGAGACAAATGGCCCCATGATTACCAAACACTTCTTTTTCCCTTTTTCCTTTGTACATAGGAATAATTAAACCTGACATCCAATCTTCCAGGACTGTACCCTCCTCCCAGGCCAGTCTGCACATCTTCCACATCCATTCTGCTACTATATCTCCCCCATGCTTCAGCATTTCACTACACACTTCATTCATTCCAGGGGCTTTCCCCATTTTCACTTTCTGCATTATTTCCACTTCTTTCATCCTACTGATTTCTTACTCTCTTCTCACCTTCCATCTTCTCCCAGACATTCCCCAACTACTTATACTTGCATTACCTTCATTCTCTATATTCAGTAATACCTTTAAGTGTTCCCTTCATCTGTTCACTATTTCTCCCTTCTCCACTAGCAATCTACCGTGTTTATCTTTCACTCCCCGACTAACTTTTTTTTCACCTTGTCTAACTCTCTTTACCTTTTTCCAGAACATATTCTTACATTCCCTCCACTTTACACTCACAGCCTCCAAATTCCTCATCCACTCTCTTCTTTCTCTTACTAATCTTTTCACCTCTCTCTTGCACTCTACGTATAACTTTCTCTTCTGTCTCTCAATTTCTCCCATGTCTCTGCTTCCCATCCACTCACTATTTGCTTTCTTCCCAAAGCTTGTAAATAATCGTCCTGCAGCAGCAAGAACACAATAATAATACAGTCCTAGTGAAAGGCTAATTACGTTTAGTCTGATGACGTCCCTTCAGTTTAGTTTTGGCTGCCACCTGATTATTTTTTGTAGGTAATGGTGGACCTGTTATATTTAGAGGCTTGGGAAGCTTATATCGAAAAAAAAAAAAAAAAAAAAAAACTTGCCGTTCTTTCTTTCTAGTCTACAATCACTTCATAAGTCATAAGTGAAAATTAGGGCTATTATGATGCTGATGTTGACGATGACGATTGTGGTGGTGGCTGATGATGATGATTATGATGATGCTGGTGATGATATATGACTGTGTCAACGATGATTTCTACATATCAGGTACAGTTCAGATAAAATGTAATTTTTCTTTTACCAGATTTCAAAACTGCCTGTTGTGTCAAACCTTCACTACGTGATGAACTCCATGTAGTCAGTGGCCATGTCATTCTACCCTCTATAAATGTTTGTCATCCAAAGCCAGTCAAAGCCTGTTGTTATACTGACTGCTGCTGACAGCTGTTTTGTGTGTGTGGTTGACCTGGTTGTGTTTGGATATATTGTGTTTCATGTATACATATAATTGGTCAGCTTTTATAATCTCTTGCCCTGACAGATTTTTATTTTAAGCTGCACTACATTACACTGCAACACATAAGCACCTGTCTATCCTCACTACTGTACACTATCTTACCCTACACTACACCTCAGTACAGTAAACTACATTACATTACATTCAATAATACTACACCACACCACACCAAACCACACCATACTACACTACACAGAAGACACTGACGATGAACCTACACGTGGTGGCGCTGTGGACCCTGGGTGGAGCGAAACAGCTGCGGCGTCCTCCTGGGAGCCAAGCCTCATATTTCCCTGCACCACACCATGGGGAAGGACCCTGAGTCGACCCTGGTGAGGCGTTGCTTATCACCAGGGGTGCTGGATCCTTACACCGTGCATGTACCGTGATGTCCCTGTGGGACGGCCATATCAAAGCAGTTGCTTACCTGTGGTCGACGGGTCTGCCCGGTCAGACAGACAAGGGTTAAGCAACAACAACAATAAACACCGTACCACACTACATTGCAACTGAAACATTTGTATTAGTATGCTATACACATTTATTCGTTGTTGTTGTTATTTAAGCCAGGTTTGTCTGCCCGAGCTGGCAACCAAGCAGTCACGCCTGCAAGGCCGTTCTGTGCAGTGAACCAATTCCCTTGTGGCAGACAGCGCCTCGCCACAGCGGGGCAAGGGCAGGCGTGTGGAGCAGGGATGGGATGAATACAAGAGCTAAATATTTGAATACACATACAACTTCTTCAAATTTCTAGAAATTCGAATACGAATACATAGAAATAATGTGAATTTGACCGCTAATACGAATACTTTATGATCGTATTTATGAATGCATTCATGAATACTCTTCGTTAAAAATGAACTTCTAGCTATAGGTCAGCCTAGTACCGTACCAATGTTATCCAGTGGTAAATGACTTCATGACTGGCGCCTGTTTATGCTAAGTACAGCAGTAGACATATTAATTTGTGTTTTTCTTGTAGGGTAGTTACAGTAAAAACAACATATCATACTAAGCCAAGTCTGAAGTAGTCTTATCTTGTAGGTCTCACTTTTACTCTTCAGAGTTTTAAATATAGATATGTACGCATTCGTGTGTTACTCCGGATATTCATAGTAATATTAATATTTGGGACAAGTTTCATTACTGTTTGGGAAAATGTGTGGATATTTGGCTACTGGGTGGACACCGCAGCTGCTCCACCCAGGATGCACTGCGCCAACACGTGTAGGTTCCTCGTCGACGTCTAGTACTGATAGTGAATGAACCCAAACAATGACCATTAATCCTTTCGGTTCAAAGACTTTCATTTTAGCTACCCTCATTTTTTTTTTTTTTTTCAACATAATAAGAACCTCGTAGTGACAGGGCAAAGGAGGCTGAGTTGAGGAAGAGGAAAGGTGACATAACTGGAATAATGACCTAACGGGCAGCATTAAGGCAGTCGCTGACGGGACGCTGAAAAAAGCTGTCCCGTATGGAGTTTGTGCAAAAACAGGTTCTGAGGTAAATTTCAGCATTCCGGGTTGGATGATTGGAATCAACCTTTCATATTCCGGGGCTTCTCAGTAAATTAAGTAACATTTCTCTTGACCAAAATCCCAATTTATCAAGTTCACTGATTATTTTGGCAACGGTCGATGTTCTTCTTGTTTTGGAAGGAGAAAACGTTGAATTAAACCAATGCAGCAGCTGTTTCTGTCCACCCACAACGTCGATCGTCACCCTGTCCCATCACGCCCTATACCCTGCCACTCCCATGCATTCCTCTCCTCTTATCATTCTACTTTCCTCATCTCTATATCCACACATTTTCCCTCTCCTCTTACCACTCTACTTTCCTCATCTCTAAATCTACACCATTTTCTCTCCTCTTTTCTTACCCGATTCCTCACTCTCCCCTCATACCCTGTTATCCCTCTCCTTTCTTTTATCTCCCTTCCTGTTATAACACTTGTTTCTTCTCTTCTCTGCTCTCACTCCTATCTCTTGCTTATCTCCTCCTGCCCCACTCCTCTCACTGTCCTCGGTTCTTACTCCACAGCTCTTTTCTTACCGCAGTATTTTGGTATCCCCTCCCCAATAAATAAAACTTACACCTTCCCTATGCCAATATCACCCCTCATGCAACGCAGATCTTTACCGGGTGTAGTCATTCCATCTTCCTCCATCACCCACCGCCAGCTAACCAAGTCTTCTTCTCTTACCTATAGAATTCCCGCCCATCTCCCCATGCCAGTCTTATGGTTGTTGGCCAGTTCTAAGTAGCTGTGGAGGAACCGAAGCACCTTTTACAAAACGATGTATTTTCACCACAGCATCATTTTTCTTACATCTACGCTACTAACGCAAACTGTGTCGATGTAAGGCCAATAATTTACACTAAAAGGACCATGGGGTAGAAGAGGGATAATTAATTGCAAGGGAAAAGATGCCTACAATGCCTCTTAGAAGACGACCCTTACACCTTCCTATGCCAAGGTCATCCCTCATGTAACACCTTTTCTTCACAGGGTGTACTGATCCCATCCTGCCTGTCCATCCACCACATTCCCACCCACTCCACCTACTCCTTCATATCCAGTCCATCCGTCAAGGATCTCACCTTATCTGGACTGACGTGGTAATATATGAAGTTCTCTCAGTAGACTTAAACTCGACCTCTGCTTAAGTCTATGAACCTGAACGGGTTTGGTTGGCCCAACATAATGTAAAAAGGTAAAAGTAAAGGTGGAGGTAGGCGCCATGCTGGACTTGGCCGCGGTGCTCATCTCCATAACATAAGCCTTTGAGCCAGTGGCGAGTTATTCACCCATTATCCTGGGCTACAGAGCCACTGCATGATCCAGGTTACCACAGTTACCTCCCCTAGGTGTTCCACCAGGTACTCATTTTACCTGCCAGCCCACAGATGGTGGATGCACACCTGAGTCCAGTGATGCCACCTGACCGCACCAGAATTCCAACCCTGGCGCTAACGGGCCGGCAACTTTGCAGTTAGCGATGCTAACCACTCAGCCACCGCGGTTGATCCTAAGGCCTTCAATAGTCTTAGCTGGAGCTAACAGACCTTTCTGGAAGCAAATGGCCTTGAACTGACCTGGCCGGGCCAGAATTGATGAGAATGACCTTGACTGACTTATCTTGTCGTTATTGGCATGAACAGATCTACCTGGTACTGAATGGAAATAAAATAATTTGAAATATGGATTAAATGTGAAAGTTCTGAATGTATCTTACGTGGTCTACCTGGTTGTAATTGGGCCAGCCTGTGCCTGTGCTGTGCCTAATGAATCAGCACTGAACTGACTGGAGTTAACTGGCAAACACTGACGGAGATATTCTGAGTGAATCTGACCGTGTGTGACAGTACCAAACCTGTATTGCTAGCACAGTGTATAATGGTGGTGGGTACTGGAGGTAAACACCCTCCCCTCACAGACATTGACGACATACAGTATATGATACATACCTGTATGGGCACACAGACAGACAGACAGACAGACAGACATAGAGAGAAAGAATCCTAAGTATTTCACATCATTACATCTGTCTGTCTGTCTGTCTGTCTGTCTGTCTGCCCTGTCTGTCTGTCTGTCTGTCTGTCTGTCTGTCTCTCTCTCTCTCTCTCTCTCTCTCTCTCTCTCTCTCAAGAGCACTAGATGTTGCAGCTTACCACTTCAGTAGTAGAGGTGTTTCCAATGCTAAGTAACATCGTCAAGTAATATCGTAATAAGACGTTGATGGAGATTGTGTCTCACCTCTTCATTATAAATGGTCTCTTATTCGTTCACCATAATCCTGTGTAGGTCGCAAATATTAAATATAAAAAGTCTTCACAGTAGCGGAGGCTGATGGAAATTGTCTAACCTCTTTTTCTTGAGAGGTGCAAAGACAAATCTTGGGATGCGTAATGGCAGTGAAGTCAGTAATATCAGCACCGATGCTCCGCCAGTCTTATACACAAACTTTATACTTCCATGACCCAGATATGGAGTCATTTACACACACAAGACCCATATATGTATCAACCCAACATCACATTTTATACTATTTTACATAACATGATTACAGGAAACTTATAAAAGTATTATAGATTACAGCAGCTTACATTAACTTTGTGAAACATAGAACAATAATCCTGTACTGATAAAATGTTGTTACATTAATTGCGTAACTGATATGAGTTGTTATCCCTGTGCTTTGTTTGATGAAGTGCAGGCAACAATGCAGGTTTTTGTCGCAATAACACAGGATGGGTTGCATTATTTGTTAAATGTTTACTCGAACACAAAGCAGCATCCAACCAGAAGCCCATGACGCTGATAAATACTGTCTAATTATAAAATGTTCATTTACACAATGGCATGGCATAATACATCTGACCAGTGGAAGGTTTCATAACAGTGATAATATTGTAAACAGTGATACCATTTCTGCCTAAATGATCAGCATGCAGTCAACAGGTGTAACAACTTTTCTTCGTCTTTTGTCAGTTCGCTTCCTTCAATTCCATGACATACATGTACACTACCACTCGCGAAGCAATAGCGGTTTGTGTGTGTGTGTGTGTGTGTGTGTGTGTGTGTGTGTGTGTGTGTGTGATTGAATATCTCAGTTATGACACGATTTTAACTATATTTGGTGTCAGGACTGAGGGTCAGGCAGGAAGTAAACTTCATATTCGTTTTAGAAAAGCAGGGAAAAGGTCAAAATCGTATGGTGAGGTCAGCTTAAACGGTTTTTATTGGAATCAGACAAATATTTGTGTAAATGTTTGGGATATACAGGAAGAAATGATTCTGTTTGGTGGCCTATCAATCACAGGTCAGGGTCACAGGGCTAGGTCAAAGTTCAAGGTCACACAGCAGGTCAGCTCAACAGTTTTATCGACTTGGAACCAAATCTGGTGGAAGTGTTTAGAGTCAGGTAAGAATGAAGGAGTTCAATTTCGAGAACAATCATCAAAAGTAAAGGTTACGGGGGCAAGGTCAAATTTGGACTATTGTATCTGTGTGAACAAAACAGCTTTGAACTAATTTCGATCAGACATGGTGGATAAGCTGAGGGTCACCCAAAATGATGACTTACGGTAGTTGAGAACGATTGATGACAGGTCAGTGTCACTTGGTAAAGTCACCCTAAACAGTTTTTATCCGATATAATATTGTGTTTTGTGGAAGGGTTGAAATTTAAGCCACGATAAAGAGATTTTGAAAACAATCAGTCAAAAGTCGAAGCAACACGAACAGGTCAAAGGTCAAGAAAATTGGAAAAAGGCCTTTCAGTTTTGATCTTGTCTGAACAAACGTTGGTGGAAAAATAAAAGGTCAGGCAAGAATGGAGTAATATGATCTTGTGAATAATATGTCGAAGGTTAAGGCCACATGGCACAGTCAGATATTCGGTCCTGAGGCCAGCTGGTGTGCGTGGGTGCTGCACTCTCTTACTGCACTTTCTTGTTACATCTTGTCCTTGGTGTAACCAGACAATTATATTAAAGTGAATAAAACTCTCACACACTAAAAGAGTTAAATAACACTATCTTCTAATACAAAGCCATACAAAATCGTCTGGATGCACTGTACCCTTTGACTTTCATGTGTCCTTCTTTACCTCCCTTTCCTTCAAATATGCATCGTAATACTCGAATCCTTTTGCTGTTATCTTCCATTTCACATGCATTGGTTTGTATATATTAGTCCTACTTTATAACGTCAAGTTAACGAAGATGGAAAGGAGAGAGGAATGAATTATGGGAAAGTATGAAAGACACAGGAACTGGAAAGTTTGTGGGCCAACCACGTTGTCCTAACCTCCTAACCTGGACTTAAACACTACCACCTCACACACTACACTACTGCAGCACAGACAAGTCTTCAGTTTAACTTTAATAAAAAGATATCTGTGAGCAAATGGTTGAGGTAGCTGGTTTCCTTTCGTCCAGTGGGTCCTAGTAAAGATGAGAATGGAGTTGCAGCAGCAGCAACAACAACAACAACAACATGATCTCTTGTTTTACAGTCTATGCCAGGGGTTCTCAACCTTTTTAATCTTATGTACCCCTTGAAGTCTCTCAGTATTGGTCACGTACCCCTTACCCACAATGCAGCATCAGGAAGGGTAAAAAGAAATGCATGGTTTATTGACTTAGTTTATTAAGTTTAAATTGTGTTATATATGTGGAGCAGACAAACTTTTCAATTAATGTGAGTATGTCACTATGAGGTAGTGTTGATAGGAACTAGTTACTGTCATAGAGAAGCACTATGTGACTGGCTGCTAGCATGCAATACATTTACTAAAACAGAACTATAGCAGTTTTCGATCATTGTGACAGTGAACTAGTACTGCTTGCAGCTAGTTGCAACTTGTAACTAGTAACAGTGATAGGTAAGTCACTGTGTGTGTGAATAGCATAAAAATAATAATAAAACATAACTAAATCAGACACATTTTTCCAATAACTGTGGCTGTGAGGTAGTGGTGCTATATACAGCTTATAACTAGTTACTCATGGGGAAATTACTGTGTGCGTGACTAGTGTCACTAGCATGAAAAAAAAGTAACAAAATAGAATTAAGAAGGCTTTGTGTTCCACTGACTGCGAACTAATGCTGATTGTTAAGCCTCGCAACTAGTTATTATTAACTAGTTACTTACTCATAGGGAAGTCAGTGTGTGTGACTGCATTAAAATAAACGTATATACTAATTGAGTGAGATGGTTGGGCCTGTTTCTTTGCTACCAACAAGTCAATCCTCGGCACAGTCTTTGAAAGAGCCACTCTTATGTCGTCTTTGACTGCAAGATGTGAACGTAACTTGTTTTTAATCAAGCACAGTGCTGAGAATCCCTGCTCACAGCGGTATGTAGAAGGAAACCATTACCAGTTATTATGGCTGCAGTGCAGGCACATGACTTCGTAGCCGCAAGCAAAATCCATGACAACTTAAACGAGGAAAAAAAAATCCGACAACAAATACACTGGAAACCTGAGGGTGAGGGTAGTGAGGGAAGAGTGGTGAGTGGGTGACAGTGAGAGGCGAACAATGCGTCTCACTTTGATACCTGCTCGGTACGCGTGAGGAGATACGTGATCGATAGAAACGAGCAAGGGTGACTACTGTATTATGGGTTTGCAAGGTTGTGTGGCAAGTGTAGTCCAAGAGAGCTTTCTCTCAAATGACATAACTCCAAGAGTTTCCTTGTTAACATTGTCACTTAGTGTCTTGGTTCTAGTGGAGGACACATCTAGCCTAGCACATGTAGGCCACTTTCTACAAACAGGTTTGCAGTTATTCAAAATCGAAGTATTTTGAGAAACCTGTCACGTACCCCCAAAATTCCTTTCACGTACCCCTGGGGGTACGCGTACCCCAGGTTGAGAACCCCTGGTCTATGCCGTGCATATCTCCTGCTCTCCTCCTAGGTAGGTGTGAAGGGAGGGGTCATGGAAGATGTGGAGATGGTGCTGTGGAGAATGGTTTTATGGTGTTGAAGACTGAGTGCAATGCTCTGGATGTGAAGGGAGGTATTGAAGTGATATGGTGGTGGGTTATGGTGTGGAGAAGGGAGGGAGAGCAGTCATGTGGTGGCGGTGAGGTGATGCAGTGATACGGTGGTGAAGGGAGAGGGTAGAGGTGAAAGAACTAATTGTGGAGGAAGGTGAGGCAGTGATGGTACAAGACGCTATAAAGAGTGGAACCATGCTGTGGATGATAAGAAAGAATTATTGTGGAGACGGAACAAGTTCCCACACTGATCTAGTTAAATACTTAATTATGGTTACCATCAAAACCCCCGCTAATACCAATACACCAGTCCTGTATGAGACAGCTCTAGCATGTTGTGAAATCACGCTGTCTAAAGTCAACAGGCGCCTCTCCCCTGAAATCCAGACAAAATTGACATGAACGACTTTGAGTTATGGAGCAGATTACTAAACTTACAGGCAAATTACAGGTGTTATCTTACGGCAGCGGCGTAACATTTGCATACAAACTGTTGACGCCAGCCTCGAGGACCGCCTACATACAACATGATTATGAGCTGTAAAAGCAGCGGAGGTTGTTTGGAGTGTGGGATTAGTGGTGGAGAGAGAGAGAGAGAGAGAGAGAGAGAGAATAGATCATACACACACACACACACACACACACACACACAAACACACACATACACGTTAAACCTGCCGACAGAACAAAACAAATGCTGGAAAAAAAAAAACACCAAAGGGATTGAGCAAACGGGATAAGAGGAATAAGGATCGGGATGAAAAGTGTAAACAAGCACATTATAACTGCATTGTTATTCCAGAGCAGGAGAATGTTTGAAACGTAGAGGATCAAAGCAAATACAAACAATAAAACAATTAACCCTATTAAGAGACAAAGGAAACATTAGATAGCCGCACCTCTGAAGTAGGCTTAAATTCTAGGAGAATATTATATTTCTCATTGGTGGGGGTGGACATACGGGAGTTTCACAATGACTAAAACTCAGTGTAGAAATCTGCCGTTGTGCAAGATTTGGTTATACGAAGTAAAAAACATGGCTGTGCATGGCGGCACTGCCCCAGGCCCTCAATCGTGAGGAAAAGGGAGTTACAGCCTGCCTATAAGTAGGTTTGGGCGGAAATTTACCAGTATGCAAATGTAGTTTTCCTTGGGGGAAAAAATCTATGACTATGGAAGTAAGTGTTGCCAGGGACAGGGACAGCCTTCGGGTCCTGTCCTACCCAAGACATAGTACGGATGAAAGTCTTTTGCTACGTAAATATTGAGTGTTCTTAGGTAAAAACTTGCATTCACCACAGCCCCCTTCCCCTCTTGGGAGGCAGGGGAATCCAGTCCTTCCTAAAAACCTGGTCTAGCTGGTGGTCTATCAACTGCAGAATATTATTTTCCTGTATATATATTGTTACATAGCCTATGATTTCATCATCCTTTGTGTAATTTTAACGCACAGTTGCTGCATGTTTGATCACGAGCGTGTTCTGCCTCAGTCCCCCCCTTCTACCGTTATAGTAGAGTAAGTCGTTCTCTCTGTTATTCAGAGCGGGATTGTCAACTCTTTGTCCCCATGGCTTCATTTGCGCGTCCTTCTTACAAGTTGTATCAAGCTCTGCTGGCCCCTATATAATGAGCTCAGTCTCTGCATCATTGCCACTTAGATCTGCTCCTCATTTTGTTCACATCTCTGTCCTCCCCTGTACAGATATTATTATTGTGAGTGCTCAAGAAATCTCCAAACATCTAGCAGCTGTGTGTAATTTGAGTATAACTGTTGTATTTTTTCTTGTACTGTGTAGCATAAGGTTAATTCTTAGGCCTAGTGAGGTTTTTTAATTAATGTTGGGTTTTATGTCAGTCATTTTTGATAATAGTTTGTATCTGTAATAATTTATCTTGCATTAACTGAGCATTACCTGGTGTATTTTCATTTTATCAGGGCTGACTTAGATAAATTTACTCTTGCTAATTTCGTGTTAATAGAGGCTATTGCAGTTAACCATATATTTAACCTGTTTATTTGCCATTACATTATCCTTATGAGTCCTGAATGTTTTGTTGTTAGTTTGAGCATTAAACTTTAACTTGTAATCTTACCTAACTCTTTTGTTTTGAACCTGGAACGTTACGGGACAGTAGTGATTTTTAGCATTCTCACTTAAAGTGTACATTATCTTTCTCTGTTCCGTAACAATATATATATACAGAGAGAGAGAGAGAGAGAGTGCACATGTCAGGTGCTCCCCGGGAGCTCTAAGGTCTAGCCTCCCCCTGTGGATAGGGAACCCAGGGGATCCCGCCCTCTTTTAAGTTCTGGTGCAGGTAGAGGAAGTACATGAAGACGTGAATGTTTGTTAAGGTGGTAAGATTAAGGCTGCCAGACTTGTCAGACTTAA
This sequence comes from Coenobita brevimanus, assembly GCF_032717465.1. NCBI lineage: Eukaryota > Metazoa > Arthropoda > Malacostraca > Decapoda > Coenobitidae > Coenobita > Coenobita brevimanus. Next base: position 7,730,724 of record NC_137062.1, on the reverse strand, counting down.
GTTTATGTCATACTGACTGAGATACAGTAGCAGCATGACAGTATGAGGTTGATACACAGACGTCAGTGACAGAGTTGGACCGGATAGGAGGCCGAGATGAGGACGCTCAGAGGCACAAGTAACATGCACAAGGTCATTCTGTCTCGACAGAGCACATCACAGGACAGGGCATCAACGCTGAAGCATAGGACATATTCAGCGTGGGAGTTGCATGAAACGCCCTCACCTTCTTCCTACTTTCATATTAGGAGGTACCCTCTGTTGCCTTCACCACACTGACCTCTTTCTCCTACTTCCACGTTGACAGTCCCTTGAAGAAGTGGACTAACCACCTTTGAAGAGAAAAAACACTCAGCCCTGGAAGTACAGTCGTCTGCATCATGACTGGTACCTGCACACTGCCACACACGGAGACAGTAGCCCAACATGTCTTTATACTATGTCCATAAATATGACATTTGGGGCAGTAAAGGGGGTTAGAAACATCAGGCCTGATATAAACAATTTCATAACAAGCTTTAATAAAGATCTGGGAGATTAGGTTTGCCTCAAGTCAACACAAGAACAGCGGTCCCTTTCCCTCACACCTTCTGAAAAACGAGTAATAAACTTAGCATCAACAACATCTTCCTAAGTAAGTTCATGTATGATGTCCTTCTCCTTCCCATGAGGTTCCAGCAGCTGATAACGCCCTTTCAGGAGTTCATGAAGTGTGGGTTCATTGGCTGGACGTCATAACAGTGAAATTTACTTAGTCTGAACAAGTATTTAACCTGTGAGACATTCATAGTCTTAACAAGTGGTGCCAGGCACAGCAAACCTTGCCCGACAGTAGTTGATTTATTGCTGTTTAATACTGAGTCGAAACTGCCATTTAATGCCAGAGTGGTACACAGTTAAGGTCTAAGGTAATGGTGCAAATGTTTTCGTGTTACACCCTCTGAAAATTCGTGATCATGCGTTTGACCTTTCAGAGTCACTCGAGGTCAAAGGTCTTGGTGCTAAATGAAAGCCCATATTACGAGTTCCTTATGTTCATGAGAGTAAATATCTCTTTCTTCCACTGGTTTCAAATTAAAGCCCTTTGAAAATCCGTGACCTTGATTTTTACCATTCACGTTTACTTGATTACCTCTAAAGTTTAATTGCTTTCTTTGGGACCAGTGCCCACATATCCTGAAAGTTTCATGTAATCTCATTTAGCCGTTTTTCCGTAATGTTGCTGACAAACAAACAAACAAATAAACGACCAAAAACAATACTTTGCCAGACTCCGTCTGCGCGAGGTAATTAGCTTCCCATCAGCAAGTTTTGTAACTCATTCAAACTCGCCAGCACAGCCATCAACCACCTTCCCGATAATTAAAGGATTGATACTTGCCAGAGAAGCTGCACCTAGACATGAAGCCACACACATAAAGCGTTATAAATATTACTGGTAATGTCTTGCAGGGTTCGGATCTGGCGGCGGTCAGTCTGGGAGTCACTCCGTGTTGCAATCAGGGTATTGTCAGAGCCGCCCCCCCCCCCTCCATAAGGGAGTGAGGAGCTGGGTAGGGTAGACATAGTAAACCCCTTCCCCTCTTGGGGGAAGTGGAAAGAAAGAGAAAAGTGAGCAAAGGAAAGCAAATCCAGGACAACAACGAAGACAAACAGCCTGCTTACTGATATGGGCCATAAAATCATCCTTACTTCATGTACGTCTCCCAGATCTTGAATCTGCCACACAAGCAAAACCATATGCATATAATGTATTTCTATTACACTCATGCCATTGAATACCAGGTTATAACCGGGGTGTTTTGTGTTGTCCTTCTCCGTACATATTTCATCCTCACTTTTTGATCCTTTACCAATTGCAAATATATAAACCGATAAAATTGAGTCGGTACAGAAATGTTTTTCCGAAATGCGTACTTCTGTAACTGAGGTGATGTGAGAGGTCGATAATTACTAAAAGAGAGAGAGGCAGGAGGGAAATATTGCTGGGTGCTGCATAACAGGAGAGAGAGGACACAGAGGGAAAGAATTACAGCAGATATACAGAAGTGTAGCTGTCGTATTAGCCTATGAAATTTATGCTTTTAAGATAAAGTAACAGAGTGGTAAGAAAAAAAATATAACCGGTACAATAAGAAAAAAAAAAGCATGGATAAATTTGATGTTTCCAGGACCAACGGAGAAATACAAAGCTTTGGAATATAGAAAAGAGTAAATGAGAGGGAGGAAATTAAACGAGACAGTAATACTTATGCCTGTAACAAAATTATTAAAGAAAAAATTGTGTCACAAAAATATGAAAGGAGTGGAGGAGGTTAACAAAAATTACAGGGAAAGCAGAGAAACTTAGTTGCGGAGATATAGAGCTTTGTGTGAGGGAAAAGTAAATGGCAGGTTAGGAATAAAGAAAAAGCAGTAAAGATCCTGACTACAGTAAAAGTAACCACATTATCTGAAAGAAAACGTGTAACTCATGGTTAAGGAAGAGTAAGTTGAAGGTAATGATTATAATGGAGTGGGAAAAGTCATGGCTACAGTTATAAAAAGAAGAAAAGGAAAAAAATCACTAAGACAAAACTGGTTAAACTAGCAGTGCAGAAATAGTGACTGTACCTGTAGAAGTAACAACAGGCAAAAAAAAAAAAAAAAAAAAAAAAAAAAAATGCAGGAAAACAACTGTTAATGTTAAGATAAAGTGACACGACAGTGAACACAAAAGGACCTCAAGTGTTGAGTGTGATACAGTATGAAAAACTATCTATTTGTCCCGAGTTTGGTGGCCACAAACAAATCGCCGTGCCCTCTGCCATTTCACTGCCCTCTCCCCAGCCCAGACTCCCCTCTCCCCTATACCTTTCAACTCCACCCCTCCATCTCATCTTCGGCCTCCCTCTTCCTCTCCCCCTTCCACCTGGCTCAATACAATCTCCTTGTAGTCGCTCTCTCTCCATTCTCTCCACATGGCCAAATCACCTCAGCGTATATCTTCTCGCGCTTTCTATCGCATCCACATCCACACCACTTCTCTCCTTCATTTTCTCATTTGTCAGTCTGTCTCTCCATGTAACTCCACATATTCCTCTGAAAAAACTCATTTCCACTGCCCTCACTCCTGAATCGTGACTTCTGTGCTCACTTCCACATTTCTTATCATTGGTCCCAAAGAACCAGCACCCTTTCTTCTTTGTTGCAACTTTTCAAGCACTTCATCCTTCAAACTTCCATCCTTACTCATCACACTACCCATGTACTTAAATGTACTCAAATTTTCCATTGGCTCATCATCCAACCTCACTGCACATTCAGTGACATCATTTCTCTCGAAGACCATAACTTGACTCTTCCCTACATTTATCTTTGGGCTCCGTTTCTTACACACTCTCTCAGACTCATTCACTAAGTCTTGCAGTTCCCCGTCATCTTCACTTAACAACACAGCATCATCTGCGAACAACAGTACAGAAAGCTTCCAAAAGCTGCCCTCTCTCGTTAGGGCCTCTCCAACATTCATCACCCTACCTTGTACATTTTTAATATCCCCATCATTACAGACTGAACAGCCTTGGAGGCATGACATATGCCTGTTTCAATCCAACATTCAGATAGAAAATTTCACTCAGTTCACTATCCAACGCACTGCAGCCTTAGCACCCTCATATATACTCTTCACTGCATTCAGCACCTTCTCATTTACTGCCAATAATCTTAATATTTTCCACATTCCTTGTCTATCCGCTGTGTCATATGCTTTCTTCAGAGCAATGAAAGCCGCATACAACTTCTTTCACTCCTCTAGAAATTTTTCCACTAAAGATCTAAGGATGAATATCTGAGCTACACAACGTCTTTCTTTCCTAACACCTGCTTGTTCTTCTCCAATTAATACCTCTGTTATTTCCTGTCTCTGTCAATAAGTATCCTAACATATATTTTTCATATTAAACTATGAAGATAAATGCCCTTATGATTACCACACACTTCTTTTTCCCCTTTCTTGTGTACAGGTGAACAGTTATACCTGACTTCCAATTCTCCATGATTCTACCTTCCTCCCAGGCCAATCTGCACATCTTGCATATCCCTTATACTACTACCTCATCCCCATGCTTCATCATTTCACCACACACTTCATCAATTCCTGGGGCTTTCTCCATTTTGACTTTCTTTGTTGCTTCCACTACTTCCATCCTACTGACCTCTTCCTCCCTTCTCACTTTCCTCCTCCTCCCAGCTTGGAAAGCTCCCAAGATGAGAAATACTTATGAAAAATGCAATGCTAAACTGATGAAGGGAAGAAAGAAGAGCGGGAAGGAGGAAAGCTGACCAAGATAAGAAGAAATAAGCAACTCAGTGAAGAATTCCTGTTCCTCTTTCTGCCCTCCCCTCCCAACACCATTAAGTCCCTCCCACTCACATATGACATCATCAAAACCCCTTCTCCCTCTCTTGCCCCCCGTACTACCATTGTCACCCTTCCTTTTCACCTCTCACTCCCATTCCTCCCTTACTATTTTACCTGCATTTCCCTTCTTTTCATCTCGCTACCCACGTCACCTGCTCCTCCCCACCTGCTCAACTCCTCCACTCTACCAACCTCACTTCCCAAATCTCTCTCTCACTAGATTTTCAAAATAAATTATAGGTCAGCACTTCACTACATCCATTAACATTTTTGTCTTTAGTTATTTTTAGTTCTCCGACGTGATACTTATTTGGGTCAACCTTTTTCCCGTCGTTTTTATCCCCTGAATTCTGAATACTGGTGAAGGGTACATTTGGTGTTCGTTTTCCCACTCTTTTGCTTTGTCTGTTTCGTTGTTTTTCAATGCACTGTCTTTATTAATATCGCGTCCCATATTCACCCTTTCTCTCTTTCTTGCTTTCAACCCTTCCTGGACTTTCTCGCTTTCACTCAGCTTGTCCATGTTCATTTTTCATTACGCTGAATTAATTCGTGCTTTTACAGTAACAGCAAAATATGCATGAGACATTGCCCATCCCTCGAGTAAAAACTCTGACAACTCTCATGAAACTTCAATTAGTTATCACTAAATATTGCTGGTAAAGTCGTGGTGTAACAAGTAAATAATAATAACAGGTACTGTAAAGCAAGGATGATTGTGACTCATCCCTACCAACCGTCGACACACCAAGCCTTACCTGCTGTTTCCTGTAGCACTCCCACTGGTGTGTGTGTGTGTGTGTGTGTGTGTGTGTGTGTGTGTGTGTGTGTGTGTCTCATAATATTACTACATACAGAGATGCAATGTGGCCTACAAAGAAATCGTCGGATGAGAAATATCTAAACAAAACAAACTGGTACAATCAACTCTGACAAATGAATTATCGCAGGGTCAACACAAAGCTTTGTCAAATGTGCAAACAGTGTGTGATGTAGAAAACAGAACAAAGAATGAACTTAAGCTTGTTGCTCAACAATTGGGAATTGCTGTTCGCTCTCATCATTCTAAAGATCAAATTGTTGACATGATTAATGGAAGCTTGTTTAATGTAACTCCTCCAAATGAGAAAACGCAGATTGAATTAGCTAAGTTACAGCTAGCCCTGCAGGAGGCTCAGGCTAAGGAGGCGGAGTCTCGTGTTAAGGAGGCTGAATTTCAAGCACGTGCTAAGAAGGCTGAGTCTCAGGCTAAGGAGGCGGAATTTCAGGCCCGTTCTAAGGAGGCAGAGGCACAAGTTGAAATTGCTAGGATTCAGGCAGACCATGAGTATCGCATGAAACAAGGTGGAACTGGATCATCTAGCTCTGATGATTTTGATGTGGCTAAAAATGTTAAACTTGTCCCTGCTTTTAATGAATCTGATTTAACAAAGTATTTTCAGTTGTTTGAGAGGGTAGCTACAGGTTTTAATTGGCCTAAAAAGTATTGGCCACTACTCCTTCAAACTGTTCTCACCAGTAAAGCTCAAGTAACTTATGCATCGTTGCCTCAGGATCAATGTGATAATTATGATGTAGTTAAGAGCTTGATTCTTAAGGCCTATGAGCTTGTTCCTGAAGCCTATAGAGTAAAATTTAGGACAACTTACAAGCAAGATAAGCAATCCCATGTTGAGTATGCAAAAATCAAAGAAGATCTGTTAGAGCAGTGGTTAAATTCTAAGAATGTGGATTCTGATTTTGGTAAATTTAAGCAGATGATTTTGCTGGAGGACTTCAAAAGGTGTATTTATAAAGATGTAAGCCTATATCTTGATGAGAAAAGATTAGATAATTTGTCTGATGCTGCAGTTTTAGCTGATGAATATGTTCTCACTCACAAGAGATATTCTAGAGAAAAAGGGAAAGCTGAGAGTAAGTACGTTGCCTCTACTCAGAGTACAGGTAACAGGAAAGAGAATAAAGATGATGTTTCTCAGGAAGTAAATACCAGCTTCACCTCTAGATTTCAGAAAAGTAAATGTACGTATTGTAGTAAGCTTGGTCATACTACGGAGAAATGTTTCAGGAGACAGCGTGATGTGAACAAAAAGGAGTCTTTTAATATTCAGTCAATTGGTCTAGTGTCCACCCTTGAGAGTTCCCATAATTCTTTAACTGAGTTAACTGAACCTGCTTTGAGGGGTAACTTAAATTCTCATGATGGAGCTCCTCTTTTGAGCAGTAACGTGGGTGACACTCTCAAGAGTTCATGTGCTAATTTCCTGTCTGATGGTTTTGTCAGTCCTCTGGACAGTAATGACAGGAAATCAGTTAAAATATATCGTGATACAGGTGCTTGCCAATCCCTTATGCTGACCAGTGTTCTAGGCTCTAATGTTAATTCCTCTGATGAAACTGTAATCTTACAAGGTGTAGGGAATAATTACTTCTCTGTCCCTCTGTGCAGAGTGAATTTAGAGTCTGGTTTTGTTAATGGTTCCGTTATGGTTGGGTTGGTTGAGACACTCCCAATGTCAGGTGTAACTTTCTTACTTGGAAATGATATTGGTGGAAGTCAAGTGTGTCCAGCTCCTCAGTTGTCTAGTGAGCCAGTGGCTGCGTCCCAGGATTGTGATGTCCCTGATGTGTTCCCTGCATGTGCTGTCACTAGGGCTAAATCTAAAGTTACTGGTGATTTAGAGAATAATGATGATGATGATGTTATCCTACCTGACACTTTTTTTTACTAATTTGGACCACTCACGAGATGAGGCAGTACCCCGTATTGTTGATAATTTGTCTCATCAAGAGTTGTTTGAGTTGCAGGTTGCTGACCCTGAGTTGAAAGGTCTAGCTAACTCTGCTTACAGTGAAGAAGAGTCAGCCGGTGCTTCTACTTGTTATTATGTAAAGTCAGGAGTACTTATGAGGAAGTGGAGACCCCCAACAGCATCAGCCGACTGTGAATGGGAGGTTGTACATCAAGTTGTCATCCCTCGTGTTTGTAGGCAGGATATCATTCGAGTGGCTCATGATACCAGTTTGGCAGGACACCTTGGAGTGAGGAAGACTGTGGCACGCATTTTGAAACACTTCTACTGGCCAGGTATCTTCAGGGATGTTTCCTGGTATTGTAAGTCTTGTCACACCTGTCAAGTTGTGGGGAAGTGTAATCGGACTGAATCGGTTGCACCTCTAGTTCCCATTCCTCCTTTTGAGGCGCCTTTCACCCGTGTGTTGGTGGATATTGTGGGCCCTCTTCCTAAGACTTCTTCAGGATTTTCTTATCTGTTGACCCTGATTGATATGGCTACTCGTTATCCTGAAGCCATTCCACTTAGAAATATCTCAGCAAAGAACATGGTTAAGGAAATGCTAGGGTTCTTCACAAAGTTTGGTCTGCCCAAGGAGGTACAGTCAGACCGAGGAAGTAATTTCATGTCAAATGTTTTCAATCAGTCTCTGAAAGAGTTGGGCATCACCCAGATCACCTCTTCAGCTTACCATCCCCAGACCCAAGGAGCGTTGGAGAGATATCATCAAACACTCAAATCGATGCTCAAGAAATACTGTTTGGAACATCAGAAAGACTGGGATAAAGGTCTTCCATTCGTTGTGTTTGCCGCAAAAGAATCTCCAAATGAATCACTGGGCTTCTCACCTTTTGAACTACTGTTTGGCCATGAAGTAAGAGGACCCCTTAAGTTACTCAAGGAATGCTGGCTGTCGGAGGAAGATGACGTCAACCTGCTGGAGTATGTGATGAAGTTCAAAGAACGGCTGTCCACTGCTTTACAGCTGGTGAGAGAGAATTTAGGAGCTGCTCAGGAGAAGATGAAGACTTGGTATGATAAGAAGTCCAGGTTACGCCACTTTCAGCCAGGAGATCAGGTTTTGATTCTGCTACCAGTTCATGGGCAACCTCTTCAAGCCAAGTTTAGTGGTCCTTATTTCGTGGAGAAGAAACTCAGTGATGTCAACTATGTCATCGCCACATCAGATCGTAGAAAGAACAACCAACTATGTCACATCAACATGCTAAAGTTATATCACAGGCGGGACGAAAATAATCCAGTCTGCACTGTAGCTGTTCCACCCGAGTCTGCAAGTGAAGCTCTCTCATGCAGTATGAGCCTGAGTGATAGTTTGGGGAAGAATCCTGATATCATGAATGATCTCCAGACTAAGCTTTCTCATCTACCTCCCAAGGAAAGGCAGGAGTTTTCGGCATTACTGCAGGAGTACCCGCAAGTGTTCCGTGCCATTCCAGGAAGAACCACTGTGTTGATGCATGATGTCGATGTTGGAGACGCAAAGCCAATTAAATTGCCTCCTTACCGTGTGAACCCAGTGAAAGTTCCTCTCATCCAGAAGGAGCTTGGCTACCTGTTGGACCACAAGATGATTGAGCCCTGTCAGAGCGAGTGGAGTTCTCCTGTCACTCTGGTCCCTAAGCCAGGGGGGTCACAGCGGCTTTGCATCGACTAAAGACGTGTTAATCAGATCACCAAAACAGACACTTATCCTCTCCCTCGCGTGAAAGATTGCATAGACAAGATCGGAAAGGCTAGGTACATAAGTAAGTTTGATTTGTTAAAGGGATACTGGCAAGTACCTATGACTGAACGTGCTAGGGAGATCTCATGTTTTGTAACACTAGGAAAGACTTTTGCATGTTCTGTAATGCCATATACAGATTGTTTTAGAGTAATAAGAAATTTCCTTTGTAAATTTCTTTTTTCTTGGTGGGGAGGTGTTACATAGCCTATGATTTCATCATCCTTTGTGTAATTTTAACGCACAGTTGCTGCATGTTTGATCACGAGCGTGTTCTGCCTCAGTCCCCCCCTTCTACCGTTATAGTAGAGTAAGTCGTTCTCTCTGTTATTCAGAGCGGGATTGTCAATTCTTTGTCCCCATGGCTTCATTTGCGCGTCCTTCTTACAAGTTGTATCAAGCTCTGCTGGCCCCTATATAATGAGCTCAGTCTCTGCATCATTGCCACTTAGATCTGCTCCTCCTTTTGTTCACATCTCTGTCCTCCCCTGTACAGATATTATTATTGTGAGTGCTCAAGAAATCTCCAAACATCTAGCAGCTGTGTGTAATTTGAGTATAACTGTTGTATTTTTTTTGTACTGTGTAGCATAAGGTTAATTCTTAGGCCTAGTGAGGTTTTTAAATTAATGTTGGGTTTTATGTCAGTCATTTTTGATAATAGTTTGTATCTGTAATAATTTATCTTGCATTAACTGAGCATTACCTGGTGTATTTTCATTTTATCAGGGCTGACTTAGATAAATTTACTCTTGCTAATTTCGTGTTAATAGAGGCTATTGCAGTTAACCATATATTTAACCTGTTTATTTGCCATTACATTATCCTTATGAGTCCTGAATGTTTTGTTGTTAGTTTGAGCATTAAACTTTAACTTGTAATCTTACCTAACTCTTTTGTTTTGAACCTGGAACGTTACGGGACAGTAGTGATTTTTAGCATTCTCACTTAAAGTGTACATTATCTTTCTCTGTTCCGTAACAATATATATATACAGAGAGAGAGAGAGAGAGAGAGAGAGAGAGAATGCACATGTCAGGTGCTCCCCGGGAGCTCTAAGGTCTAGCCTCCCCCTGTGGATAGGGAACCCAGGGGATCCCGCCCTCTTTTAAGCTCTGGTGCAGGTAGAGGAAGTACATGAAGACGTGAATGTTTGTTAAGGTGGTAAGATTAAGGCTGCCAGACTTGTCAGACTTAAGTTTATGTCATACTGACTGAGATACAGTAGCAGCATGACAGTATGAGGTTGATACACAGACGTCAGTGACAGAGTTGGACCGGATAGGAGGCCGAGATGAGGACGCTCAGAGGCACAAGTAACATGCACAAGGTCATTCTGTCTCGACAGAGCACATCACAGGACAGGGCATCAACGCTGAAGCATAGGACATATTCAGCGTGGGAGTTGCATGAAACGCCCTCACCTTCTTCCTACTTTCATATTAGGAGGTACCCTCTGTTGCCTTCACCACACTGACCTCTTTCTCCTACTTCCACGTTGACAGTCCCTTGAAGAAGTGGACTAACCACCTTTGAAGAGAAAAAACACTCAGCCCTGGAAGTACAGTCGTCTGCATCATGACTGGTACCTGCACACTGCCACACACGGAGACAGTAGCCCAACATGTCTTTATACTATGTCCATAAATATGACATTTGGGGCAGTAAAGGGGGTTAGAAACATCAGGCCTGATATAAACAATTTCATAACAAGCTTTAATAAAGATCTGGGAGATTAGGTTTGCCTCAAGTCAACACAAGAACAGCGGTCCTTTCCCTCACACCTTCTGAAAAACGAGTAATAAACTTAGCATCAACAACATCTTCCTAAGTAAGTTCATGTATGATGTCCTTCTCCTTCCCATGAGGTTCCAGCAGCTGATAACGCCCTTTCAGGAGTTCATGAAGTGTGGGTTCATTGGCTGGACGTCATAACAGTGAAATTTACTTAGTCTGAACAAGTATTTAACCTGTGAGACATTCATAGTCTTAACAAGTGGTGCCAGGCACAGCAAACCTTGCCCGACAGTAGTTGATTTATTGCTGTTTAATACTGAGTCGAAACTGCCATTTAATGCCAGAGTGGTACACAGTTAAGGTCTAAGGTAATGGTGCAAATGTTTTCATGTTACACCCTCTGAAAATTCGTGATCATGCGTTTGACCTTTCAGAGTCACTCGAGGTCAAAGGTCTTGGTGCTAAATGAAAGCCCATATTACGAGTTCCTTATGTTCATGAGAGTAAATATCTCTTTCTTCCACTGGTTTCAAATTAAAGCCCTTTGAAAATCCGTGACCTTGATTTTTACCATTCACGTTTACTTGATTACCTCTAAAGTTTAATTGCTTTCTTTGGGACCAGTGCCCACATATCCTGAAAGTTTCATGTAATCTCATTTAGCCGTTTTTCCGTAATGTTGGTGACAAACAAACAAACAAATAAACGACCAAAAACAATACTTTGCCAGACTCCGTCTGCGCGAGGTAATTAGCTTCCCATCAGCAAGTTTTGTAACTCATTCAAACTCGCCAGCACAGCCATCAACCACCTTCCCGATAATTAAAGGATTGATACTTGCCAGAGAAGCTGCACCTAGACATGAAGCCACACACATAAAGCGTTATAAATATTACTGGTAATGTCTTGCAGGGTTCGGATCTGGCGGCGGTCAGTCTGGGAGTCACTCCGTGTTGCAATCAGGGTATTGTCAGAGCTGCCCCCCTCCATAAGGGAGTGAGGAGCTGGGTAGGGTAGACATAGTAAACCCCTTCCCTCTTGGGGGAAGTGGAAAGAAAGAGAAAAGTGAGCAAAGGAAAGCAAATCCAGGACAACAACGAAGACAAACAGCCTGCTTACTGATATGGGCCATAAAATCATCCTTACTTCATGTACGTCTCCCAGATCTTGAATCTGCCACACAAGCAAAACCATATGCATATAATGTATTTCTATTACACTCATGCCATTGAATACCAGGTTATAACCGGGGTGTTTTGTGTTGTCCTTCTCCGTACATATTTCATCCTCACTTTTTGATCCTTTACCAATTGCAAATATATAAACCGATAAAATTGAGTCGGTACAGAAATGTTTTTCCGAAATGCGTACTTCTGTAACTGAGGTGATGTGAGAGGTCGATAATTACTAAAAGAGAGAGAGGCAGGAGGGAAATATTGCTGGGTGCTGCATAACAGGAGAGAGAGGACACAGAGGGAAAGAATTACAGCAGATATACAGAAGTGTAGCTGTCGTATTAGCCTATGAAATTTATGCTTTTAAGATAAAGTAACAGAGTGGTAAGAAAAAAAATATAACCGGTACAATAAGAAAAAAAAAAGCATGGATAAATTTGATGTTTCCAGGACCAACGGAGAAATACAAAGCTTTGGAATATAGAAAAGAGTAAATGAGAGGGAGGAAATTAAACGAGACAGTAATACTTATGCCTGTAACAAAATTATTAAAGAAAAAAAATTGTGTCACAAAAATATGAAAGGAGTGGAGGAGGTTAACAAAAATTACAGGGAAAGCAGAGAAACTTAGTTGCGGAGATATAGAGCTTTGTGTGAGGGAAAAGTAAATGGCAGGTTAGGAATAAAGAAAAAGCAGTAAAGATCCTGACTACAGTAAAAGTAACCACATTATCTGAAAGAAAACGTGTAACTCATGGTTAAGGAAGAGTAAGTTGAAGGTAATGATTATAATGGAGTGGGAAAAGTCATGGCTACAGTTATAAAAAGAAGAAAAGGAAAAAAATCACTAAGACAAAACTGGTTAAACTAGCAGTGCAGAAATAGTGACTGTACCTGTAGAAGTAACAACAGGCAAAAAAAAAAAAAAAAAAAAAAAAAACTGCAGGAAAACAACTGTTAATGTTAAGATAAAGTGACACGACAGTGAACACAAAAGGACCTCAAGTGTTGAGTGTGATACAGTATAAAAAACTATCTATTTGTCCCGAGTTTGGTGGCCACAAACAAATCGCCGTGCCCTCTGCCATTTCACTGCCCTCTCCCCAGCCCAGACTCCCCTCTCTCCTATACCTTTCAACTCCACCCCTCCATCTCATCTTCGGCCTCCCTCTTCCTCTCCCCCTTCCACCTGGCTCAATACAATCTCCTTGTAGTCGCTCTCTCTCCATTCTCTCCACATGGCCAAATCACCTCAGCGTATATCTTCTCGCTCTTTCTATCGCATCCACATCCACACCACTTCTCTCCTTCATTTTCTCATTTGTCAGTCTGTCTCTCCATGTAACTCCACATATTCCTCTGAAAAAACTCATTTCCACTGCCCTCACTCTTGAATCGTGACTTCTGTGCTCACTTCCACATTTCTTATCATTGGTCCCAAAGAACCAGCATCCTTTCTTCTTTGTTGCAACTTTTCAAGCACTTCATCCTTCAAACTTCCATCCTTACTCATCACACTACCCATGTACTTAAATGTACTCAAATTTTCCATTGGCTCATCATCCAACCTCACTGCACATTCAGTGACATCATTTCTCTCGAAGACCATAACTTGACTCTTCCCTACATTTATCTTTGGGCTCCGTTTCTTACACACTCTCTCAGACTCATTCACTAAGTCTTGCAGTTCCCCGTCATCTTCACTTAACAACACAGCATCATCTGCGAACAACAGTACAGAAAGCTTCCAAAAGCTGCCCTCTCTCGTTAGGGCCTCTCCAACATTCATCACCCTACCTTGTACATTTTTAATATCCCCATCATTACAGACTGAACAGCCTTGGAGGCATGACATATGCCTGTTTCAATCCAACATTCAGATAGAAAATTTCACTCAGTTCACTATCCAACGCACTGCAGCCTTAGCACCCTCATATATACTCTTCACTGCATTCAGCACCTTCTCATTTACTGCCAATAATCTTAATATTTTCCACATTCCTTGTCTATCCGCTGTGTCATATGCTTTCTTCAGAGCAATGAAAGCCGCATACAACTTCTTTCACTCCTCTAGAAATTTTTCCACTAAAGATCTAAGGATGAATATCTGAGCCACACAACGTCTTTCTTTCCTAACACCTGCTTGTTCTTCTCCAATTAATACCTCTGTTATTTCCTGTCTCTGTCAATAAGTATCCTAACATATATTTTTTCATATTAAACTATGAAGATAAATGCCCTTATGATTACCACACACTTCTTTTTCCCCTTTCTTGTGTACAGGTGAACAGTTATACCTGACTTCCAATTCTCCATGATTCTTCCCTCCTCCCAGGCCAATCTGCACATCTTGCATATCCCTTATACTACTACCTCTTCCCCATGCTTCATCATTTCACCACACACTTCATCAATTCCTGGGGCTTTCTCCATTTTGACTTTCTTTGTTGCTTCCACTACTTCCATCCTACTGACCTCTTCCTCCCTTCTCACTTCCCTCCTCCTCCCAGCTTGGAAAGCTCCCAAGATGAGAAATACTTATGAAAAATGCAATGCTAAACTGATGAAGGGAAGAAAGAAGAGCGGGAAGGAGGAAAGCTGACCAAGATAAGAAGAAATAAGCAACTCAGTGAAGAATTCCTGTTCCTCTTTCTGCCCTCCCCCTCCCAACACCATTAAGTCCCCCTCCCACTCACATATGACATCATCAAAACCCCTTCTCCCTCTCTTGCCCCCGTACTACCATTGTCACCCTTCCTTTTCACCTCTCACTCCCATTCCTCCCTTACTATTTTACCTGCATTTCCCTTCTTTTCATCTCGCTACCCACGTCACCTGCTCCTCCCCACCTGCTCAACTCCTCCACTCTACCAACCTCACTTCCCAAATCTCTCTCTCACTAGATTTTCAAAATAAATTATAGGTCAGCACTTCACTACATCCATTAACATTTTTGTCTTTAGTTATTTTTAGTTCTCCGACGTGATACTTATTTGGGTCAACCTTTTTCCCGTCGTTTTTATCCCCTGAATTCTGAATACTGGTGAAGGGTACATTTGGTGTTCGTTTTCCCACTCTTTTGCTTTGTCTGTTTCGTTGTTTTTCAATGCACTGTCTTTATTAATATCGCGTCCCATATTCACCCTTTATCTCTTTCTTGCTTTCAACCCTTCCTGGATTTTCTCGTTTTCACTCAGCTTGTCCATGTTCATTTTTCATTACGCTGAATTAATTCGTGCTTTTACAGTAACAGCAAAATATGCATGAGACATTGCCCATCCCTCGAGTAAAAACTCTGACAACTCTCATGAAACTTCAATTAGTTATCACTAAATATTGCTGGTAAAGTCGCGGTGTAACAAGTAAATAATAATAACAGGTACTGTAAAGCAAGGATGATTGTGACTCATCCCTACCAACCGTCGACACACCAAGCCTTTCCTGCTGTTTCCTGTAGCACTCCCACTGGTGTGTGTGTGTGTGTGTGTGTGTGTGTGTGTGTGTGTGTGTCTCATAATATTACTACGTACAGAGATGCAATGTGGCCTACAAAGAAATCGTCGGATGAGAAATATCTAAACAAAACAAACTGGTACAATCAACTCTGACAAATGAATTATCGCAGGGTCAACACAAAGCTTTAGGCAATACTGCTGCCACGGACTGTTGGCACAAATGTTTGGTTTCACTCCCTTAGGACGTAATAATGTTAGCAGACACCCTAGCGACCCTCCCATGCCGTTTCTTTTAATATGACTTTGTAGTAATTATTTTTGTGTTAATAATGCAGCCTACAAAATGTCTACATGAAAAGGATGTACACAACGTCTGCATGTTAATATACTCACTATTCACAACTCTGTTATAAGCATTTGCCAGTCGCACCCGTATACATTTTTTTGTATTTGTTGGCCTGGTGTGAGATTAAGAGAGGTGAGGGAGGAAGAGTTATGGGACGTGTTATCATAACCAGAGAGCCAAATGGCTGAGAAAGGTTATAGGAGATAATGGAGAAAATATAGGAAGATAGGATGGTGGGCACGAGTCCAGTCTCTCCTTCCCCCACTGTGTCCATATAGACCATCTCTCTCTCTCTCTCTCTCTCTCTCTCTCTCTCTCTCTCTCTCTCCAGTCCACAACCCCTCCGCCATGAACAACGGGACTCCATTTGTACTGTGGCACTTACTTTTGCAAATGGTGGCTGCTGATGCCCCACCTGCCCCACCTTTCAGGACCGGAATTGGTTGTGGACATCAGCCGAGTTTTCCCTTTTCTTTTTTTGCAATACAGTATATTTACGAAATACTTTTTTTTATTTCGTCACATCTCACCATAACCATCACCATCAATATCACACCATTATCATCATTATAACACTATTTCCCACCTTGGAATATGCAGCATACACTTTTCAAAACATCCAGTAGTTAACTGCTGCTGCTGCTGCTGCTGCTAGATAGCCCTACTTTTTGAATGGGAAGCAGGATTGTTCTAGCAGTCATAATAAGTCCAGTGGCGTAGTTGATCTACTGTTAAATGTTCAGGATGACGACAGCTTATCCTCGGAAACCTGCAGCCTCAACACAAGACTTCAGACTTAACTGATTTTTTTAACCTTCGAGCAGAAGAGAAATAATATTGTCCACGTATGTACTGTGTGTTGTGCTTAACAAAGGAAAAGGACGGATATGGAGAGAGAGAGAGAGAGAGAGAGAGAGAGAGAGAGAGAGAGAGAGAGAGAGAGAGAGAGAGAGAGAGAGGATGTTGTTTAAACTGATGTGATAAACACACAGTAATAAGTTCATTCTTGTGGAATTACTGATATGATCGCATTCGCCATTTTATCAAAGGAGACGGATACTGATACATCTTCATTATTTCCTCTTCCTTGTGATATTCATACGCTATCAGTATCGCCCACAGACATAAAAAACATACTTTCACACCATTTGTGCACTTACTATGCATAAGATAAAATGTAAACTAAATTCACATCTGCATATTCTTGCAATAAACAGGATATATGAAAGCTAATCAAAATTAGTTGCCAGTCATCCTGTAATTTTTCGGTGAGTGCAAATTAGTGTACTTTGTTTTGAAAAGTAGCTACAGTAAAATGACAGGCGCTGCAAAATATAGTGGTTAAAAAAAATGGGTCACCAATATTCTTCCGACTCTTGTTACTTACTGTTTTCAGTTCATACAGGCTGAGAGTAAATTTCACGAATTTTGCTTATAATTTACTTCCAACGTTGTACAGGAACAGTGGTGAGCAGCGTGTGATAGTAACTAATCCTGCTTGCTATCTTTGCTCGTTTGAAGCAGCACTGACATAGCATATCCTATTCAGCGTGCATCCAACTACCTGTGTGTACAGATGCATGCTGGGTGCCTTATTGAGATTTTTTTGCTTATACATTTGGTTAATTATATTATCCGAATAAAAGTAATTACAGTTTGTGCCGTTATACCAGTACTGTTGGATCATACCGACTCATGACCGCATCGATATCGAACAATGAGAATTACTGAAACAATAACAAACACTATATGTGTGTCAGTTTAGTCCCAGCCAATAATGAAAGATACAAAATATTAACACTAGGCTAATACTAATGATCATTTTAATAAACACTGGCTGTTACCGTCGCCAATGGGGTGGCGGCAGAAAGCATACAACAGGAACGCAAGCACCTCATTCATTCCCTCAGCTTTCGTAAATAATCATCTTCACCATAGCATTTTTGATGCATCCACAACCAGGCCACGCTAATCACTCTTTTGTCTACCCAAGCCCTTTCATGTTCTTCTTTTATTTTTTCGTTTTTTTTTTTTTTTTTTTTTTTTTATAAATCACTACCAGAGAATCGTTCCCACACGAGTGAAATAATTCAGTTTAATACATTCCATGATAATGATGATTGTAATATTGCTGGAATAGTACATTTATGATGGAGCTATATTTCAAAATACTAAGGAGTCTTCATGTTATTACCATATGGTATGTATTGTTGAAGGATTGGCAACCGTCATTTGCATATTGTACAGTTGTTTCATTATCATAATTACCAAGACAATAATAACATCAAGAATGAAATTTAGTGTTTTTATTTCAGTTCTTTAGTAGAAATCTGTTTTGTAAAAGGAGTTACAATTCATTACATTTACCCCATCGAAACAAAGAGAAATAAATGTCACATGATTCAGGGCCACAAAATGGCCATTATGTAGGCGAGCGTGGAGCTGTACGTCACTGGAGTGTTTACAGTTAAACACCTGTATGGCTTTTATGACGAAGTGATACTGGGTCATTATCTGAGCAACGAATTTGGGACTGAGTTATTTAATTAAGAAGACCTGTCAACATAGTGTGATGGCGGCAGTAACTGTGTGATGCTGCCACACCCTGGGATATTACTGACACTAACAATGGGTGGCGCCGCGCCACTGGGTGATGCTGCCAAACCCTGGGATATTACTGACACTAACAATGGGGGGCGCCGCGCCACTGGGTGATGCTGCCACACCCTGGGATATTACTGACACTAACAATGGGGGGAGCCGTGCCACTGGGTGATGCTGCCACACCCTGGGATATTACTGACACTAACAATGGGGGGCGCCGCGCCACTGGGTGATGCCGCCACACCCTGGGATATTACTGACACTAACAATGGGGGGCGCCGTGCCACTGGGTGATGCTGCCACACCCTGGGATATTACTGACACTAACAACGGGGGGAGCCGTGCCACTGGGTGATGCTGCCACACCTTGGGATATTACTGACACTAACAATGGGGGGCGCCGCGCCACTGGGTGATGCTGCCACACCCTGGGATATTACTGACACTAACAATGGGGGGCGCCGCGCCACTGGGTGATGCTGCCACACCCTGGGATATTACTGACACTAACAATGGGGGGAGCCGTGCCACTGGGTGATGCTGCCACACCCTGGGATATGACTGACACTAACACAGGGGGGCGCCGCGCCACTGGGTGATGCTGCCACACCCTGGGATATTACTGACACTAACAATGGGGGGCGCCGCGCCACTGGGTGATGCTGCCACACCCTGAGATATTACTGACACTAACAATGGGGGGCGCCGCGCCACTGGGTGATGCTGCCACACCCTGGGATATTACTGACATTAACAATGGGGGGCGCCGTGCCACTGTGTTGGTGATGTTGACAGATGGATTACGGTTAAACCTTGAAAGGCCTAGTGGGTTACGTTTTGTTGTGGGTGGTAGAGAAAGGCAGGGAAATGTAACTAAAAACTGAGTCTGTGGTTTCGCTACAACACTCTGAGAAGAAAGAGAGATGAAGAATTCGACTGCCAAGAACTAGAGAGAAGGGAATGATTATGAGATCACGGAAATAGAAATGAATGTATCGGGAGAGAGGAAGAAAACACAAGTAGATACCACCTGAACCGAAACAATTAAACATTGTTTTTACCTGCATCTTGAAACACCCGGTATACAGGAGCAGGGCGTGCTTGCATTCTTATTCTTCTTAATATTCTTCTGCCTGAACAAAATCTTGAATCACACCATCGCCAGACTTTACAAGCCAACCTCCAAAACACGCCTCGGCATGGTATACTATTGTAGGCCTGACCCTCCACCCACCATCATCCTAAGCTCTCCCGCTTACTTCTAACCACCCACCCAACCATTTTTTTACCTTCCCCAACACACACACACACACACACCCACACCCACCCACCCACCCACCCACACACACACACACACACACACACACACACACACAAAGAACCGAAATTTCAAGGGAAAAAGGAAAATCTGTTTAAACCGCCAAAATTCCCCATCGTACATCGCTTAATTTCGCAGCATGTAATCGTAACACCCTGCCCCGCCACTCAGCTCCATCCCATCCCGTTGTACTTAATCCAATCAACCCAACCCAATCTATTTTCCCCCGCACTGAGCTCCTAGGACCAATCTGACCCCATCAACTCCGCCAAATTTCATACAGTGTTCATCATTAGAACATCCACTGATTCCACTGTCCCTCCATCCAGTACTATCGTAGTCCACATCACATGCCACTCACTTCTTGCCACTCACCACACCCAATTTTCCTCCCCCACCTGTTCCTTCCCCCCCTCCCTACCTATGGATGACTTACCACCACATGCATTACAGAATATTCTGTTCACTCCTTTCCTCCCTCTCTCCTTTCTTCCGTCCTCTCTCTCTCTCTCTCTCTCTCTCTCTCTCTCTCTCTCTCCCCACTGCACTTCGATGCTTCCTTCTGTACGCTCTCTTTCCTTCCTCCTCTTTCTTTCTTTAATCCCTCTTTCCCGCCCCCTCTTCCTCTCACCTTCCCAACTTCTTTATCTCCTACCGTATCTCATTTCCTATCCCCTCTCCACTTCTTTCTTCTCCCCTCTTTATTCTTCCCTCCCTTCTCTCTCTCTCTCTCTCTCTGTCTCTCTCTCTGTCTCTGTCTCTCTCTGTCTCTGTCTCTGTCTCTCTCTCTGTCTCTCTCTCTCTCTCTCTCTCTCTCTCTCTCTCTCGTTTTCCTTTCTACCTGTCTTCCCTTCTCCGTTCTTTCCTCATCTCACTCCTTCCCTCTCCCCTTCTCCCTTCTTCCCTTATCTCACTCCTTCCCTCTCCTCCTCCTCCCTTCTTCCTTCATCTCACTCCTTCCTTCTCCCCATTGTCCACGTTCTAACGAGATGCTCAAAAACTTATGTGCAAAATGTATTTCTCTTCCTCCTGCTTCTGTGTATGATATTGCAGAATTGTTTTTTGTGCCTAATTTATTTACTGTAATTCCCACCTGAGAAGTAATGAAATTTCACCCAGTCAGGCAGCGACGCGGAGGCCATGAATTATATACTGTGCACACAGGAAAGGCAGGAACTGTGTGAAGCAGCTTGGTGAGACGTGAGAGTAAAAATATTGTAAAACTGAAGCGTACCGGTAAAGAAAAATACATCCCGAAATGTGTGCGAATGGATATGCCAGTGAGGTGGATTCAGGATTCCGGGAACTGAATGATTTGTGAATCGCCCATTTTCACCGGGTATACTATTGATTAATTCTGACTATCCTGTTTTTCTCTGTCCTTTCTTTATGGATCACAACACACTCATTCACAGGTGGGATAAAGTTGGGATGATGGTGATGAGGATAACCGGCTCATTACTAATGGGTCTGGGTTTTGAATTTTATGTGTGAATAATTTCATGGCAGTTAGATTAACGCATTTTGTTTGTTTGTCAATGACGTAAAACTACCACAAATTTTGTGGGAATAATTTCCATTAGCGTTTGTTAAACCTCTGTCTGACAATTACATTTGTGGCTGTGGCATTTGTCTTTTATTTTAAACTTAACGCTGTTGTTTGAAAATTATAATCTTTAAAACATATTCTCTTAGAATATATTTGTCTTTAATCTCTGCCCGTCCTGCCATTCTTTCGGAACGGGAATATATATAATTACCATCTGGTTATGGTACAACCTGCAATTCCATATTACCTCCTTCGGTTCACTGGGTCCCTGGGCCAGGCTACTGTATTCCACAACACGTGTGACACTGAGTCCAGTTCTCTTGGACTGAGGAGGCTCCCTTCCATTCTTTTACGACTACGTGCTAATATTCTTCTCTGTGACATATATGGAATTTACAGCATTAATAGAAAGATACAAAAGGGCTACGAAGAAGTATGCAAGCGAGGTAAGAAAAACGTATCGCTAACCGAGGTGTTTGGGAGACTCCTTAGATCACGAGAAGACACTGACACAAAAGATGCTCAGATTCATCATTAAATCCATAGTTTTAGTTAACATATATCAAATTATTCAATTGAAGATTTGGCAAAATAGTTCCGTGGAAGTACTCCCCTTGATACTAATATGGTAGTTACAGTCAGATTATTCGAGTTAGGAATACAAGCTTTACGAATTTCGTTGCATCACCATCATGTTTATTTCCGAAGCCTCATTATCAACATAACATAAACATCACCACCACCACCACCCCTACCGCCACCGTCAGTATCATCATCATCATCATCACAACTATCTTCTCCAAATATAATTTTCAACATGGCATAAGCATCATCACCACCACCAACATCGTCATCTTTATAACCTTGTCTCCCACAATTATATAGGATAAGAGGAATTCAGAAATAAGAGCATGAATAATGGCTACCAGAGACTGAGACTGCATCAGTGTAAACTGTACTGAGGGAAAGAAAGTCACAACTCGGTGAAGAGAGAGAGAGAGAGAGAGAGAGAGAGAGAGAGAGAGAGATCCTCTCACTTACCAAGTTTTTTTATTTTATTTTATTTTTTTGTGTCCGACTCTGGGCATAGGCTTCACAGCCTGCTCCCAAGGCCCAGTAGTCCTCCTACATACCATACACCTCTACATGTCGCTAACACCCACCGTTCATGTTGAATACATGCTAGGGCTGTCTCATACAGGACTGGTGTATTGGTATTAGCGGGGGTATTTTTTCAACATGTCGGCGGGTCTTCTGGTAGATCAGTAAAGCCTGGTTTTATGAAATTCAAATCCTTAAACTGTTCCCTGCCCCAGCGGGGATTTGAACCCGGATCCGGTAGAATTGCAGGCCACCTCTCTACCGATTGAGCCACCGCCTCCCCTAAGTACAGTGTTTTTCTGCTTCTTTTCCTGCTAATGAAGCCTGTTTTCCCTCATTTACATTTTAAAACTGAGTTTCCTCTGACCTTTACCATCTCCATTCCACCACAACACCACTTCATTATCACACCACCACACACCACAGTTTCTGTCACACCACATCACCACCACACCTCCACGTACCCCAACACTCCCACAACACCACAGTATCACACTAGTTTGCTGCTATTTCATGTTGACTGTGGAATACACTGATATGTCTTTTACACGACACAATACACCACAACACAGTACCGTACCATCACAGTGGCACCAAACACTACCATTATATCATTGAAATGTTTCAGTACGATTACAGTGACGTACAACACATCACTGTGAGGCCACATACACAATACAAATCACAACACAACACCAGTTCCATTACAACTACCAGTAAAATAGATGACTGATGCCCACAAATCTATCACAAAACACATCATAGCCAAATATATTCTATGTATGATTATCAGAGAGAGAGAACTAAGGGTGGTGGGAAGGATGATCCCGCCCCCTCACATTGTCTGTGGGGGACTCCCCCCCCCCCCAGCCACTTCTCCACCTCCCTCTGGCTGACTGGATACAGCCAGCTCTGTCCCCTCCCACCCAAACCACTCACCAGTAGGCCTACCAAATCTGCATCGTATGGGGGGGGTGTCTCATCCCCCTCGCCCCCAGTAAAGATCCCCCACCCCTCCCCCACCTCCTTCCACACCCCTCCCACGATAATATCCCCCAAACCACCTCTCCTGCAATGGGCGTGTTCTCATCCCCCCTCACCCCCACCACAAACATCCCACCCACCTCCACCTTCCTCCCTCCCAATCCTTTGTCCTGAATATGACGCAGTAATTTCCCTGCCATGATCAGCCTGTGTCTGTCTACTCACCAAAATTTTCTTTTTCTTTTTTCTTTCTTTCTTTTTTTAACGCATGCTGACTCCTGCACCTAGTTTCATCAGTGGAAACATAAACATTGATTTAATTGATTTTGGTAAGGTTCTTTAGGGAAAATTAGTTTTTTGCCGAATTATTCGAGTTCGGATTTTTTTTTTTTTTTTTACTCATGCTGACACCTACATCAAGTTTCATCAATAGCAGCATATTTTACACTGATTTCACTTATTTTGTAAGATTCTCTAACACATATTTGGTTTCCATCGATGTTTTCATGTTTTCTATCTTGCCGTGATGGGGGACTTTTATAATATTTGACGAGCGGTTTTGCGGTAACCATTAGGCATAGGGGACTGAGATTTGCATTTTCAGGTGTGTAACTTCAAGCTCTTCAAATCTGTATGAAAAAAAAAAAAAAAAAAACGGTAAAAGTTGTAAATTCGACCCCGAACTGCGGCTGGGGTAAAACTTTGCTTCAGAAAAAGTTACCCTACTGACTGCATGTACTATTTCCTCCTTTCTTTAGACAGTTTTTAACAGCATCCGGCTAGACATTTTACACTTCCATCCTTGCATGTCTTTGCACCTGAATTTAGGCTATACTGTATGTATACTCGTCGTTAGATTTTACAGGACATTTTTTTTCCTCTCACGCAGTCTGTAGGAGTATCCATTACCTTTCATCACCTGTCGGACACTACCTCACCCACGCCAGTGCACATATTCTCACAACAATAAATTTAGTTCAGGCAATTTTTCTCGTGTTCCTCCACATCAGTACATGTATGTATGGCCAAGTTTGCGTACAGTCCATCCCATTTCTTACCCGGCAGCTGGACAACCATATGTTTATTTACTCTTTTTTCCGAACATTTCTTTTCGCTCTACAATTTCTAAATCTGACACTCCATCTGTTAGAACTGATCAACTTGGTACACCATGGCATTGTACTTGTGTAAGTTTCAGTAAAGTATACATATAAATCAGACAAACACACAAACAGATAAAAACACCTAATGCGTTATGATAATGAACTTATTAGAAATCTCTCTCTCTCTGGAACAGGACCCAGCTGCTCTTATCCATGTATTTTTCCCCACATCAGTCATATACACTTGATGCTATGCATATCATTATGGTGGAGAGAGAGAGAGAGAGAGAGAGAGAGAGAGAGAGAGAGAGAGAGAGGAGAGAGGCGGGAGGGGAATCATATTTCCGTTTTTAGGTCATTTGTGTCATTCTAAACTATTGCTGAAACAATTAATCATTTTTTCCCATCAAAGGAACAACAAAATTAATTTTCCTGCAAAATGGCTTCGTGTGTTCCTTGTGCCGCTTCAGAGATGGAACACACTACTATACCTACGTCGTTGGCAGGATTATTTTATCTATATGATACTCAGATGACAAAGTGCAGCTTAGCCGGACCTTACTTTACAAGGCTAAACCGAAACTATGCCTAACTTAACCAATAAACTCATCGTAACCTAACCTACCCTAACAATAACTGGCATCTTTAAATTAAGTATAATCAAACAACCGAAGTTTTTCCATCCTCATTATAATCTAACCAATTAACCTAACTCACCTGACCTAAATTAGTCTTACATACCAAGTATTTACCAGACTTAATCACTGTTATGTCAAACTAAATCTAGTCTAACTTAATCAAAACAACTTAGTCAATACAATGTTAATGCAATCCAACACAATGTAACCTAACCTGAAACAATCCTTACATATTTCATAATCACACAAAAAGAACTTAAGCAAATGTATTCCAAGTTAACTGTACTACACGTATTCTAATCAAACACAACAAAAAACTTTGTCTAACCTAACCTAGCCTAACTTAGAGCATCATATCCGTCCTACAGCAAGCAACCTATACAACCTTTATCTTACCTAACCCAACAGTGCATCATTACTCTCTCTCTCTCTCTCTCTCTCTCTCTCTCTCTCTCAACACAACTCGTATGCTCTTCTAAACTGTATATCGTCGTCTGGCACACTAACAAAACAAGAATATTAACATTTGCGTTCGTTGCCTGTTTGAACTGCGGCTCCATGAAACTGTCAATGGGGTGAGGTGATGTATTTGGACGCGGTGAGTAAAAGAATGGGTGTCATGGGATGGACTGTCGGTAGGCGGTGAGACTGGAATAGTAATGTATACCTCGCAAAAATGAGTGTTGTAAAATTCGTGGCTTTAGTGCAGTGAAGGTTTACTTCAGAATTTAGTCCAAGAATCACAGGGGTAAAGAAATGAGTGTGCGGGACGAGGATATGAGTGCTATGAGCCGGCAGGTGGGGAGTGGAGGGTGGAGCGAGATTATAAGAGTGTACCTTGTGGCAAATGGAGTTGTGGAACTGATTATATAACCCACATCATTTCGATTATATTGATTTATCCTTGCTACCTCCAGGCGATTTTATTCAAGTCTGGGGAGGCCTCAAGTAATCCGTACGTAAATGAAGGCTAGGCTACATCTAAACTACCCAGAAAAGCCAGTACAGAGTCGAATATGAATTAATGAAATGAAAATTACATCATAGAACTGAAGGGAATGTGAGGTGAATGTCTGTTACAAGATTTCTTCCACATCAACAACAATAACAAGATAATATTGTCTTTCTTTAGTACCTGGCATTTCGCGACGAAGGTAATATGTGTTTGGACTAAAGAACTGGAGAGCTAAGAGAAGCAGGGGTGAGGGAGGAGAGCAAAGACATCAAAGGAAATACAAAAAGATGGGATAGAGGAGATGAAGACAAAGAGGCAGGGAGCAAAAAGACAAAGGGAGAGGCAGAGCAACCATATCTGAGCAGACAAAATAAATGAAAAGACCAGCCGTCTAAAAGTCAACAATCATGGCAAAAAACAATAGTTAATGAATTATTTACGTTTACAATATTATCATTAAAAAAGATAAAAGTTACAACACACACACACACACACACACACACACACACACACACACACACACACACACACACACACACACACACACACACACACACACACACACACACACACACACACACACACACACACACGTGGTCTTGGTTCCACCTAGGCCACAGTAGCATTCTCTCAGCGTTGTCTTTCTCGCCTCTGGGGCTAAATCTGTGGTGGTTGGATCCATGATGAATTCCAGGAGCAGTGCCATAGCTCTTTCCCTGAGGCAGGTGTCTTGTGTGGGTGATTTGTAACCCTTTCACGCCTTGGGGAAATAAGCGTGTAGTTTGCCAATAAACTAAATATTAAAAAAAAAAAGTTCCTGATATTTATTGTAAGACTTCTTGTAGTCCTTGATTGTCATTAGAGAAGGATGTATGTGTTGTTGTTATATTTGCTGCTTTCACATAATACAAAAAATATTGTCATTCCTCCAGATGGAATTCCCACCTAAGAAATGAAGAGTAACCATAACACTTATCCTGAGCCATGTGTCTTGTGTGGCTCGGCGATGGGGGCGAATTTGTTCCCTTTTTTCGCCAAAAAATAAATAAAATCAATCAATCAATCAATCAATAAATAAATCCCCCCTACTTCTTTTCATTATCATTATTGTCATCATCATTCCTTCATTATGACCAACTGGGAATCTTTTTAACAGGTGAGCATAGGAAGGAAAAAGAAATTAAATAAAAGAAAATAGTTGAAACACCAGATTACAAGTGTCCTCCATTCTTA
Organism: Coenobita brevimanus; assembly: GCF_032717465.1. Taxonomy (NCBI): domain Eukaryota; kingdom Metazoa; phylum Arthropoda; class Malacostraca; order Decapoda; family Coenobitidae; genus Coenobita; species Coenobita brevimanus. The sequence goes on along the minus strand of NC_137062.1, from coordinate 7,703,585 downwards.
AAAATATGTAACAGTTGGACTTGAACTTTTGCAGGTTGAATTTGGAGGGAGAATATTTTGGAGAAGCGAGTTCCAAAGAGAAGAGTGAATGCTAAAAAAGTAATAAAAGTCTGAGGGTTTATTAACACATGGAGCTGACTGTTTGTACCCGTTCATTTCCAAGAAGGAGATAATACCATAAAATAGTAAACACATAAATACCCATAAAAGAAGGAACAATCAAAGAGTGCAATTGCCTCTCTACAGTTAGCCTAGAGTTCGACCCTTTGACATTTCCGTAAATTTGACGTTCGAGGAATTGTTGCCAAATCTAAAATATTTATTCTATTCTCGGCCGTCAGCCGCTAACCCAATTTTGACCCAAACTAGATAAAAACTGTTTAAACAAATGGCGCCTTCAGATCTTTACTTCGACCCTGTCCTGAAAGTTTAATTTCTTCGTCCGAGCCTGACCGTAAGCCATCCACAGAATCTGGTCCAAGTCGAAGCTAAATTACAGTGAAGAAATCTCAGTCATGCCCTTAACCTTTGACTGATTTTTCTCAAAGTCGAATTACTTCATTCAGTTTTTTTCTTTCAATCATTCCAACAACTTTGATTTAGATCTAATATAAACTAATTTAAATGATCATGTCCTGTGACTTTGACCACTGACCTGTTGTTCCCAGAAACAGCAGGCAAACCCCTGGGAGAACACGGAACACTATGACCAAGTTTGGTTGAAATCTGATCCAAACTGACAACGTTATTTTGTTCACACACACACACACACACACACACACACACACACACACACACACACACACACACACACACACACACACACACACACACACACACACACACCAATGAGAATAAGTTCTCACTTTCTACGTGTATATGAGAGTGAGGATGTACTAAATAAAACAAGAAATATATTAGTGCTATTTCATGGTACAATTGTAGTTCATACTTTCAGTAACTCCTGGACTATTGTGCAGTGAGGGAAGGGAGTGGCTGGGGTACTGAATTCGACCTCGTCCTTGCCGACACATCATCATCATCATCATCAACATCATCAACAACCACAACATTTTCCAGTTCTTAATTTCAATCCACAGAAAATAAGAGCAGAGCCAAAACCCTTGCCCTGAGGCGTGTGTGTTGTGGGAAATGTCATGGATGAAGGTTTATCGTACCGTCTTACGCCAAGGGAGCTGGTCAGTAAGTAGACAAATTAACTGCAATGGGAAAGAAGACATGATCCAACCATCATCCTTTGTACAGCTGTTAACTATGTCCATGAAGCACGATGACGTGTGTGTGTGTGTGTGTGTGTGTGTGTGTGTGTGAGTGTGTGTGTGTGTGTGTGTGTGTGTGTGTGTGTGTGTGTGTGTGTGTGTGTGTGTGTGTTTAACCTGACAGAAGTATTGGGAAAATAAAGGCCGGAAGCAACAGGGAGATATTAAGAAGAGAGGTAGGGCAGAAGAGAAGCGAAGAAGACAGCACAAGCGGGGATACTGGGGAAGTATTCTTTCTCTCCATCCCCAAGGGGGCATGGTGTTAGAGAGGGAAGCCTTCACGTGGTGGCACCAGTATATCCAGATTACTTCGGTCCTGTCATACAAACGTTCCCTTCCTCGTTATACTGTGAAAAAAGATGGTGGACTACAGAAGAAGGGCACCTTTAGCCTGCAGACCACAGGTACATGTTCAGAGGAGAATGGGGCTACAACAGCAGCAGTAACAACATCAACATCCAATCTGGCTCAGTTCGACCCACTTCAGATTCTTTCAGGGCCATTCAACACTCAGATAAATCCAATAAGAACCAGCCAGGTCCGTGCGGATTCATGAATATCATTTTAGGCCCTGTTGGATTCGTTACATCCATGTCAGTATAGCTGAATAATATCAGATCAATTTTGTTGCAGTGCAAATCTAACTAACCTAGATTCATTCGGTTCAACTAGGCCAGCCACGTAAAACAATACACAGACAGGTTCTTTCAAGGCTAATCAGAAAAGCTCATGGCTGTAAACTAAACGTTCATAAGGGCACTATATAAAAAACGGCTATACCACGTTGAGTACACCGCTTCCCGTCCGATCAGCGAAGTTAAGGAACGTTGGGTCTGGTTAGTACTTGGATGGGTGACCGCCTGGGAACACCAGATGCTGTTGGCATCCCTACGTGTCAAGTGGGGTTGGTGGAGGATTAGTGCCCCTCCCTGTAAAACAATTAACTCTAAGCCCTTGGCCACCCCGTCTGGGATACATGGCGTCTGGCAATGAATGAAATGAATGATATAAGAAACTAGAGTAAAACAAAAATAGCGACCGAGCAGAGACTCCTGACTGTGGGTAGAGATATGTAAGTGGTCAAAATTTAGACGCTCGAGACATATTTCGTTGTTGTGGAAGCTATACCGTAAGTCTCATCGTAAATGGCCGTGTTTGGGAGGGTGAGTGGGGTGTACATCAGTCGGGGCTGGCTTTATTGCCACGTTTTGGAGCGGAATACAACTGCAAAACGAAATCGTATGTGAGGGAATGTGTTTTCTCACTCGACGGTACCGTGCCCTAAAGTAGGGTAGCAGTATGTGCGATACAGTAATCATTTACTCTTTTTCGTATAATGATTGATAGCAATGTTCGTAGGCGTTTCCTGGGTTACCCTACTAACGAGGTTTTTGAGAGGCTGTCGAGGTCCGAGTCTACGTCATCTCTTCGCAAATACACACATAATTTCTAAGCCAATGACTTACTTCGGCTTGTAAATGGACACATAAGAAATCCATTCCTTTGTTTTCAAACTGCGTTTATAATCCTGCGTGGTAGAGGATGAACACTACACTCCCTCCACGAGCTTTCGTGCGCTGTTTCTGTGGTGCCAACAACCTGACTGAGCCTGTTACTATACACATGCAATACCTATATATATATATATATATATATATATATATATATATATATATATATATATATATATATATATATATATATATATATATATATATATATATATATATATATATATATATATATTTTCTTGCCGGGTAGGAACTGGAGGTTAGGAGTTGTGTCCTCTTCTGAATAAATTATTAACTTTCACCTTTGCTTATGGCCGTGAAAATATCGCAGATTTCTCCTGGATAAATAAGAAACGTTTTTCTTTTTTTCTCTGAGGGGTGGAGGAAAAATGTGTGTGTGTGTGTGTGTGTATGTGTGTGTGTGTGTGTGTGTGTGTGTGTGTGTTTGTGTGTGTATACCTATCTGGCTGCATATCTGTGCTCGTATATACCGATGTTAGCGCCTGTGCCAGTGTGTGTTGGGGGGGAGGGGGGAAGTGAGAGAGGGAACTTGTGCGATAAGGAATTAAGGGAGAGGAGGAGAACGAGAAAAAAAGGCGACGAGTGTGTGTCTATCTATCTATCTATTGCCAGACGCCTCAATCCCGTTTGGGGTGGCCACAAACAAATCGCCTCCAAGTCGCCCTGTCCCCCGCCATTTCACTGCCCTGCTCCCAACTCACACCCCCCTCTCTCATATACCTCTCCACCCCATCCCTCCATCTCATCCTCGGCCTCCCCCTCCCTCTTTCCCCCTCCACCTCACTCACATACAGTCTCTTCGTCAGTCTTTCACCCTCCATCCTCTTGTTACGGCTATAATTATTACTCCTCCGCCTCATCCCTCGTGAACTCCCATCTTTTGACTGAAGTCAAGCACTCGTCCACCTCACGCTACCAGCGCTCCATCTGTTGACTGGATTTGATACTACTAGTTTCCCAACATGTCACCTGACTTTCCCTCCCTTTTTCTGTGTGAAGCGAGGTTGCCTGATTATCTGGTTTCCCGCGCAAGTTCAGTTCACACTCATCCTCTGCCCTGGGAATATCTTAGTGAACCACTCCTGACCTTTACCTGGAAGCCTGTGTTATAGGGAACCCATCTTCAACGCCTTCTTTTGCTGTAAACCATGAGTATCAGTTTTCTCCTTGCATTAGTTCATTAATCTTCTGATGGTGAATGGCTTTAGGTATTTATATTGTTTTTTTCTTAGGTTTAGTTAGGTTTAGGGTTGTAATTATTGTATGTTTAGTTTGTTAAATTAAATGAATAATCAACCAAATCATTATCAATCTACCCTGTAGTTTGTCTAGTTGCATAGTGTTCATGATCCTTCTCTTTTCTTATTGCTTTCCATGGGTCTTCATAGGGTAGATACAGTTAAATACTCCCCATGGATCGTAATAAATGGCGACCGTGACAGGACCTATTTCAGCTAGACAGACATTTACAGTAATGGTGTTTTGAGGGGTTGCTGTTGCTTGTTCCCATAGATTTTAAATTTTCCTTGATGTATTTAGCATTTTGGTATTAGTGTGAAACTTGTTTCCATTCGATTTAAAATCCTTGATGCAATAAACATTTTGGTATTTGTGTGAACTTGTCAGCACATAGGTTTATAGGTTCAGGAGTCTTCATAGAACTTATCTTTCATTTTTAACGAAATACAGGGTCGTTATAAGTTCTATCAAATGTGGGGAATATATCCGAATCGTTTATAATGCCGTATCCCACGCTCCAGTGAGGTCTACATCTGCTAGTTGCGATAGGGCAAGTGGCTAGTTTGATACTCACTCTTCCAAGTCCCAGATTATTCAAGAATCAAAGTTGTTTTGTCTTATCCTATAATCAGGGTAATCCGGATCATGCTAAAAGCCGTCATCCTCTGCTCTTAATCATAGACAACGACTTTCGTAAGTTAATATTTTGGTCAAGGCTCTGGAAGTTTCCAGGACTTCAAAGAGTTTTCTTCCTGTAATCTGTGTCTAAAATATAACTTACCATAATTTTCTCATACATTTTAATCATGTTTGACCTTCAAAAATTTGTTGAAAATCCTAGCCATGAGCAATTAAAAGACTTAAAGAAAGATGAGTGGAAAAGCATTGCTACCTACTTCCAAATAGAAATTGAATCTCTTATGACAAAAGAGGTCTTAAAAAACACAATTATAGAGTCTTTAGTTCAAAGGGAAGTCCTGGGGACAGAGGCTATTGATGTTTTGACTCCTATGAGTTATTCCTTTCCTACTAGGGTTGATAATCCTTATTCAACTCATACTAAACAAGGACACAGTGACCCAGTGGAGATGGAAAGATTAAGATTAGAATATCAGCTTAAGATAGAACAATTAGCTCAAGAAAAGATAATGAGAACAGAACAATTAGCTCAAGAAGAAAGAATGAGAACAGAACAATTAGCTCAAGAAGAGAGTAAAAATGAAAGAATTACAAATAAGAGAGCTTGAAGCAAATGCAAATTCAAACCTTAGGGAAAAGGAAATTGAATTGAGAGAGAAATTAACTGCGTTTAAACCACACAAGGAAGCTGCTTTATTGCCTCAGTTTGATGAGAATGATGTGGATGGATTTTTAAACACATTTGAGCACATTGCCAAGAAAAATGAGTGGCCTGAACAACACTGGATATCAGTCTTGGTCCCAAAGCTGATCGGAAAAGCTCAGAGAGTTTATAATAGTTTTGATGATAAAAATGATTATAATGGTTTAAAGACTAGTATTCTTCGTGCATATTCAATTTCTCCTGATGGATATCGACAGAAGTTCAGAAAACATGTAAAATCAATTTCTCATACTTATGTGGAGTTTGCAAATGATAAATTAAGACAGTTTAAGAAATGGCTTGAAACAACTAACACCTCAACATTTTCAGACCTGGTTAATCTCATGGTTTTGGAAGAGTGGAAGAGTAAGTTGCCATTCACCATCCTGAAGCATGTGGAGGAGCAAGGACAGAGGGATCTCATGAAAGCAGCGGAGTTGGCTGACGCCTATGATTTATTGATGGGATCTCTAAATAACAGGAGTGGTTCCATCTCAGGTGTTAAGTACTCCTCTGGTGTAAGCTCCGGTATGGTAGGTGGTAAGCAGAGCTCTTCACACTTGATGCCTTGGACTCAAAATATCTCCAATATATCCTGTAGTTATTGCAAAAAGCCAGGTCATTCTATCCAGTCCTGCAAACACCCTAATTGTAAAACTTCAAAAAACATGTTTAACCCCAAAGAAAAATCTCATGAAATTGAAAAGCCAGTAGTGACTTATGATTCAAATAAGCCTCATCAGAATTCCTTCCTTCCTTTTATGTTTCAGGGTACAGTCTCACTGAATAAAGATGATGAGTCATATCCCATTACTATCTTGAGAGATACTGGAGCATCTCAATCAATTTTGGTCAGAAATGCTATTCCTTGTGTATCTAGTGCCTTCACTGGGGAGAAGGTGATTTTGTCTGACCTTTCATCTAATCCCTCCTATCCCTTAGCTGAAGTTTATCTCCAGTGTGACCTTTTATCTGGAAATGTTAAAGTAGCTGTCAGAGAAGACCCTTTGCCAGTCAAGGGATCTCATCTGCTATTGGGAAATGATTTGGCAGGAGAACTCATTGTGCCTATGGTTTCAGTGGTTGAAAACCCTTTAACTGAGAGCCCAACTGAGATTCTAGATACTGTTGCTCCCCACTTATTTCCCTCCTGTGTTGTAACTAGGTCACAGAAGGCTAAAAAGAACAAAATCAATCCATTACCACCACCTGCTCCCAAGGAATATCTGCTGGATCAGACTATCTCAAAAGAAAACCTAATTAAAGCTCAGAAGGCTGATCCATCACTTGCTACCCTGAGACATGCTGCAGTCGAAGGTAAAGACCTAAATACATTGCCTTGTTTTTACTTCCATGATGGCGTTTTGATGAGAGCTTATAGACCACCAGAACTAAAACATCTTGATACCTGGTCAGAAATCCACCAAGTTGTGATTCCCAAATCTGTCAGACAATCCATCCTTAAACTGGCTCATGACGGGATAGCTGGTCACCTAGGGGTCTTAAAAACTTACAAAAAAATCCTACAACATTACTATTGGTCAGGTCTTAGAAAGGATGTTTCTACTTTTATAAAAACTTGTCATGTTTGTCAAGTGGCTGGTAAACCTAATGAACAGCTTAAGTCTGCTCCACTCCATGCAATTCCTGTAGTGACAGCACCTTTTGAAAAGGTAGTTATTGATTGTGTGGGACCTCTACCTAGGACAAAGAAAGGTAACCAGTACTTATTTACTATCATGGATACTGCAACAAGATACCCTGAAGTCTATCCCCTCAGAAATATCACCTCTAAAACTATAATGAAATCCCTGCTTCATTTGTTCACTGCATTTGGCATCCCTAAAGAAATCCAATCGGATCAAGGGACGAATTTTACCAGTAGGCTTTTCAAAAAGTTATGGAGGAACTAGAGGTTAAACATGTCACTTCCTCGGCTTATCACCCACAATCCCAGGGCTGTTTAGAAAGGTTCCACCAGACCTTTAAATCAATGTTGAAAAAGTATTGCTTGGAAAACCACAAGGAATGGGATGAAGGCATAGACTTTCTTCTTTTTGCTATAAGGGAGTGTCCTCAGGAGTCTTTAGGATATTCTCCATTTGAGGTATTATATGGACGACAAATAAGGGGTCCCTTGAAGCTTCTGAAAGATCAGTGGTTTAACAGCACTACTCAAGAAAGTCCATCTGTATCTCACTATATTGATAATTTAAGATCTAGATTATCAGAAGTCAGAACGATTGCTAAAGATACCTTATTAAAGGCTCAGTGTAAATGGAAAGACTTCAACATCCATCGTCTGTTGCACACAGTTACTCCCCAGGAGACAAGGTCTTGCTCTTTCTTCCCATTCCAGGTAGTCCCCTCAGGAGTAAATTCACTGGCCCATATGTAGTTGCCAAAAAACTATCAAAGTTGAATTATGTAGTACACACCCCAGATAGACGTAAAGACTCTCAACTTGTTCATGTGAATTTAATGAAACCTTATTTTACTAGATGCCCAGAGGAGCACTATGCAGAGAGAAATGAGATGAACCCTGTACTGTTTGTGGGAACGGAGCCAGAGCCAGAGACTTCAGACTTGACAAACCCAGAATTGGACCTACCCCAACCGTCCGGTAACCTACCTAACAGCATGATCATGGAATCTCTATGTGATTACCTATCAAGTTTGACCAACATACAAAAGGATGACCTAGAATTGTTATTGAAGTCTTATCCTGAAGTTACTGCTGATTTACCAGGGTTTTGTGGTCTCTTAAAACATGACATACGGTTGGTTAGCGATGCTACTAGTCCAATTAAACAGCCAGCATATCGTCTTAATCCTTTAAAAATGAAAGTAATGAAAAAGGAAGTTGAATTCTTAACTGCTAATCACCTTGCAGAACCAAGTTTTTCTCCTTGGGCTTCCCCATGCCTTTTAGTTCCAAAACCCGATGGAAGCCACAGGTTCTGTACAGACTATCGTAAAGTCAATAAGGTCACTGTCTCTTGACTCTTATCCCCTACCACTCATAGAGGACTTAATAGATTGCATAGGAAACTCCGAATTTATTAGCACAATAGATCTCCAAAAAGGCTATTACCAGATAGGTATGACAGACAGAGCTAAACTAATATCTGCTTTCATAACCCCATTTGGGTTATATCAGTACACTGTAATGCCATTTGGGTTATCTAATGCTCCGGCCACATTCCAGAGGATCATCAACTTCATCACACAGGATTTGGTTGGGACTTCAGCTTATCTGGATGACCTTGTGGTGATGGCTGACCAGTGGGACGAACACCTGACACGTCTCCATGCCCTCTTTAACAAACTAAAAGAAGTAGGATTTACCATCAACTTAGCTAAATCTACTTTTGGAGACTCTACAGTAACATATCTTGGACATGTTGTGGGACAGGGGCAAGTTCTACCGAAGGAGGCCAATGTGGAAGCAGTTCTAGCATTCCCAACTCCAACCACCAGAAAGGAAGTCATGAGGTTTTTGGGGATGGCCGGTTTCTATCGTCGTTTTTGTAAGAACTTTTCCAGTGTTGCAGCTCCACTGACTGATCTCACCGCACTTCGAACCCCCCTCAAGTGGACCTCTGCCTGCGAGACTGCCTTTCAACGTCTGAAAACTTTTCTTGCCAGCAGACCTGTCCTCAGAACTCCTGACCACTCGCAACCTTTCCATCTTCATATCGATGCTAGTGGAGTTGGGGTTGGTGCTGTTTTGCTGCAAACCAACCCAGTGAGTGGTGTTCTCCATCCTATTGCCTACTATTCGTCGAAGCTGAAAGGACATCAACGGGGCTACTCCACAATTGAGAAAGAGGCTCTAGCTCTCGTGCTAGCAATCAAGAAGTTCGAGTGCTATCTTCGCCACCATCCTCATCCTACTACTGTCTTTACGGACCACAGTCCTCTTGTATTTCTCCAGACTATGAAGAATTCCAATCAACGGATTCTACGATGGGCCCTGCTTGTTCAGCCATTTAATCTTCAAGTTCAGCATATAAGGGGTGTTGACAACATTCTCGCGGATACCCTGTCGAGACATCCCATCGAGGCTACAGAGTAATCTACCTCCTTCGTGCTTCCACTGCGTAGGTCTTTGTGGGGGAGGTGTTACGGCTATAATTATTACTCCTCCGCCTCATCCCTCGTGAACTCCCATCTTTTGACTGAAGTCAAGCACTCGTCCACCTCACGCTACCAGCGCTCCATCTGTTGACTGGATTTGATACTACTAGTTTCCCAACATGTCACCTGACTTTCCCTCCCTTTTTCTGTGTGAAGCGAGGTTGCCTGATTATCTGTTTCCCGCGCAAGTTCAGTTCACACTCATCCTCTGCCCTGGGAATATCTTAGTGAACCACTCCTGACCTTTACCTGGAAGCCTGTGTTATAGGGAACCCATCTTCAACGCCTTCTTTTGCTGTAAACCATGAGTATCAGTTTTCTCCTTGCATTAGTTCATTAATCTTCTGATGGTGAATGGCTTTAGGTATTTATATTGTTTTTTTCTTAGGTTTAGTTAGGTTTAGGGTTGTAATTATTGTATGTTTAGTTTGTTAAATTAAATGAATAATCAACCAAATCATTATCAATCTACCCTGTAGTTTGTCTAGTTGCATAGTGTTCATGATCCTTCTCTTTTCTTATTGCTTTCCATGGGTCTTCATAGGGTAGATACAGTTAAATACTCCCCATGGATCGTAATACTCTCCACATGGCCAAACCACCTCAGTGTGTTCCTCATAACGCTTCCTATCACATCCACATTCACACCACAACGCTCCTTTATATCCTCATTCGTCAGCCTGTCTCTCCACGTGACTCCACAGGCTCCTCTTAAATAACTCATTTCCACTGCTCTCACTCTTGACTTGTGTCCTTCCAACAATGTCCAAGCTTCACTTCCGTACGTTAGAGTTGGTATCACAATACTGTCATGCAGTAACTTTTTCACTTCCATGCTCACTTCCCTGTTTCTTATCACTGCTTTCAAGGAACCAGCAACCTTTCTTCCCTGCTGTACCCTTTCAAGCACTTCACCCTCCAAACCTCCATCCTTACTCATCACACTACCCAAATACTTAAACGTACTCACATTTTCCAATTCCTCACCATCTAAACTCGCCGTACATTCACTAACTTCACCTCTTTCAAAGACCATTACTTTACTCTTCCCTACGTTCACCTTTAGGTTCCGTTTCTTACACACTCTCTCAAACTCATCCACCAAGCCTTGCAGCTCCCCTTCGTCTTCACTCAACAACACAGTATCATCTGCAAACAACAGTACAGGGAGTTTCCAAACACTATCCTCTCTCACCAGGGCCACTCCAACATCCACTACCCTACCTTGTACCTCTTTTATTACCCCATCCATGTACAGATTAAACAACCATGGAGACATGACACATCCCTGTTTCAAACCAACTTTCAAAGAGAAAAATTCTTAGTTCACCATCCACACGCACTGCAGCCTTCGCACCATCGTACATACT
>NC_137062.1:7572682-7685182 GCF_032717465.1 Coenobita brevimanus | reverse complement strand
TCAGGGGGCTATAACTCGAAACTGGTTGCAGATAGATATTTACTGTTATCAAGATATAGGAGGTCTCATATAGGCTTTCATTTGGCACCATGACCTTTGACCTTGAGTGACCTCGAAAAGTCAAACGCAAGATCACGGATTTTCAGAGGGCTATAACTTGAAAACGGTTGCAAATAAAATAACTGCTTTCGGATGGGGATTGTTATGCCTGACACCACTTGTTACAATTATTTTCTTTCTTTTTATCCTTCAGTATTGACTGCTCATTATATTATCAAAACAGACTGATGTGCTGGAGGGCAACACCTTCATGTGGTGACACTTACATAGCTCGACGACTCCACTGCCCAGTTATCGTCCCTCAACTCTCTCCTTTCAATAGGAGGATGGTAAACAGCAGCAGAAGGATATTTTACAGACTGTAGTCTTCTGGGTTCAGGTTCAGGTGTGGTCAAGGTGACAACAGCATCAACAACAGAACAAAATTCACATGTAACCTATTTGTCCGTCACCCTCTCCTTGCTGGAAGGAGGAAAGAGCTGAATAATTGTTCCAAATACCTGTAGGAAGAGGAAGTAAAGAACAAAGAAGAGGATGGTATAAAAGGGAGACAAAGACAACAGAGTGACTGATGATGCAGAAGGAAAGAAACATAAAGATGGACAGATTAATCTGAAATAAGGAGGGGAGAGAAGATGAAAAGATAATGTGTTGCTATTAGCCACACGAGAAGAAATAACAGTAATAATAATAGCAATACCTTGAAAAAAGAAGAAGAAGAAGAAGAAGGAGAAGAAGAAGAACGAAAATAATAATAATAATAATAATAATAATAATAGTAATAATAATAATAATAATAATAATAGTAATAATAATAATAATAATAATAATAGTAATAATAATAATAGTAATAATAATAATAGTAATAATAATGATAATAATAATAATAAGATTAAGAAGAAAAAAGAAAAAACAACAACAACAGCAATTGCAAAAAAAAAAAAAAAATGAAAATTTATTTTCAGTTTTATGAAACATCATTCTTGGTATTTCATTCAGCCTGAACGGATCTCTGTTAACCCGAGGCATCCCATCGACGTATGCGTACGTTGCAACATTTTGTCACAGCTAGTCCCGTTGATGTACTGGTACATTGTGCAATTGCAAGGTTCATAATTTGCACAATTTTCAATTTTCGCACGTGATTTTTGGTACGTATACTGTACACAGGACACCTTCCTCTATTCCTCTACAAGATGCCAGGCAGGGACAATGCCTTATTCCGCATGACCTCCCCCCCCCACACGCCATTGTCTCGGCAATTCACCTGTTACCAGTGACCTGGCCAATAAAGACATTCAGGGCCAGAGTGATTCCCCAATCGATGACAATGTGGAGGACAAAGTTTATGTAGCATTAGAGGAAGAAACAGTCAGAAATGATGATCAGGTAATGTCATCAAAAAAGGTCAGGTATGTTGATGTGTTAGTGAAACAATGCTTATATTGCCTATATTACTGTTTGAAAACCAATATACTATCGTACGACATATAAATTCGAACCAAATAAATGAATAAATACCGTTTATGAGTGGTGTGGAATAGTTACCCTCCCATAGAACTCGTTTTCTTTGGAGCCAGCCTGATAGAAAACAGTAAGGTAAGGAGGTACTGCTACCTGTATCTAGTATTTTAAACCTCAGGTGAGCGATTTCTCTATGAATTTTCGATGTTTCTCACCAGAAACGGAGGTTTGAGCCAAAAAAAAAAAAAAAATCCAAAATTGGTTGGGACTGGGGGGAGTCAGTGGTGGAAAATCAGTCGGGACGTGACTGGTTAATAAAAGAATTCATGAGGCCATATTTAATTCCTCCACTTCAAAAATTCTCTCCGCAAGTGAGTCGAGTGGTCTGATAGAAACAAATAAGATTTTAATATATTTCATCAGCGTTAACCGGTTCACCGATTTCACAACAATGACGTCTTTATATTTTTCCCTACTACTCCCAGACGATTATATGCAGCTTTATTCAACCCCTTTACTTCATGTGTTGCATAAAATAATCTACTTGGCAAGATAAATACAGGAGGAATGAGCTTCCGTGTTTTGAATAGAATTAAACGGATGTGTTGTTACATTGTACTGTTTATAATGAATCATCTGTTTTTGCAGTCCAAGGAAACTATTTGAGTTTTAAGTAGTTAGTCACTCGCCGAATTTTACTAAGCAGAAGCGAGTCATTTTTAACTGGAGGTGTTAAACATATCGTAGCCTTAATCAACTCCTTATTACTTGAGATGAAGAATATCAGTGAGTTTGTCTGGTGGTAGATGAAGCAAAATACAAAGTACGTCAAGAGACTGAAAGTATTAGATCAGTGGTCTGAGCACTCATAAACTCCTGACGTACACAGTGTTGAGATGAAACTAAATTTTTCCATCCGACTAACGACCATTCTACTGCACTGTTGCTGCTGCCCCCCAGATAATTATATTCAGCTTAAGACAGTTTTCTCGTATTTAGTGGGATTCGTCAAAGGTGCATCGGATCCCTCTGTCCGAACATAAATAATATAAACAGGAAATAACAACAAAACAATAAAGGCGTTCCGCGGTTCAGTGGGTTACCTCGTCCTAGTGGGTGATGTCCATTTAGCTTATTGTTGCCGCTGCCACGTGATGTGAATCAATTTACGATATGTCTCTCTCACTGAAGGGCTTAAATAAAACAGTAACTCCTCTAGACTGAGAAATCTATCATAAGGTGAACAGAAACAAAAGGAGAAGGAAAGAAAGAAAGGACATTTTGGGTGACTTTTTAAAAGCTTTTCCTTGCTCTCACCAGAGTGTATTTATTCGGCAAAGAGGAGATCTTTCGAACGAGAAGGGATAAATACAGCAATAAGTCATTGAAGGTAATGACTTGATTTTTTTTTTCTCCTAGACGATTCTATTTCCTTTTTGAGACCTTCACAGCACCGAAAGGATTAGTGAAAACTTTATCACACTTTTCCGGTTAGTCGATTATCTCTTGAAATTAATTAAATTGCATTAAAAGAAAAAAAAAAAGAAACAAGACTAAACAAGATGCGGTGCCAAGGCACAGCAGACCCTTCCCAGGCAGTCATTTTAGTGCTGACGCATAAACACAACAGGATATCTAGTCAAAGATGTCACAGATCAAATTTGTAGTAAATCGGGTGAAAATGGACGATTTTAGGCGCATTTGAAATTTTAGGCCCGACCCACCTGACACTGACCCCCCTACCGCCAACTGGGGGGTGAACACCCTGATGTAATGAGGCAATTTATAGGATGCAAATTTGAAAGATGCACCTTTAGGTTTTGGTTTCATGTCGACATGACGAATTTGAAAGGAACTAAGGCGAAGAAACGACTATTACCCATTCCCCCCCCCCTTTTTTTTTTTTTTTTTTTTTTTTTTACATTTTTTGGTCCTACAGCCCGGGATTTGTTCCAGTTTGGCCCAGAATTTAATCAGGAGATCAGAAGGTCATAGCCCATCATCCCTGGAATTTTAGCCAAAATTAAACAAGTAATATTCACGCAAAGTTGTTAAGAGACTGACAGACAAACAGACAAACAAACAGACAAACCGAGTGAAAACAATACCCGTCCCTGAATCTCTCCGGGGGGTGAGGGGCGGGTAATCAACACAACATGTCACCGGATTGAAGGGGTTAACAAACCCCCTCAAAACGAGACGTCAATTCCAAGTTCAGTAACGTGATCTAGTACGGTAGTAGCAACAGTAAACTAAAAGATGTGTCAGGAATCCAAGAGGTTACATTATCCCTGTTTTAGACACCAACCGCCAGTGTGAACCACCGTAACGTGGTGGGTGAGTTTGTGGTTCTACTCGTATATTATACTTAACTTGGTTTAACATGGCTATTTCTTCAGTATTAATGCTGAGCAGTAACAATATGTTAACATCAGAATATTATCCTCGTCACAAGTAAGTGTTACTGAAATTATGTATAGCCGTATTATTGTCTCATACTGACGTTAAGATAAGTAAAAAAAGGGGGGGGGGAGAACATCAAGTTAAGGCAGACGAAATATACCGCGTCACAACCTACAACACTAACACATCACAAAGAGCGATGCAAAATCGAACCACCATCATCACCAACACAAGCACCAATATAACACTTTAAATGGATCGTCAATCTCGCAGCAAATAATGAAGGGGAAAAAGGGTGGAAATTGTTATCCCCGCCTGTTAGAGCATTAGCAGGCGCTTCCGACCCCCCGATTCGGTACAGTGTAATACCGGGATGACAGTGTGAGCTGGAAATGAGTGCTGTCAGAATGGATATTGTGTATCAATTCAACCATTGCCAAAACCAGGGACGTGGGGACGACGAGGGGTTATTAATGCAGCCATAGGTGAAGAGATAGAAAAAATATATTACGAACCCCCCTGTAACTAACAAATGGAAAAGTGTATGCATTTTAGATTACACTATTTGAAACTAATAAACTCTGACAAATGAATAAATGCCAAAATTCGCCCTTTAAGTGATCATCTCGTGTGTGTGTGTGTGTGTGTGTGTGTGTGTGTGTGTGTGTGTTTTGTAATCTCGTTACATACAGTATGCTAGGAAGGCCTTTCTTGAGGTTCAGTAGTCCACCCATGACACAGCAACAGAGAACAGTTCCCTTATAACCTTCACATGTTACCTGACACCCAGACACTAATACCCACTGTCTTCTGCCGTACACTACAGATATCACACTTGGTGTTGTGGTATTAGTGGAAGTGTTTTTAATGACGTTTGAGGCCATACGGGAGAGCAGTGAACTTGACGATATCGGTGTTTAATGCACCAACTGTTCCCTACAACAACTGCGATCAAACCCACGATAATACGTTCCTCCTCTTCCTCCTCCTCCTCCTCCTCATCATCATCATCGGCCTAATTCCATCTTAAACATGAAGCAAGTGGGATCCAAAAATTGGAAAGAGAAATGCGAAAGTAAGAAAACTATCAACTCTGTGCCATAGACATTAACCACACAATGGATCACACACATTTCATACCTTCGAATTCTTGGTCCCACCCTATAGGGAATATCCAACAGTATATGCAGTAGTAATTACGTAACCCATAAGGTTTTTTCGTTATATCCTAGTATTGGTGATGATGTCCTCCTTGTTCTTCTTACCAATGCTCGTGACCACGTCTACACGCCATTATTTTTAAGAGATATAGGCTGAAACTCATTATGCATGTACCTGGGCCTGGTAATGACTATCAATTACTCGAGAGTCATTAAGACAGACAATCAGTTCTTCCCGAACTCTTAATAATCCCTCAGAACACGTCCAGCGACAGTCCATGTTACTTAGTTATACTGATGTGTGAACAGGTGTGAGATTAAGAGAGGTGAGGGAGGAAGAGTTATGGGACGTGTTATCATAACCAGAGAGCCAAATGGCTGGGAAAGGTTATAGGAGATAATGGAGAAAATATAGGAAGATAGGATGGTGGGCACGAGTCCAGTCTCTCCTTCCCCCACTGTGTCCATATAGACCATCTCTCTCTCTCTCTCTCTCTCTCTCTCTCTCTCTCTCTCTCTCTCTCTCTCTCTCTCTCTCTCCAGTCCACAACCCCTCCGCCATGAACAACGGGACTCCATTTGTACTGTGGCACTTACTTTTGCAAATGGTGGCTGCTGATGCCCCACCTGCCCCACCTTTCAGGACCGGAATTGGTTGTGGACGTCAGCCGAGTTTTCCCTTTTCTTTTTTTGCAATACAGTATATTTACGAAATACTTTTTTTTATTTCGTCACATCTCACCATAACCATCACCATCAATATCACACCATTATCATCATTATAACACTATTTCCCACCTTGGAATATGCAGCATACACTTTTCAAAACATCCAGTAGTTAACTGCTGCTGCTGCTGCTGCTAGATAGCCCTACTTTTTGAATGGGAAGCAGGATTGTTCTAGCAGTCATAATAAGTCCAGTGGCGTAGTTGATCTACTGTTAAATGTTCAGGATGACGACAGCTTATCCTCGGAAACCTGCAGCCTCAACACAAGACTTCAGACTTAACTGATTTTTTTAACCTTCGAGCAGAAGGGAAATAATATTGTCCACGTATGTACTGTGTGTTGTGCTTAACAAAGGAAAAGGACGGATATGGAGAGAGAGAGAGAGAAAGAGAGAGAGAGAGAGAGAGAGAGAGAGAGAGAGAGAGAGAGAGAGAGAGGATGTTGTTTAAACTGATGTGATAAACACACAGTAATAAGTTCATTCTTGTGGAATTACTGATATGATCGCACACGCCATTTTATCAAAGGAGACGGATACTGATACATCTTCATTATTTCCTCTTCCTTGTGATATTCATACGCTATCAGTATCGCCCACAGACATAAAAAACATACTTTCACACCATTTGTGCACTTACTATGCATAAGATAAAATGTAAACTAAATTCACATCTGCATATTCTTGCAATAAACAGGATATATGAAAGCTAATCAAAATTAGTCGCCAGTCATCCTGTAATTTTTCGGTGAGTGCTAATTAGTGTACTTTGTTTTGAAAAGTAGCTACAGTAAAATGACAGGCGCTGCAAAATATAGTGGTTAAAAAAAATGGGTCACCAATATTCTTCCGACTCTTGTTACTTACTGTTTTCAGTTCATACAGGCTGAGAGTAAATTTCACGAATTTTGCTTATAATTTACTTCCAACGTTGTACAGGAACAGTGGTGAGCAGCGTGTGATAGTAACTAATCCTGCTTGCTATCTTTGCTCGTTTGAAGCAGCACTGACACAGCATATCCTATTCAGCGTGCATCCAACTACCTGTGTGTACAGATGCATGCTGGGTGCCTTATTGAGATTTTTTTGCTTATACATTTGGTTAATTATATTATCCGAATAAAAGTAATTACAGTTTGTGCCGTTATACCAGTACTGTTGGATCATACCGACTCATGACCGCATCGATATCGAACAATGAGAATTACTGAAACAATAACAAACACTATATGTGTGTCAGTTTAGTCCCAGCCAATAATGAAAGATACAAAATATTAACACTAGGCTAATACTAATGATCATTTTAATACACACTGGCTGTTACCGTCGCCAATGGGGTGGCGGCAGAAAGCATACAACAGGAACGCAAGCACCTCATTCATTCCCTCAGCTTTCGTAAATAATCATCTTCACCATAGCATTTTTGATGCATCCACAACCAGGCCATGCTAATCACTCTTTTGTCTACCCAAGCCCTTTCATGTTCTTCTTTTATTTTTTCGTTTTTTTTTTTTTTTTTTTTTTATAAATCACTACCAGAGAATCGTTCCCACACGAGTGAAATAATTCAGTTTAATACATTCCATGATAATGATGATTGTAATATTGCTGGAATAGTACATTTATGATGGAGCTATATTTCAAAATACTAAGGAGTCTTCATGTTATTACCATATGGTATGTATTGTTGAAGGATTGGCAACCGTCATTTGCATATTGTACAGTTGTTTCATTATCATAATTACCAAGACAATAATAACATCAAGAATGAAATTTAGTGTTTTTATTTCAGTTCTTTAGTAGAAATCTGTTTTGTAAAAGGAGTTACAATTCATTACATTTACCCCATCGAAACAAAGAGAAATAAATGTCACATGATTCAGGGCCACAAAATGGCCATTATGTAGGCGAGCGTGGAGCTGTACGTCACTGGAGTGTTTACAGTTAAACACCTGTATGGCTTTTATGACGAAGTGATACTGGGTCATTATCTGAGCAACGAATTTGGGACTGAGTTATTTAATTAAGAAGACCTGTCAACATAGTGTGATGGCGGCAGTAACTGTGTGATGCTGCCACACCCTGGGATATTACTGACACTAACAATGGGTGGCGCCGCGCCACTGGGTGATGCTGCCAAACCCTGGGATATTACTGACACTAACAATGGGGGGCGCCGCGCCACTGGGTGATGCTGCCACACCCTGGGATATTACTGACACTAACAATGGGGGGAGCCGTGCCACTGGGTGATGCTGCCACACCCTGGGATATTACTGACACTAACACTGGGTGGCGCCGCGCCACTGGGTGATGCCGCCACACCCTGGGATATTACTGACACTAACAATGGGGGGCGCCGTGCCACTGGGTGATGCTGCCACACCCTGGGATATTACTGACACTAACAACGGGGGGAGCCGTGCCACTGGGTGATGCTGCCACACCTTGGGATATTACTGACACTAACAATGGGGAGCGCCGCGCCACTGGGTGATGCTGCCACACCCTGGGATATTACTGACACTAACAATGGGGGGCGCCGCGCCACTGGGTGATGCTGCCACACCCTGGGATATTACTGACACTAACAATGGGGGGAGCCGTGCCACTGGGTGATGCTGCCACACCCTGGGATATTACTGACACTAACAATGGGGGGCGCCGCGCCACTGGGTGATGCTGCCACACCCTGGGATATTACTGACACTAACAATGGGGGGCGCCGCGCCACTGGGTGATGCTGCCACACCCTGAGATATTACTGACACTAACAATGGGGGGCGCCGCGCCACTGGGTGATGCTGCCACACCCTGGGATATTACTGACATTAACAATGGGGGGCGCCGTGCCACTGTGTTGGTGATGTTGACAGATGGATTACGGTTAAACCTTGAAAGGCCTAGTGGGTTACGTTTTGTTGTGGGTGGTAGAGAAAGGCAGGGAAATGTAACTAAAAACTGAGTCTGTGGTTTCGCTACAACACTCTGAGAAGAAAGAGAGATGAAGAATTCGACTGCCAAGAACTAGAGAGAAGGGAATGATTATGAGATCACGGAAATAGAAATGAATGTATCGGGAGAGAGGAAGAAAACACAAGTAGATACCACCTGAACCGAAACAATTAAACATTGTTTTTACCTGCATCTTGAAACACCCGGTATACAGGAGCAGGGCGTGCTTGCATTCTTATTCTTCTTAATATTCTTCTGCCTGAACAAAATCTTGAATCACACCATCGCCAGACTTTACAAGCCAACCTCCAAAACACGCCTCGGCATGGTATACTATTGTAGGCCTGACCCTCCACCCACCATCATCCTAAGCTCTCCCGCTTACTTCTAACCACCCACCCAACCATTTTTTTACCTTCCCCAACACACACACACACACACACCCACACCCACCCACCCACACACACACACACACACACACACACACACACACACACACACACACACACACACAAAGAACCGAAATTTCAAGGGAAAAAGGAAAATCTGTTTAAACCGCCAAAATTCCCCATCGTACATCGCTTAATTTCGCAGCATGTAATCGTAACACCCTGCCCCGCCACTCAGCTCCATCCCATCCCGTTGTACTTAATCCAATCAACCCAACCCAATCTATTTTCCCCCGCACTGAGCTCCTAGGACCAATCTGACCCCATCAACTCCGCCAAATTTCATACAGTGTTCATCATTAGAACATCCACTGATTCCACTGTCCCTCCATCCAGTACTATCGTAGTCCACATCACATGCCACTCACTTCTTGCCACTCACCACACCCAATTTTCCTCCCCCACCTGTTCCTTTCCCCCCTCCCTACCTATGGATGACTTACCACCACATGCATTACAGAATATTCTGTTCACTCCTTTCCTCCCTCTCTCCTTTCTTCCGTCCTCTCTCTCTCTCTCTCTCTCTCTCTCTCTCTCTCTCTCTCTCTCTCTCTCTCTCTCTCTCTCTCCCCACTGCACTTCGATGCTTCCTTCTGTACGCTCTCTTTCCTTCCTCCTCTTTCTTTCTTTAATCCCTCTTTCCCGCCCCCTCTTCCTCTCACCTTCCCAACTTCTTTATCTCCTACCGTATCTCATTTCCTATCCCCTCTCCACTTCTTTCTTCTCCCCTCTTTATTCTTCCCTCCCTTCTCTCTCTCTCTCTCTCTGTCTCTGTCTCTGTCTCTCTCTGTCTCTGTCTCTCTCTCTCTCTCTCTCTCTCTCTCTCTCTCTCTCTCTCTCTCTCTCTCTCTCTCTCTCTCTCTCGTTTTCCTTTCTACCTGTCTTCCCTTCTCCGTTCTTTCCTCATCTCACTCCTTCCCTCTCCCCTTCTCCCTTCTTCCCTTATCTCACTCCTTCCCTCTCCTCCTCCTCCCTTCTTCCTTCATCTCACTCCTTCCTTCTCCCCATTGTCCACGTTCTAACGAGATGCTCAAAAACTTATGTGCAAAATGTATTTCTCTTCCTCCTGCTTCTGTGTATGATATTGCAGAATTGTTTTTTGTGCCTAATTTATTTACTGTAATTCCCACCTGAGAAGTAATGAAATTTCACCCAGTCAGGCAGCGACGCGGAGGCCATGAATTATATACTGTGCACACAGGAAAGGCAGGAACTGTGTGAAGCAGCTTGGTGAGACGTGAGAGTAAAAATATTGTAAAACTGAAGCGTACCGGTAAAGAAAAATACATCCCGAAATGTGTGCGAATGGATATGCCAGTGAGGTGGATTCAGGATTCCGGGAACTGAATGATTTGTGAATCGCCCATTTTCACCGGGTATACTATTGATTAATTCTGACTATCCTGTTTTTCTCTGTCCTTTCTTTATGGATCACAACACACTCATTCACAGGTGGGATAAAGTTGGGATGATGGTGATGAGGATAACCGGCTCATTACTAATGGGTCTGGGTTTTGAATTTTATGTGTGAATAATTTCATGGCAGTTAGATTAACGCATTTTGTTTGTTTGTCAATGACGTAAAACTACCACAAATTTTGTGGGAATAATTTCCATTAGCGTTTGTTAAACCTCTGTCTGACAATTACATTTGTGGCTGTGGCATTTGTCTTTTATTTTAAACTTAACGCTGTTGTTTGAAAATTATAATCTTTAAAACATATTCTCTTAGAATATATTTGTCTTTAATCTCTGCCCGTCCTGCCATTCTTTCGGAACGGGAATATATATAATTACCATCTGGTTATGGTACAACCTGCAATTCCATATTACCTCCTTCGGTTCACTGGGTCCCTGGGCCAGGCTACTGTATTCCACAACACGTGTGACACTGAGTCCAGTTCTCTTGGACTGAGGAGGCTCCCTTCCATTCTTTTACGACTACGTGCTAATATTCTTCTCTGTGACATATATGGAATTTACAGCATTAATAGAAAGATACAAAAGGGCTACGAAGAAGTATGCAAGCGAGGTAAGAAAAACGTTTCGCTAACCGAGGTGTTTGGGAGACTCCTTAGATCACGAGAAGACACTGACACAAAAGATGCTCAGATTCATCATTAAATCCATAGTTTTAGTTAACATATATCAAATTATTCAATTGAAGATTTGGCAAATTAGTTCCGTGGAAGTACTCCCCTTGATACTAATATGGTAGTTACAGTCAGATTATTCGAGTTAGGAATACAAGCTTTACGAATTTCGTTGCATCACCATCATGTTTATTTCCGAAGCCTCATTATCAACATAACATAAACATCACCACCACCACCACCCCTACCGCCACCGTCAGTATCATCATCATCATCATCACAACTATCTTCTCCAAATATAATTTTCAACATGGCATAAGCATCATCACCACCACCAACATCGTCATCTTTATAACCTTGTCTCCCACAATTATATAGGATAAGAGGAATTCAGAAATAAGAGCATGAATAATGGCTACCAGAGACTGAGACTGCATCAGTGTAAACTGTACTGAGGGAAAGAAAGTCACAACTCGGTGAAGAGAGAGAGAGAGAGAGAGAGAGAGAGAGAGAGATCCTCTCACTCACCAAGTTTTTTTTTTTTTTTTTTAATGTGTCCGACTCCGGGCATAGGCTTCACAGCCTGCTCCCAAGGCCCAGTAGTCCTCCTACATACCATACACCTCTACATGTCGCTAACACCCACCGTTCATGTTGAATACATGCTAGGGCTGTCTCATACAGGACTGGTGTATTGGTATTAGCGGGGGTATTTTTTCAACATGTCGGCGGGTCTTCTGGTAGATCAGTAAAGCCTGGTTTTATGAAATTCAAATCCTAAAACTGTTCCCTGCCCCAGCGGGGATTTGAACCCGGATCCGGTAGAATTGCAGGCCACCTCTCTACCGATTGAGCCACCGCCTCCCCTAAGTACAGTGTTTTTCTGCTTCTTTTCCTGCTAATGAAGCCTGTTTTCCCTCATTTACATTTTAAAACTGAGTTTCCTCTGACCTTTACCATCTCCATTCCACCACAACACCACTTCATTATCACACCACCACACACCACAGTTTCGTCACACCACATCACCACCACACCTCCACGTACCCCAACACTCCCACAACACCACAGTATCACACTAGTTTGCTGCTATTTCATGTTGACTGTGGAATACACTGATATGTCTTTTACACGACACAATACACCACAACACAGTACCGTATCATCACAGTGGCACCAAACACTACCATTATATCATTGAAATGTTTCAGTACGATTACAGTGACGTACAACACATCACTGTGAGGCCACATACACAATACAAATCACAACACAACACCAGTTCCATTACAACTACCAGTAAAATAGATGACTGATGCCCACAAATCTATCACAAAACACATCATAGCCAAATATATTCTATGTATGATTATCAGAGAGAGAGAACTAAGGGTGGTGGGAAGGATGATCCCGCCCCCTCACATTGTCTGTGGGGGACTCCCCCCCCCCAGCCACTTCTCCACCTCCCTCTGGCTGACTGGATACAGCCAGCTCTGTCCCCTCCCACCCAAACCACTCACCAGTAGGCCTACCAAATCTGCATCGTATGGGGGGGGTGTCTCATCCCCCCTCACCCCCAGTAAAGATCCCCCACCCCTCCCCCACCTCCTTCCACACCCCTCCCACGATAATATCCCCCAAACCACCTCTCCTGCAATGGGCGTGTTCTCATCCCCCCTCACCCCCACCACAAACATCCCACCCACCTCCACCTTCCTCCCTCCCAATCCTTTGTCCTGAATATGACGCAGTAATTTCCCTGCCATGATCAGCCTGTGTCTGTCTACTCACCAAAATTTTTATTTCTTTTTTCTTTTTTTTTTTTAACTCATGCTGACTCCTGCACCTAGTTTCATCAACGGAAACATAAACATTTATTTAAATGATTTTGGTAAGGTTCTTTAGGGAAAATTATTTTTTTGCCGAATTTTTCGAGTTTGGACTTTTTTTTTTTTTAACCGTCATGCTGACACCTACACCAAGTTTCATCAACAGCAGCATATTTTACTGATTTCACTGATTTGGTAAGATTCTCTTAACATATTTGGTTTCCATCGATGTTTTCCTGTTTTCTATCTTACCGTGATGAGGGACTTTTATAATATTTGACGAGCGGTTTTGCGGTAACCATTAGGCATAGGGGACTGAGATTTGCATTTTCAGGTGTGTAAATTCAAGCTCTTCAAATCTGTATGAAAAAAAAAAAAAAAAAAACGGTAAAAGTTGTAAATTCGACCCCGAACTGCGGCTGGGGTAAAACTTTGCTTCAGAAAAAGTTACCCTACTGACTGCATGTACTATTTCCTCCTTTCTTTAGACAGTTTTTAACAGCATCCGGCTAGACATTTAACACTTCCATCCTTGCATGTCTTTGCACTTGAATTTAGGCTATACTGTATGTATACTCGTCGTTAGATTTTACAGGACATTTTTTTTCCTCTCACGCAGTCTGTAGGAGTATCCATTACCTTTCATCACCTGTCGGACACTACCTCACCCACGCCAGTGCACATATTCTCACAACAATAAATTTAGTTCAGGCAATTTTTCTCGTGTTCCTCCACATCAGTACATGTATGTATGGCCAAGTTTGCGTACAGTCCATCCCATTTCTTACCCGGCAGCTGGACACCCATATGTTTATTTACTCTTTTTTCCGAACATTTCTTTTCGCTCTCTACAATTTCTAAATCTGACACTCCATCTGTTAGAACTGATCAACTTGGTACACCATGGCATTGTACTTGTGTAAGTTTCAGTAAAGTATACATATAAATCAGACAAACACACAAACAGATAAAAACACCTAATGCGTTATGATAATGAACTTATTAGAAATCTCTCTCTCTCTGGAACAGTACCCAGCTGCTCTTATCCATGTATTTTTCCCCACATCAGTCATATACACTTGATGCTATGCATATCATTATGGTGGAGAGAGAGAGAGAGAGAGAGAGAGAGAGAGAGAGAGAGAGAGAGAGAGAGAGGAGAGAGGCGGGAGGGGAATCATATTTCCGTTTTTAGGTCATTTGTGTCATTCTAAACTATTGCTGAAACAATTAATCATTTTTTCCCATCAAAGGAACAACAAAATTAATTTTCCTGCAAAATGGCTTCGTGTGTTCCTTGTGCCGCTTCAGAGATGGAACACACTACTATACCTACGTCGTTGGCAGGATTATTTTATCTATATGATACTCAGATGACAAAGTGCAGCTTAGCCAGACCTTACTTTACAAGGCTAAACCAAAACTATGCCTAACTTAACCAATAAACTCATCGTAACCTAACCTACCCTAACAATAACTGGCATCTTTAAATTAAGTATAATCAAACAACCGAAGTTTTTCCATCCTCATTATAATCTAACCAATTAACCTAACTCACCTGACCTAAATTAGTCTTACATACCAAGTATTTACCAGACTTAATCACTGTTATGTCAAACTAAATCTAGTCTAACTTAATCAAAACAACTTAGTCAATACAATGTTAATGCAATCCAACACAATGTAACCTAACCTGAAACAATCCTTACATATTTCATAATCACACAAAAAGAACTTAAGCAAATGTATTCCAAGTTAACTGTACTACACGTATTCTAATCAAACACAACAAAAAACTTTGTCTAACCTAACCTAGCCTAACTTAGAGCATCATATCCGTCCTACAGCAAGCAACCTATACAACCTTTATCTTACCTAACCCAACAGTGCATCATTACTCTCTCTCTCTCTCTCTCTCTCTCTCTCTCTCTCTCTCTCAACACAACTCGTATGCTCTTCTAAACTGTATATCGTCGTCTGGCACACTAACAAAACAAGAATATTAACATTTGCGTTCGTTGCCTGTTTGTACTGCGGCTCCATGAAACTGTCAATGGGGTGAGGTGATGTATTTGGACGCGGTGAGTAAAAGAATGGGTGTCATGGGATGGACTGTCGGTAGGCGGTGAGACTGGAATAGTAATGTATACCTCGCAAAAATGAGTGTTGTAAAATTCGTGGCTTTAGTGCAGTGAAGGTTTACTTCAGAATTTAGTCCAAGAATCACAGGGGTAAAGAAATGAGTGTGCGGGACGAGGATATGAGTGCTATGAGCCGGCAGGTGGGGAGTGGAGGGTGGAGCGAGATTATAAGAGTGTACCTTGTGGCAAATGGAGTTGTGGAACTGATTATATAACCCACATCATTTCGATTATATTGATTTATCCTTGCTACCTCCAGGCGATTTTATTCAAGTCTGGGGAGGCCTCAAGTAATCCGTACGTAAATGAAGGCTAGGCTACATCTAAACTACCCAGAAAAGCCAGTACAGAGTCGAATATGAATTAATGAAATGAAAATTACATCATAGAACTGAAGGGAATGTGAGGTGAATGTCTGTTACAAGATTTCTTCCACATCAACAACAATAACAAGATAATATTGTCTTTCTTTAGTACCTGGCGTTTCGCGACGAAGGTAATATGTGTTTGGACTAAAGAACTGGAGAGCTAAGAGAAGCAGGGGTGAGGGAGGAGAGCAAAGACATCAAAGGAAATACAAAAAGATGGGATAGAGGAGATGAAGACAAAGAGGCAGGGAGCAAAAGACAAAGGGAGAGGCAGAGCAACCATATCTGAGCAGACAAAATAAATGAAAAGACCAGCCGTCTAAAAGTCAACAATCATGGCAAAAAACAATAGTTAATGAATTATTTACGTTTACAATATTATCATTAAAAAAGATAAAAGTTACAACACACACACACACACACACACACACACACACACACACACACACACACACACACACGTGGTCTTGGTTCCACCTAGGCCACAGTAGCATTCTCTCAGCGTTGTCTTTCTCGCCTCTGGGGCTAAATCTGTGGTGGTTGGATCCATGATGAATTCCAGGAGCAGTGCCATAGCTCTTTCCCTGAGGCAGGTGTCTTGTGTGGGTGATTTGTAACCCTTTCACGCCTTGGGGAAATAAGCGTGTAGTTTGCCAATAAACTAAATATTAAAAAAAAGAAGTTCCTGATATTTATTGTAAGACTTCTTGTAGTCCTTGATTGTCATTAGAGAAGGATGTATGTGTTGTTGTTATATTTGCTGCTTTCACATAATACAAAAAATATTGTCATTCCTCCAGATGCAATTCCCACCTAAGAAATGAAGAGTAACCATAACACTTATCCTGAGCCATGTGTCTTGTGTGGCTCGGCGATGGGGGCGGATTTGTTCCCGTTTTTCGCCAAAAAATAAATAAAATCAATCAATCAATCAATAAATAAATAAATCCCCCCTACTTCTTTTCATTATCATTATTGTCATCATCATTCCTTCATTATGACCAACTGGGAATCTTTTTAACAGGTGAGCATAGGAAGGAAAAAGAAATTAAATAAAAGAAAATAGTTGAAACACCAGATTACAAGTGTCCTCCATTCTTAAAAATATGTAACAGTTGGACTTGAACTTTTGCAGGTTGAATTTGGAGGGAGAATATTTTGGAGAAGCGAGTTCCAAAGAGAAGAGTGAATGCTAAAAAAGTAATAAAAGTCTGAGGGTTTATTAACACATGGAGCTGACTGTTTGTACCCGTTCATTTCCAAGAAGGAGATAATACCATAAAATAGTAAACACATAAATACCCATAAAAGAAGGAACAATCAAAGAGTGCAATTGCCTCTCTACAGTTAGCCTAGAGTTCGACCCTTTGACATTTCCGTAAATTTGACGTTCGAGGAATTGTTGCCAAATCTAAAATATTTATTCTATTCCCGGCCGTCAGCCGCTAACCCAATTTTGACCCAAACTAGATAAAAACTGTTTAAACAAATGGCGCCTTCAGATCTTTACTTCGACCCTGTCCTGAAAGTTTAATTTCTTCGTCCGAGCCTGACCGTAAGCCATCCACAGAATCTGGTCCAAGTCGAAGCTAAATTACAGTGAAGAAATCTCAGTCATGCCCTTAACCTTTGACTGATTTTTCTCAAAGTCGAATTACTTCATTCAGTTTTTTCTTTCAATCATTCCAACAACTTTGATTTAGATCTAATATAAACTAATTTAAATGATCATGTCCTGTGACTTTGACCACTGACCTGTTGTTCCCAGAAACAGCAGGCAAACCCCTGGGAGAACACGGAACACTATGACCAAGTTTGGTTGAAATCTGATCCAAACTGACAACGTTATTTTGTTCACACACACACACACACACACACACACACACACACACACACACACACACACACACACACACACACACACACACACACACACACACACCAATGAGAATAAGTTCTCACTTTCTACGTGTATATGAGAGTGAGGATGTACTAAATAAAACAAGAAATATATTAGTGCTATTTCATGGTACAATTGTAGTTCATACTTTCAGTAACTCCTGGACTATTGTGCAGTGAGGGAAGGGAGTGGCTGGGGTACTGAATTCGACCTCGTCCTTGCCGACACATCATCATCATCATCATCAACATCATCAACAACCACAACATTTTCCAGTTCTTAATTTCAATCCACAGAAAATAAGAGCAGAGCCAAAACCCTTGCCCTGAGGCGTGTGTGTTGTGGGAAATGTCATGGATGAAGGTTTATCGTACCGTCTTACGCCAAGGGAGCTGGTCAGTAAGTAGACAAATTAACTGCAATGGGAAAGAAGACATGATCCAACCATCATCCTTTGTACAGCTGTTAACTATGTCCATGAAGCACGATGACGTGTGTGTGTGTGTGTGTGTGTGTGAGTGTGTGTGTGTGTGTGTGTGTGTGTGTGTGTGTGTGTGTGTGTGTGTGTGTGTGTGTGTGTGTGTGTGTGTGTGTGTGTGTGTTTAACCTGACAGAAGTATTGGGAAAATAAAGGCCGGAAGCAACAGGGAGATATTAAGAAGAGAGGTAGGGCAGAAGAGAAGCGAAGAAGACAGCACAAGCGGGGATACTGGGGAAGTATTCTTTCTCTCCATCCCCAAGGGGGCATGGTGTTAGAGAGGGAAGCCTTCACGTGGTGGCACCAGTATATCCAGATTACTTCGGTCCTGTCATACAAACGTTCCCTTCCTCGTTATACTGTGAAAAAAGATGGTGGACTACAGAAGAAGGGCACCTTTAGCCTGCAGACCACAGGTACATGTTCAGAGGAGAATGGGGCTACAACAGCAGCAGTAACAACATCAACATCCAATCTGGCTCAGTTCGACCCACTTCAGATTCTTTCAGGGCCATTCAACACTCAGATAAATCCAATAAGAACCAGCCAGGTCCGTGCGGATTCATGAATATCATTTTAGGCCCTGTTGGATTCGTTACATCCATGTCAGTATAGCTGAATAATATCAGATCAATTTTGTTGCAGTGCAAATCTAACTAACCTAGATTCATTCGGTTCAACTAGGCCAGCCACGTAAAACAATACACAGACAGGTTCTTTCAAGGCTAATCAGAAAAGCTCATGGCTGTAAACTAAACGTTCATAAGGGCACTATATAAAAAACGGCTATACCACGTTGAGTACACCGCTTCCCGTCCGATCAGCGAAGTTAAGGAACGTTGGATCTGGTTAGTACTTGGATGGGTGACCGCCTGGGAACACCAGATGCTGTTGGCATCCCTACGTGTCAAGTGGGGTTGGTGGAGGATTAGTGCCCCTCCCTGTAAAACAATTAACTCTAAGCCCTTGGCCACCCCGTCTGGGATACATGGCGTCTGGCAATGAATGAAATGAATGATATAAGAAACTAGAGTAAAACAAAAATAGCGACCGAGCAGAGACTCCTGACTGTGGGTAGAGATATGTAAGTGGTCAAAATTTAGACGCTCGAGACATATTTCGTTGTTGTGGAAGCTATACCGTAAGTCTCATCGTAAATGGCCGTGTTTGGGAGGGTGAGTGGGGTGTACATCAGTCGGGGCTGGCTTTATTGCCACGTTTTGGAGCGGAATACAACTGCAAAACGAAATCGTATGTGAGGGAATGTGTTTTCTCACTCGACGGTACCGTGCCCTAAAGTAGGGTAGCAATATGTGCGATACAGTAATCATTTACTCTTTTTCGTATAATGATTGATAGCAATGTTCGTAGGCGTTTCCTGGGTTACCCTACTAACGAGGTTTTTGAGAGGCTGTCGAGGTCCGAGTCTACGTCATCTCTTCGCAAATACACACATAATTTCTAAGCCAATGGCTTACTTCGGCTTGTAAATGGACACATAAGAAATCCATTCCTTTGTTTTCAAACTGCGTTTATAATCCTGCGTGGTAGAGGATGAACACTACACTCCCTCCACGAGCTTTCGTGCGCTGTTTCTGTGGTGCCAACAACCTGACTGAGCCTGTTACTATACACATGCAATATATATATATATATATATATATATATATATATATATATATATATATATATATATATATATATATATATATATATTTTTTTTCTTGCCGGGTAGGAACTGGAGGTTAGGAGTTGTGTCCTCCTCTGAATAAATTATTAACTTTCACCTTTGCTTATGGCCGTGAAAATATCGCAGATTTCTCCTGGAAATCATAAGAAACGTTTTTCTTTTTTTCTCTGAGGGGTGGAGGAAAAATGTGTGTGTGTGTGTGTGTGTGTGTGTGTGTGTGTGTTTGTGTGTGTATACCTATCTGGCTGCATATCTGTGCTCGTATATACCGATGTTAGCGCCTGTGCCAGTGTGTGTTGGGGGGGAGGGGGGAAGTGAGAGAGGGAACTTGTGCGATAAGGAATTAAGGGAGAGGAGGAGAACGAGAAAATAAGGCGACGAGTGTGTGTCATGAGGAGTAATAAACTGTGGCTGATTCAGTATCAGGGAACCTCTCTCTCTCTCTCTCTCTCTCTCTCTCTCTCTCTCTCTCTCTTATTTTCTCCCTCCCTCCTTTCCCTTCCCATTTCTTCTGTTCTTACCTCCACTCAGTCCCAAGCCTCCCCTCTCTGCTTCTCTCTTACTCTCTGGATAAGCTCTTCTGTTTCACGCAGATATTTTATGGATTTGTTTGCATGCATTCCTCCACCACCAGTATCACACACAATGGTGAGGCTGAAAGACCCAGTTTGGGATGCAATGTTGTTCTGTATCTTAGTATAGGTTTTTGTGGGTGTATATATATGTACTGCACACAAACACACACACACACACACACACACACACACACACACACACACACACAAGGAGAGAGAGAGAGAGAGAGAGAGAGAGACAGAGAGAGAGAGAGAGAGAGAGACTGGATCCATGAACGAAAATGAGTTAATGCTGATATAAAGATACAAAAACGCATACATCCATAAAGAAACAGTGTGTGTGTGTGTGTGTGTGTGTGTGTGTGTGTGTGTGTGTGTGTGTGTGTGTGTGTGTGTGTGTGTGTGTGTGTGTGTGTGTGTGTGTGTGTGTGTGTGTGTGTGTGTGTGTGTGTGTGTGTGCTTGTGTGTGTGTGTGTGTGTGTGTGTGTGGTTCAGTATTGCTGTCTGTGCGGTGACATATTATGAGAGCAACAGGGAAGGGTCTGTATGGCCATTGCTGTGGGTTATTGTAGAAAAAGACATTGGGAACCACGGAAGCAGTCGACTGCAACGACGTCCAGACAAGTCCAGAGTAAGGAATGGATGTCAGACTGTTTATAGAGGAAACATATATGTGGTCCATTTCACTGGTTCTATGCTACGCGTTATTTCACCTGTTTCTGAAACTTACCTTATCCACTTATAAAAGTGCGAAGAGGAGGAGGATTATGATGAATGAATTTGTAGGTCACATTTATTGATTCTTAATTCAATAAATATTGTTTTATGAAGTGAAAATAAGGCTATGGTGATGATGATGGTAATGCATGATAACCTACAGTAAGGTGATGATTATAATAGGGATGGTGGTAATCATAACTAGGATTAGGTCCATTAAATTTCAGAATTTATGAGGACGAGTGTGATCATGGGGTAAAAATTATGATAATAATGATGATTAGTAGGAGAAGGAGGAAGAGGTAGAAGTGGATTTCAGAATATCCCCTTCCATAAAAACAAAAGATTCATATACATCTGAATCCATTTAGACTTCTTTACTCCATCTTCTTTTTTTTCCCGGTATATTTCCACGGGTTGACAAGTGTTTATGTAAATGAGGAAATTGGTTCAATGGAAGATGACACAGATGCAGAAGTGAGTTGGAAGTGACTATAATTTATGGCACGAGTTTGAGGAATAATAAACCTTTGGAGTGAGAGAGAGAGAGAGAGAGAGAGAGAGAGAGAGAGAGAGAGAGAGAGAGAGAGAGAGAGAGAGAGAGAGAGAGAGAGAGAGAGAGGGGTACGTGTGTGCGTATGTGCTTTAAGGGATGGCTACAAATTTGTTGCCTTCATGTCGCCCTGTCCTCTGCCATTTGGCTGCCATCCCTCCATGTCACACCACCGTCTCTCCTTTCTTTTATATCTAATTTCTTTTGTTTTCAGATGTGATTCTTTTCAATCACTAATCTTTGTCTTGAAGCTTCACTTCCTACCTCTCGTGTTCTTCAGTGCACATGTACTCTACTTTTGATCATTTCTCTTTTTTTTTTTTTTTTTCCCTCCCGTCTGTATTATTATATCCTCTTTGCTTTTCATCTCAGTGCTAGCCATTGTTCATATAATTCTTTTCTATACTACTTCCTTTTTCATATTTGCTTCAGTTCTTATTAAAGCCTTTCTTTCAAACTTGCCTTCCTGCTCTTTCTTTTATATCCTCATAAAATAAAATCCTAATTATTTACATCGCTTCAGTTTCTTTCTCCATTCTTCATTAATCTTCTGTTTACATGTTTCATTTAGTAGAAGTCCGAGAAGTGTTTTTCTTAGTTTAGTAATTTCTGCATTTTTACCTCGCCCGGATGCAGTCCGGCGAGGTATTGTTTTTGGTCGTTTCTTTGTTTGTTAGCAACATTACGGAAAATCGGCTGAATGCAATTACATGAGATTTTCAGGATATGTGGACACTGGTCCCTAAGGAAAGTAATGAAATTTTGGAGGTAATCGAATGACCCTGAGACGTCAAAATCAAGATTTTCAGAAGGCTATATCTTGAAACCGGTTGAAGATAGAGATATTTACTATCATCAGCATACAGGAACTCCCATATGGGCTTTCTCTTGGCACCAAGACCTTTGACCTCGAGCGATCTTGAAAGGTCAAACTCAAGGTCACGGATATTCAGGGGGCTATAACTCGAAACTGGTTGCAGATAGATATTTACTGTTATCAAGATATAGGAGGTCTCATATAGGCTTTCATTTGGCACCATGGCCTTTGACCTTGAGTGACCTCGAAAAGTCAAACGCAAGATCACGGATTTTCAGAGGGCTATAACTTGAAAACGGTTGCAAATAAAATAACTGCTTTCGGATGGGGATTGTTATGCCTGACACCACTTGTTACAATTATTTTCTTTCTTTTTATCCTTCAGTATTGACTGCTCATTATATTATCAAAACAGACTGATGTGCTGGAGGGCAACACCTTCATGTGGTGACACTTACATAGCTCGACGACTCCACTGCCCAGTTATCGTCCCTCAACTCTCTCCTTTCAATAGGAGGATGGTAAACAGCAGCAGAAGGATATTTTACAGACTGTAGTCTTCTGGGTTCAGGTTCAGGTGTGGTCAAGGTGACAACAGCATCAACAACAGAACAAAATTCACATGTAACCTATTTGTCCGTCACCCTCTCCTTGCTGGAAGGAGGAAAGAGCTGAATAATTGTTCCAAATACCTGTAGGAAGAGGAAGTAAAGAACAAAGAAGAGGATGGTATAAAAGGGAGACAAAGACAACAGAGTGACTGATGATGCAGAAGGAAAGAAACATAAAGATGGACAGATTAATCTGAAATAAGGAGGGGAGAGAAGATGAAAAGATAATGTGTTGCTATTAGCCACACGAGAAGAAATAACAGTAATAATAATAGCAATACCTTGAAAAAAGAAGAAGAAGAAGAAGAAGGAGAAGAAGAAGAACGAAAATAATAATAATAATAATAATAATAATAATAATAGTAATAATAATAATAATAATAATAATAGTAATAATAATAATAATAATAATAATAATAATAATAATAGTAATAATAATAATAGTAATAATAATGATAATAATAATAATAAGATTAAGAAGAAAAAAGAAAAAACAACAACAACAGCAATTGCAAAAAAAAAAAAAAAATGAAAATTTATTTTCAGTTTTATGAAACATCATTCTTGGTATTTCATTCAACCTGAACGGATCTCTGTTAACCCGAGGCATCCCATCGACGTATGCGTACGTTGCAACATTTTGTCACAGCTAGTCCCGTTGATGTACTGGTACATTGTGCAATTGCAAGGTTCATAATTTGCACAATTTTCAATTTTCGCACGTGATTTTTGGTACGTATACTGTACACAGGACACCTTCCTCTATTCCTCTACAAGATGCCAGGCAGGGACAATGCCTTATTCCGCATGACCTCCCCCCCCCCACACGCCATTGTCACGGCAATTCACCTGTTACCAGTGACCTGGCCAATAAAGACATTCAGGGCCAGAGTGATTCCCCAATCGATGACAATGTGGAGGACAAAGTTTATGTAGCATTAGAGGAAGAAACAGTCAGAAATGATGATCAGGTAATGTCATCAAAAAAGGTCAGGTATGTTGATGTGTTAGTGAAACAATGCTTATATTGCCTATATTACTGTTTGAAAACCAATATACTATCGTACGACATATAAATTCGAACCAAATAAATGAATAAATACCGTTTATGAGTGGTGTGGAATAGTTACCCTCCCATAGAACTCGTTTTCTTTGGAGCCAGCCTGATAGAAAACAGTAAGGTAAGGAGGTACTGCTACCTGTATCTAGTATTTTAAACCTCAGGTGAGCGATTTCTCTATGAATTTTCGATGTTTCTCACCAGAAACGGAGGTTTGAGCCAAAAAAAAAAAAAAAAATCCAAAATTGGTTGGGACTGGGGGGAGTCAGTGGTGGAAAATCAGTCGGGACGTGACGGGTTAATAAAAGAATTCATGAGGCCATGTTTAATTCCTCCACTTCAAAAATTCTCTCCGCAAGTGAGTCAAGTGGTCTGATAGAAACAAATAAGATTTTAATATATTTCATCAGCGTTAACCGGTTCACCGATTTCACAACAATGACGTCTTTATATTTTTCCCTACTACTCCCAGACGGTTATATGCAGCTTTATTCAACCCCTTTACTTCATGTGTTGCATAAAATAATTTACTTGGCAAGATAAATACAGGAGGAATGAGCTTCTGTGTTTTGAATAGAATTAAACGGATGTGTTGTTACATTGTACAGTTTATAATGAGTCATCTGTTTTTGCAGTCCAAGGAAACTATTTGAGTTTTAAGTAGTTAGCCACTCGACGAATTTTACTAGGCAGAAGCGAGTCATTTTTAACTGGAGGTGTTAAACATATCTTAGCCTTAATCAACTCCTTATTACTTGAGATGAAGAATATCAGTGAGTTTGTCTGGTGGTAGATGAAGCAAAATACAAAGTACGTCAAGGGACTGAAAGTATTAGATCAGTGGTCTGAGCACTCATAAACTCCTGACGTACACAGTGTTGAGATGAAACTAAATTTTTCCATCCGACTAACGACCATTCTACTGCACTGTTGCTGCTGCCCCCCAGATAATTATATTCAGCTTAAGACAGTTTTCTCGTATTTAGTGGGATTCGTCAAAGGTGCATCGGATCCCTCTGTCCGAACATAAATAATATAAACAGGAAATAACAACAAAACAATAAAGGCGTTCCGCGGTTCAGTGGGTTACCTCGTCCTAGTGGGTGATGTCCATTTAGCTTATTGTTGCCGCTGCCACGTGATGTGAATCAATTTACGATATGTCTCTCTCACTGAAGGGCTTAAATAAAACAGTAACTCCTCTAGACTGAGAAATCTATCATAAGGTGAACAGAAACAAAAGGAGAAGGAAAGAAAGAAAGGACATTTTGGGTGACTTTTTAAAAGCTTTTCCTTGCTCTCACCAGAGTGTATTTATTCGGCAAAGAGGAGATCTTTCGAACGAGAAGGGATAAATACAGCAATAAGTCATTGAAGGTAATGACTTGATTTTTTTTTTCTCCCAGACGATTCTATTTCCTTTTTGAGACCTTCACAGCACCGAAAGGATTAGTGAAAACTTTATCACACTTTTCCGGTTAGTCGATTGTCTCTTTAAATTAATTAAATTGCATTAAAAGAAAAAAAAAAAGAAACAAGACTAAACAAGATGCGGTGCCAAGGCACAGCAGACCCTTCCCAGGCAGTCATTTTAGTGCTGACGCATAAACACAACAGGATATCTAGTCAAAGATGTCACAGATCAAATTTGTAGTAAATCGGGTGAAAATGGACGATTTTAGGCGCATTTGAAATTTTAGGCCCGACCCACCTGACACTGACCCCCCTACCGCCAACTGGGGGGTGAACACCCTGATGTAATGAGGCAATTTATAGGATGCAAATTTGAAAGATGCACCTTTAGGTTTTGGTTTCATGTCGACATGACGAATTTGAAAGGAACTAAGGCGAAGAAACGACTATTACCCATTCCCCCCCCCCTTTTTTTTTTTTTTTTTTTTTTTACATTTTTTGGTCCTACAGCCCGGGATTTGTTCCAGTTTGGCCCAGAATTTAATCAGGAGATCAGAAGGTCATAGCCCATCATCCCTGGAATTTTAGCCAAAATTAAACAAGTAATATTCACGCAAAGTTGTTAAGAGACTGACAGACAAACAGACAAACAAACAGACAAACCGAGTGAAAACAATACAAGTCCCTGAATCTCTCCGGGGGGTGAGGGGCGGGTAATCAACACAACATGTCACCGGATTGAAGGGGTTAACAAACCCCCTCAAAACGAGACGTCAATTCCAAGTTCAGTAACGTGATCTAGTACGGTAGTAGCAACAGTAAACTAAAAGATGTGTCAGGAATCCAAGAGGTTACATTATCCCTGTTTTAGACACCAACCGCCAGTGTGAACCACCGTAACGTGGTGGGTGAGTTTGTGGTTCTACTCGTATATTATACTTAACTTGGTTTAACATGGCTATTTCTTCAGTATTAATGCTGAGCAGTAACAATATGTTAACATCAGAATATTATCCTCGTCACAAGTAAGTGTTACTGAAATTATGTATAGCCGTATTATTGTCTCATACTGACGTTAAGATAAGTAAAAAAAGGGGGGGGGGAGAACATCAAGTTAAGGCAGACGAAATATACCGCGTCACAACCTACAACACTAACACATCACAAAGAGCGATGCAAAATCGAACCACCATCATCACCAACACAAGCACCAATATAACACTTTAAATGGATCGTCAATCTCGCAGCAAATAATGAAGGGGAAAAAGGGTGGAAATTGTTATCCCCGCCTGTTAGAGGATTAGCAGGTGCTTCCGACCCCCCGATTCGGTACAGTGTAATACTGGGATGACAGTGTGAGCCGGAAATGAGTGCTGTCAGAATGGATATTGTGTATCAATTCAACCATTGCCAAAACCAGGGACGTGGGGACGACGAGGGGTTATTAATGCAACCATAGATGAAGAGATAGAAAAAATATATTACGAACCCCCCTGTAACTAACAAATGGAAAAGTGTATGCATTTTGGATTACACTATTTGAAACTAACATACTCTGACAAATGAATAAATGCCAAAATTCGCCCTTTAAGTGATCATCTCGTGTGTGTGTGTGTGTGTGTGTGTGTGTGTGTGTGTGTTTTGTAATCTTCTCGTTACATACAGTATGCTAGGAAGGCCTTTCTTGAGGTTCAGTAGTCCACCCATGACACAGCAACAGAGAACAGTTCCCTTATAACCTTCACATGTTACCTGACACCCAGACACTAATACCCACTGTCTTCTGCCGTACACTACAGATATCACACTTGGTGTTGTGGTATTAGTGGAAGTGTTTTTAATGACGTTTGAGGCCATACGGGAGAGCAGTGAACTTGACGATATCGGTGTTTAATGCACCAACTGTTCCCTACAACAACTGCGATCAAACCCACGATAATACGTTCCTCCTCTTCCTCCTCCTCCTCCTCATCATCATCATCATCGGCCTAATTCCATCTTAAACATGAAGCAAGTGGGATCCAAAAATTGGAAAGAGAAATGCGAAAGTAAGAAAACTATCAACTCTGTGCCATAGACATTAACCACACAATGGATCACACACATTTCATACCTTCGAATTCTTGGTCCCACCCTATAGGGAATATCCAACAGTATATGCAGTAGTAATTACGTAACCCATAAGGTTTTTTCGTTATATCCTAGTATTGGTGATGATGTCCTCCTTGTTCTTCTTACCAATGCTCGTGACCACGTCTACACACCATTATTTTTAAGAGATATAGGCTGAAACTCATTATGCATGTACCTGGGCCTGGTAATGACTATCAATTACTCGAGAGTCATTAAGACAGACAATCAGTTCTTCCCGAA
The DNA here is from genome assembly GCF_032717465.1 of Coenobita brevimanus. Lineage (NCBI taxonomy): Eukaryota > Metazoa > Arthropoda > Malacostraca > Decapoda > Coenobitidae > Coenobita > Coenobita brevimanus. Next base: position 7,657,346 of record NC_137062.1, on the reverse strand, counting down.
CTCTTAATAATCCCTCAGAACACGTCCAGCGACAGTCCATGTTACTTAGTTATACTGATGTGTGAACAGGAACCAGGGGAAACAGACTGTGTCCACCAGTCTGACTGTCGCAATAACCAAACCCGGGTATTTACATTCTGAATTAGACTTATTAACTAATGACACAGGAGTGAGTACGCGATTGAAAGGACATAAGACGGGTAACAGAGTAAAGGCAAGAATCACCAAGGAGATCCGACAGTGAGAGTGGGCGGTCTAAATCATGAAGGAAAGAGAAAGCACGACGACGTTTAACACAGTATTGAGGACAATCTACTAGAAGATCCGCTTCAGTAGGCCAAAAATGACAAAATAAACAAGGAGGAGGTGCCTCACCGGACATTAAATGACAGTGTGTAACACGGGTATGTCCCAAACGCGGGCATGTTAATGCAGTCTCCCACCGTCTGTTAGGATGGGAGGAAAAGAAACATGGAGACACGGTAAGCTAAACAAGGGGTTAAGGATGGAAATGATGGAAGGGATGTAGGAAGGAATCCAGACGAGGAATGTTGATGAAGCCTATAATAATAATGTAGGATCAATTCATCACGATGATGCGACAAAGAGGGCAATCCAGATTCTGTTTACAGGCAGAGAATAAGATGTACTGGTGAACATCGAATGTCCGCTTAGACTGGCTGGTACAGTCTCCCCAAGAAGTGATGGATTACTGCAGTCACTCTGCACTGTCATACGTTCAATGAAATCTTAGTGAACATAAAGGAAAAATTATGTGCCTTCATCACGTCATATCAAATGTAATATCACGCTAAGAAACATGTACAATGAATATCATGAGGCAATAATACATGAGAAGTTAACATTTAAGTACGTTTCCCAATTGGAATGAATTGAAATGTATTACTCAGCAGGCAGTATAACTCAGTGTTCCTGATGTATTTGCTTCCCAGGATTTCAAATACAGATGCTCCAGTTTCGAAGACCAGTTAAGGAAAATTCTTGTGACTGCAGTATGCACCGTACACTACCCTGTTTTCAAAAGCTATGCTGTTAGCGACATGGATGCCACAACAGTGAAATTATACGGACAGAGGACATTCTTAGGGTGGGAACATGGAATGTGAGAGGAGTGAATGATGAAGTGAAGGAGAGAGAGATTGTTCAGGTGCTTGAGGATGCAAAAGTGGATATATATGGATTGACTGAAACTAAATGGAAAGGTGAAAGGGTGATAGAATGGGAATATGGTGTAGGTATATGTGCGGGAGTCAGTGAGAATGAGAGGGCAAGAGAGGGAGTATGTCTGATGATAAGCAAGAAGTGGAAGGAAAATATAAGAGAGTATGGAACAGTGGGTGCAAGGATTGTGTGGGTGAGGATGAAAGTAGGTATACAAGCGTGGGCGATTGTATGTGTGTATGCTCCAACAGAGGATCGAGTGGCAAGAGTGAAAGATGAGTTTTGGGCGAGAGTAGAAGCATGTATGGAGAAGTTTGAGAGGAGCGAGAGAGTGCTGTTGATTGGAGACATGAATGGCAAAGTTGGGAATGTACGAGTGGATGGAGTGGTTGGTCAGTGGGGTATGCCAGCTGAAGTAGATGGGAATGGTAGTGCTTTGGTGGACATCTGTGCTTGTAAGGGGTTGGCAATAGCCAACACCTACTTTCGTCATAAGATGATCCACCGGTATACATGGAGAGTGATGAGGAGGATGGATGGTGAACTTGTTGAACGAAAGGCAATGTTAGACTACGTGTGTGTGGATGAGCGAATGAGAAGACAAGTGTTGGATGCAAGAGTGTGGAGAGGGTGGGGGAATGGAGTCTCGGACCATCACTTAGTGATGGCCAAGGTAAAGATGCAAAGAAAGTGGTTGAGAAGGCGAAGGGGAAGACAGGAGGAAGCAGCTCCTGTGAGAAGAGTGGAGAAATTGCAAGATAGTGAGAAAATGACAGAGTATAAGAGCATAGTGGAAGAAAGATTGGGAAGGTATGAGCTAGAGCAGATGGAAGGGGTGGAAGACGTATGTAAGATATTCACGGAAGAGATAGGCGCAGCGTGTGAGGCGGTTTGTGGAGTGAGGAGGAGATGTAGGGGTGTGCAAGGGACAGCATGGTGGAATGATGAGGTGAAACGAGCTGTGGAACAAAAGAAGAAGGCATATGGTGAATGGTTGGTGAGTAGAGGTAGGGGAGAAGATGAGAGAGAGAAGAGAGAGGTATATGTGAGCAGGAGAAGGAGGTTAAGAGACTGGTGAAGGAGAGTAAGAAGAAAGTGGATGAAGAGTTTGGGAGGAATCTGAGTGTGAAATGGAGGGAGAGTAAGAAATTGTTTTGGAAGGAGGTAAAGAAAGTAAGGCAGTGTGAAAGGGGAAATAATAGGGGAGTGAAAGATAGGAATAATAGATTGTTGGTGGAGAAGAGAGAGAAATTGAGGAGATGGAAGGAGCACTTTGAGGATTTGTTGAATGTAGAGAGTGAGAGCAGTGTGAGTATAAGTGGTTGGGGAATGGCTGGGAGAAGAAGAGATGAGAGGAGGGAGGAAGAGATCAGTAGGGCGGAAGTAGTGGAAGCGATGAAGAAGATTAAGCTGGGAAAGGCCCCAGGAATTGATGGAGTGTGTGGTGAAATGCTTAGGTATGGGGGTGAGATTGTTGTGGAGTGGATATGGAAGTTGTGTAGATTGGCTTGGGAAGAGGGAAGGGTTCCAGAGGACTGGAAATTAGGGATAATTGTTCCTCTGTACAAAGGAAAAGGGGAGAGAGAAGTATGTGGTAACCATAGGGGTATTTGCCTTCTTAGTGTGACTGGTAAAATATATGGTAGAATACTCATTGATAGGGTTAGGCATATGACAGAGGAGCTAGTTGGAGAAGAACAAGGGGGATTTAGGAAGGGAAAAGGGTGTGTAGATCAGATATTTGTTCTAAGATGTTTAGTGGAGAAGTATCTAGAGAAGGGAAGGAAAGTGTATGCTGCCTTCATGGACTTGGAGATAGCTTATGACAGAATAGATAGGCAAGGTATGTGGAAGGTATTAAGAATATATGGAGTGGAGGGGAAATTGTTGAGTGCTGTAAAGAGTATGTACGAGGGAGCTAGGGCTACGGTGCGAGTGGATGGTGAGCTGAGTGAGTTCTTTGATCTCAATGTGGGACTGAAACAGGGGTGTGTGATGTCTCCATGGCTGTTTAATATATATATGGATGGGGCTGTAAAGGAGGTGCAAGGTAGGGCAGTGGATGTGGGGGTGGCCCTAATGAATGAGGGTGAGATTTGGAAGCTTCCGGTGTTGCTGTTTGCTGATGATACAGTATTGTTGAGTGAAGATGAATGGGAGTTGCAAGGTTTGGTGAATGAATTTGGGACAGTGTGTAGGAGGAGGAAGCTGAAAGTTAATGTAAACAAAAGTAAAGTTATGGTGTTTGAGAGGAATGAAGTCACAGAGTGTGCAGTGAGGTTGGATGGTGAGGATATGGAGAATGTGAGTGCATTCAAGTACTTGGATAGTGTGATGAGTAAGGATGGAACTTTGGGGGATGAAGTACGTGAAAGGGTACAGCAGGGAAGGAAGGTTGTTGGTACATTGAAAGCAGTGATGAGAAATAGGGAGGTGAGTATGGAAGTTAAGAAGTCACTGCATGATAGTATTGTGATCCCTACCCTGACGTATGGAAGCGAGGCGTGGACCTTGCAAGAGGGGAACAAGTCAAGAGTGAGAGCAGTGGAAATGAGTTACTTGAGAGGAGCATGTGGAGTGACATGGAGGGATAGGTTGACGAATGAAGAAGTGAAGGACCGTTGTGGGGTAGATGTGGATGTGGTTGAGAAGATTAGGAGAAATACACTGAGGTGGTTTGGACATGTGGAGAGAATGGAGAATGAAAGACTGACTAAGAGGGTGTATGTAGGTGAGGTGGAGGGAGGGAGAGGAAGGGGTAGACCAAGGATGAGGTGGAGGGATGGAGTTGAGAGGTATATGAGGGAGGGGGGGGTGAGTTGGGGGGAGGGTAGTCAAATGGTGGGTGACAGAGTGACTTGGAGGCGTTTTGTCTGTGGCCACCCTTTGCGGGATTAGGGCGTCGGGCTATAGATAGATAGATAGAATAATACCCTACCTGCTGAAGCATCTAGATCATTCTGCCTTTATTCCTTGTCTTTCCCTCGCTTATAATAATCATAAATAGCTACTTTATCCCCAACTAGCAGGGGTGATCGGCGTTACCCGGGCCAAAAAGGCGTACACTCTGATCCTATCTGTTCTAGTTCAATCTTTCTTTCTACTCCAGAAAGACCATGCACCATTTATTCCATTGAAGAGGGGTTATAAGATGTCCAGGAACTTTCTATTTCAGCAATTGCAGACTAACTCACAACATTGGTGTGCACTTGTTTACTATTACCGGTGACTTCAAATGACCTCGGAGGCCAACCTCACATAGCCTATGTCTGAACTGGAGGTCATGTGAGTCTCCATGCTAGAAATTGGGCTGAAGGGGAACCAGGCGTTGTCCGCCCCCCCCCCCTCAGAAAAAAAAAGTGAACACTATGGTGACCTCAAATGACCCAGATCTGAATTTTGACCGCCCTAAAATCATTCTTGGATCAACCTGATTCAGAATATGTATATGGGTCTGGGGGTCTCTGACCTTGGTTTGGGCGTGATTGAAGGATAAACAGACAAACAAACAATGCGCCTCTTTTATAGATATAGATGGATGCAAAATTATTTTCAGGTGTAAGGAGGTGGCCCTGGTGAGAGAGGATAGTGTTTGGAAACTCCCTGTACTGTTGTTTGCAGATGATACTGTGTTGTTGAGTGAAGACGAAGGGGAGCTGCAAGGCTTGGTGGATGAGTTTGGGAGAGTGTGTAAGAAACGGAATCTAAACGTGAATGTAGGGAAGAGTGAAGTGATGGTCTTTGAGAGAGGTGAAGTCAGTGAATGTACAGCGAGGTTGGATCGTGAGGAATTGGATAATGTGAGTACGTTTAAGTACTTGGGTAGTATGATGAGAAAGGATGGAGGTTTGGAGGGTGAAGTGCTTGAAAGGGTACAGGAGGGAAGAAAGGTTGCTGGTTCCTTGAAAGCAGTGATAAGAAACAGGGAAGTGAGCATGGAAGTGAAAAAGTTACTACATGACAGTATTGTGATACCAACTCTAACGTATGGAAGTGAAGCTTGGACGTTGCTGGAAGGACACAAGTCAAGAGTGAGAGCAGTGGAAATGAGTTATTTAAGAGGAGCCTGTGGAGTCACGTGGAGAGACAGGCTGACGAATGAGGATATAAAGGAGCGTTGTGGTGTGGATGTGGATGTGATAGGAAGCGTTATGAGGAACACACTGAGGTGGTTTGGCCATGTGGAGAGGATGGAGAGTGAAAGACTGACGAAGAGAGTGTATGTGAGTGAGGTGGAGGGGGGAAGAGGGAGGGGGAGGCCGAGGATGAGATGGAGGGATGGGGTGGAGAGGTATATGAGAGAGGGAGGTGTGAGTTGGGAGCAGGGCAGTGAAATTGCGGGGGACAGGGTGACGTGGAGGCGATTTGTTTGTGGTCACCCCAAACGGGATTGAGGCGTCTGGCAATAGATAGATAGATAGTAAGGAGGTATGACAGATTTTACCCTTTTCTCTTAAAATAAGCAATTATGGCGACCAAAACATGGCTTTATAAACTCGTGCAATGCAAAAGCACATACTTTTAGCTATATATATCGTTTCATCTGTAATATATTTCCTTTTATATAAACCGCTGTCCTGTTTAACTGAAAAAGCTGATTTGGAAGTTTTGAGATCAGTGATTTGTTTATTTACCTCTGCATTTTATTACTGTTGCCAGTCGTTAATGCACTGAGGATAATAGGCTATGACACAAGTTGGCATTCTCCAAGGAGCTCCGACTTTTGGCAAATTTTCGAGGTTCTGTATTTCCATTTTATGCTCTGATGATCCTCTGGCTTATGTTAAATATTCCAGAGATTTGCCGTAATGGAAAACCAGCCAAATGCAGTGTAAGAACTGTATATTTTTTACTAAAAGTTCCCCTTCAGTGCTTGTTGATCGAACCATTTAAAATAGCTTAGGAACTTACGCCGCCTTCCCGCATTCTGCCGTATTTCCTAATGAAAATTATTCTCAAATGAGTTATTTGAGAGGAGCATGTGGAGGCACATGGAGAGACAAACAGACAAATGAGAAAGTGAAGGAGTGTTGGTGTGGATGTGGATTTGATAGCAAGCGTTAGGAGAAACACACTGAAGTGGTTGGCCATGTTGAGAGGATGGAGAGCGAGAGACTGACGAGGAGAGTGTATGTGAGTGAGGCAGAGGGGGGGGAGGGAGAAGGCCAAGGATGAGATGGAGAGATGGAGTGGAGAGGTATATGAGAAACTGGTGTGAGCTTGGAGCAGGGCAGGGGACAGGGCGACGTGGAGGGGATTTGTTTCTGGCCACCTCTTACGGGATTAGGGCGTCTGGCAATAGACAGATAGACAGACTGTAAGGGAAATTATTTTAAAATAATAATGACTGGTTTTAACTGTTTATTGAAGCTCTTTTTCTTTTCAGTCTTACGATACTAAAAAATTATTGCTTGTTACCAGACTAGATTTGAACTCCGCAAATTATTCCTGACTGTCCCTCAGCGATAGTTCTGATATTTCAGTTAGTTCCATTTAGGATTTCCTATTATTGTATCTGTGCTCATCATATGTCCTAGCACGATGGAGCTTATCTGAGCGCAATAAATTGCTTGCTGGACATATCTAACAAGCTGCTTCCTACAATTGTAAAATATACCGGTATTCCAACATTTACTTCCTGCTTCTGTAACAATTTTACATAACAGGTTTCACCAGGTAAAGATATAAGAAAGAGTATGTGCATTATCGCTGACCAAAATCTTCTGGATACTCTGCCGTCACTTCTAAGGCCGACTGTACAATCCAATGTCCAAGGGACAGACTTACACTGGATTCCCTTTAGTGGTGGTGGTGGTGGTGGTGGTGTTTTCTTGATGATGATGATGACGATGATGATACTGTAACGAATGATTTTTGTCTGATACATAACTGAAGCGGTATACTTTATGTGATGTATATTTAATGCCTATTTAGTACCACCTATTTATAACACTTACGAATATTTTAATGGCCAGAATATTTTCAGTTCTGTGTAACTAATCCTCAGGAGCCTCTGTAACCCAGTGGATATCACGATTGTGTGGGGTCAAATCCAGTTGAGGAGGACATTCAACAATGCTGGTGGTATGTCCTTTGCTTATACCCTTCCATCACAGTTATCATCACATCATACCCATTCAGAATAATCACACACACACACACACACACACACACACACACACACACTAGACGTCCTTCCTGATTTGTACTTTCCCAGCATGAAAAATGGTAACAACCGGCCATCACTTACAATGCCAGGAGAAGGTTTGGTCCTGCAGTGGGTGTCATACGAGTACTAGCTGATAAAAAATAGTGACATCCGACCCCTGAGACGGGAAGGTATCTTTTACGCCAAATAAACGGTTTTGATAGCCCCAGTGGCAATGCGTCCTCTGACTACAGGAGTTGCGGACGCCTTTTTTAAATATTACTGACAGAGGTCTCTCCTAGACTGAATAAAAGTGTCTGGTGAGAAAGATATGGAAATAGATATCTGTTCATTTCGTAACGATATATTACATGAGTAATGAACAATTTTCGAGACTCAGTGACGTCATCATCTGAACTCGGCAAACTTTTTGGACTAGTATGTAAGAGTTTCATAATGGCTGGACAAACAGTGTCCTGATGTTATTGTATATATAGAACTGTGCGTCCTGTGATTGGACAAGTTCATGCTATGTGCTCGGTATCAGAGAAAATGTGTGTTTTAAAGATGCTGCATTGAAATGCACTGAGGATGCCAAGCGGTAAAAGGCAATCCCATATTATCCCCACTGAGGTATGGCGGCACGAGGTAAAGTTACCTTTGTCCAATACCTGTAATGGTACATGATTAGCCTACTGCCCCTGACGGCACTACAGCATCCACAAACCTACAGTCATCTCTCGGAGATCGAACCAAGGCAAGGCCGTCACTCCTACTGGGACGTTCTAACCACCAGGCGGCCATGATTTTTTTTTTTTTTTGCTAACTCCATGGGAATTTATTCTGTTTCTGAGAAAACATTCAATTAGAGAGCATCTGAAAAATCTTCACGAAAAATCATATACCTTATATTCAATGGAAAAATATCGGCACTGCAGTGCCAGCATTCTTACCATTTATTTCTTAAAATAAATGATAACCCAGTAACTTCATCTATTTGTTTGTTTAAAACTTGCATCCCGGGGACGTAACTAGTAAGCTGTCTCATGCATGCTGTCTGCTGACAGTTTCAGTTAATCTTGGAAAAGATTGTACAAACTCTTGGAGTTAAGTGTAAGCTTTAAGCTCTTCATTACTAAACATCCTTCACAAGTTCAGTAAAATAATCTGAAGGAAGCAACAGTAAACCTGAATAATGCCTCATCGTTGATAAAGAAGTAGTTCGTTTGTAATTTTTACGACATAAAATAATCTGAAGGTAACAAAAATAAGATAGAAATGGGTAGTGTGTCTATAATCTATACGACCAGTATTGTTGCTGCAGATGGTCGCCTTCATGTGGGGGCACCAGTACAATCTGGTGGATCAGTTGCCCACTATACAAGCGTCCATAGCCCCCTCCCTGTCCCCAGAAAGGAGGATGTACTGCAGTAAAGGGAAATTTCAGCCAGCAGTTCACCAGGTTTACGTTTAGGTGAGACTGGGGCAACACCTCCAAAAACGGCATTAACTCCTCTCTCTCTCTCTCTCTCTCTCTCTCTCTCTCTCTCTCTGTAGGGTATATATATATATATATATATATATATATATATATATATATATAGATAAAGAGAGAGAGAGAGAGAGAGAGAGAGAGAGAGAGAGAGAGAGAGGGAGAGGAATACAGTTTCCCTCTGTTAGAAAGAATAAACTATAAATACGCGTTTTCTTACCCTTCTGATAGATGACATATATTGTTTTAGTCTTGTTACTACCGGGCAATTTTATACACCTCAGCACTGACTTTCTCAACCGAAGGCATTACTGCTACTACTATAATAAACCACACCAAACCACACACATTCAACATACAACACCACATCACAGCACCGTGCATTGTACACTACCACATGCACACCATATAAAAGGAACGGAATGCGACAGAATGTCCCATTCCTTTCCTATTATGTCGTGTGTATGTGGTAGTATACAATTATGTGGTGTGGTGTGCGTGTGGTGGCTCCTATTATGTCGTGTGTATGTGGTAGTATACAATTATATGGTGTGGTGTGCGTGTGGTGGCTCCTATTATGTTGTGTGCATGTGGTAGTATACAATTATGTGGTGTGGTGTGCGTGTGGTAGCTCCTATTATGTTGTGTGCATGTGGAATGTATACAGGTAGAAAAGAAATCCAGCTCACATCCCAGCACAGCACCAGGCCAAATAAAATAGAAAAGAAACAAAATGAAAGAGTAACTAACCTTAGACAAAACAGGCAAAAGTGAGACACAAAGGTAAAGGAGGTGCGAGTACGGGTACCAGGGATGTGGAAATTAATGAGAGAGCCCTGCCACCACCACACCACACCACCTCCCAGTACTACCCTACAGTTACACACCATTGCCACTCAACCTCTCACCACTAACTACCAAACGTCACCACACCACGTCACCAGTCACCACACTACACCACACCACATCACCAATCACCACACCGCACCACACCACGCAGCCATGGCCAAGCCACCTCCATTAATTGGTTGTCATGGTGACAGAGAGGGTGTGAGATGAAGTCACTTGATTGGGTCGTTACCGGTGATTGGAGGTGCCTGGCATAGGAGGTGGTAAGTTATATTATATTGGTTGTACCATAATAAAATATGAGGAGTGGGCAAGTTATATTATATTGGTTGTACCATAATAAAAGATGAGGAGTGGACAAGTTGTATTATATTGGTTGTACCATAATAAAATACGAGGAGTGGGCAAGTTATATTATATTGGTTGTACCATAATAAAATATGAAGAGTGGGCAGGCTATATTATATTGGTTGTACCATAATAAAATATGAGGAGTGGGCAGGCTATATTATATTGGTTGTACCATAATAAAATATGAGGAGTGGGCAGGTTATATAATATTGGTTGTACCATAATAAGAAGCCAGGAGTGGGCAGGTTATGTAATATTGGTTGTACCATATTAAGAAGCCAGGAGTGGGTAGGTTATATTATATTGATTGTACCATAATAAAAAGCGATAGAATGATATCAAACACACGCTTGTGAGGTTAGTCATAAAATGGAACATCATATTACAGGGATTCAGACTGGAGTCAAAGCAAAGTTCAGATGACATTTTGTCCGAGGAGCGTCAGAATGAAACTGTTAGATTGGAATGGCATGAGCCCTGACTGGCACCCTGGAACTGATGACACATACGCACCCACAGAGAGAGAGAGAGAGAGAGAGAGAGAGAGAGAGAGAGAGAGAGAGGTGGTCTGGGTCAGAACTACAGTAGGATAAATCTGGATGAATGAGTGATTGATATAGATAGATAGAGAGATAAATGGATACCTTTTAATCTTTCCGGTTTGATGATCTTCTGTCCCTTCTTGCTCTACTCAGTCCTGTTCTGCATCACCCTGCCTTGTCCTATTGCTCCTACTCTGTTTTGCCCTGCCCTGCCCAACCTTACCTTGTCCACCCCACCTCCACGTCCACCCCACCTTCCCCTAGCCACCATGCTCTGCCCGTCCCTGCCCTCCCCTGCTTACCCCTGTCCTGTTCTGGTCTGCCCTGCCCTATCCTACTTAGTCCTGCCAGTTCCTTTTTCGCCGTGTCATGTTCTGCCCTGCCATGACCACCGTGCCCTGCCCTGCCCTTCTCTACCCTGTCATTGTTATGCCCTTACCCATACCTTCTCTTCTTCCTGTTCCTTACCTCCTTCCTTCCTTCCTTCCTCACTCTCTCTCTCTCTCTCTCTGTTGTCCTGCCGTGACCTGCCGTTTTTGGTGTGTGTATTATCTAAACACTGGCAATAATCTTTTAATGGCTCTGGGGATATAAATCAGGAAGCCAGTCACAGCTTCCAATCCTCTTCTCTATTCCTCCCTCCCTCCCCCTTCCCAATCCCGCTACTCTAATTTTGTTCCCCCTCTCCGCCTGTTCTCTCCGTATTTTCCATATTATCTCCTTTCCCACCTCCGATGTCTTGCACTTGCTATTTTTCAACTGTCCCCCTTCCCCCATTTTCCTTATGCCCCACACTCTCCCCATCCTCTTCTTCCATTCTTCACATTCCTCCTTTCATCCTTTTGGTCGATCCCCACCTCACCTCCACCACAGTTTTTCCTCCCTCCCCATTATAACCCGCCTTCCTCTCACTCTCTCATCCCCTTCTCTCTCACCCTTACAGCTTCTTCATTCTCATTTATCCTCATCCTAAAATTTACCCAACTCCTTTGCCCCACTCCCTCACCATCCCCTACATCCTCTACAAATTACTATTTTCTTCCTCCCTCTCCCCACTTTCACCCTACCCCAGTTCATACCCCTTATCTCCCCCTCTCTTACCGTCATCCTACACTTCTTCCCCCTTTTCCCAATCCCCCGCCTCTAGTTTTCTTTTTGTTCATATTCCTCCTGGTCCTCCTTGTCTTTTCCCCTCCCTGTCTCACTTTTCCACTAATCAAACTCCACCGTTTAATATGAACTACATTAGCAGCAATAAAAAAAAATAAAATAAAAGCCAGTGTGGTTGAGTGGAAGAAGCTTATTCTGCCAGCCCTTGTGCCGGGGTCAGGTCCTGGGAGATTTGTCTTGGTATAACTTGACACTCCTGTCTTGGTTCCACGCATTCTTTCTTTTTGCCTCTTTTCTTAAGAGATTTATATCATTTGTCATCTACATTTTCAGCCAAGATATAGCAGATCTTAAGAAAATAAGGATAGTTGTAGTAGGCCGGTTTGCCGATGCCGGACAGGCCGTGTCAGGATCATAATCATCATCGTCGTCGTCGCCATCTTCACCAACATCATCCTATCCCTCACTGCTTTAATTCGGGAGGGGATTGTTAAAAAATATGGAACAATAATACGCATGAGTAGAACTATCATCAGTTCCCAACAAGAATAACATACAGTAGTCTACTCTGTCATTGCACAAGCCTAGAAAATTTTCATTCCCTTCCACAGGCCAGACTGTTCACACTTCACCTTCATGCATTACAGCATTTTGTATCACCATTTTTACTTACTCCATTCTTGCATGGGATGTGGTGGTTGGGGGAAAGAATGGTGGACCAGTAGACCGAAAGGAAGCCAGACAGAACCATGGGAGACACAGACAACAGATGAAAGACTTGGATTACCTTAACAGTCTGCATCTACCCCTTCAGCACGAGAAGTCTTTCCTAAGCTAAACAAAATCGTGTGGAGCTAACATGCTTTGAAGGACAGAGACGTTATCGTGCTAAAGGGGTTGAATGATCCTCCACGAGAACACTGATGCATCACAAAACTAATATCATCACGGCCAACTTTAATGCTATAGTCCAAACATGTACATAGTTTGGGCTGTGGTTATTAGCGGTCAATTGGTGATATATAGAGGTGTGTCGCGCCACCTGTTGCAAGTACGAGGAATTGTGAATCACAGGATCGGATTATTAAAAAACAAAAAAATGATACTTAGTAGGAAGAAATAACACAGGGGTGATTCGTAGCTAAATCAACCCTCACATAAGGGATGGTAAAGTGATATATGTGAACGTATTATGGCTTGTGACATTCACCAACTCGTGTGTCAATATAACCGTCCATATGCCAAGTAACTGGGCAGTTTGGATGTTGTGGATGGCTCTCTTGTATCCGTCTGAGGACTAGTTTTGCATGAAGTGATACAGACTTATGAATTATTTTTCTTCGGAAACGACAACACCACAATTCTCCACAGTATCACAACACCTCCGTGTTCATGAACAGGACAATTTGCCTGATTTTTTTCCCCTATGACACTTGTGTTTTCTCAATTATTGCTCACATCGAAGAGTTACTCCTGAAGAATAAGCTGTTTTCAAACATGGTGGGAACCTGGTTACTGTTGTCCTTTACTATACTCAATTTTTTTTTATTGAGGCGAAGATGCACTTGACAGGTTGGTGATGATTGGCTGAATGCAACATGTCAGAATAACATTTATTAGCCGAAATTTCCCCCTCAGATATATGCTGTCAATGAATAATGTCATTGAGTAGAGATTACGAAGCAGTGTAGCCAGTCATCACCAACCTGTCAAGTGCATCTTCGCCTCGATAAAGAAAACTGAGTATAATCAGATTCATAGCTTTTATGTTCTTTGATTTCCAGTCAGTTACGACAGTCGTCTTTCTCCCGTTTATCAAGTCATAAAGGTTTATTTGCTCTTGTGTGAACTACAGCTCTCGTGTGTGTGTGTGTGTGTGTGTGTCATCACATACAACATATCGAAACAGGATGTAGTCAGGGTCTTTTTACCACATCGACTCTACTCCTTTCGCCGAGTGCTTTCAGTATCTCTTCGCTGCAGTGGCACATGTCTTCGGTCACTCATTTCCTGCATCCCTCAGCCATTAAGGATGCCACATACGTCCAGTTTGCCTACATACTCACATCCATTGTGTATGAAATTCTCAAAATACTCAAGAGCTGATCAGTACTCTGAGTCTTTCATGCAGGAATTTCATTTTCTTTTTCTTTTGAAGGAAGGATGAGCGAGGAGGCAGCGGGAAGCAGTTGTTCTCCCCACTCACACTTTACAGTGAGGTCCCTAAAATTACTAATAATTTACACGTCATATGGTAAAATGTGTGGTAAGGTAAAAATAAGAAAAAAACTGTGAATATTAAAAGAATACAAATATTTGGAATCTATTTATTTATTTATTTATTTTTTGTGTCCGACACTGGGCATAGGCTTCAGAGCCTGCTCTCAAGGCCCAGTAGTCCTCCTACATACCATACACCTCTACATGTCACCATTTCGGCGCTAACACCGATCGTCCATACTGAATACATGCTAGGGCTGTCTCATACAGGACTGGTGTATTGGTATTAGCGGGGGTATTTTTACGACACGTCGGCAGGCCTTCTGGTAGATTAGTAAAGTCTGCTTCTTATTAGATTCAAATCCTTAAACTGTTCCCTGCACCAGCGGGGATTTGAACCTGGGTTCGGTAGAACTGCAGGCCACCTCTCTACCGACTGAGCCACCGCCTCCCCCATAATGTAAGAGAGCTGCTTTGTTTGTTTGTTTGTCTGTCCTTCAATCACGCCCAAATCAAGGGCTAGAGACCCCTTGATGCATATATGTATATTATGAATCAAGGTGACCCAAGGATAGTTTCACGGGGATCAAATTTCAGATGTGGGTCATTTGAGGTCACTGTTAGAGTGTTCGCCTTTTTGGCCCGGGCAACACCGGGTACCCCTGCATGGAGACTGACATGACCTCCAGTTCGGACATAGGCTATGTGAGGTTGACCTCCGAGATCATTTGAGGTCACCGGTAACAGCGAACAAGTGCGCACAAATGCTGTACATCAGTCTGCGAAAGCTGAAATAGAAAGATCCTGGATTTCTTATAATTACTTTAAAAGCATAAGAGGTACATGGTCTTTCTGGAGTTGAAAAAAAAGATTGAACTAGAACAAATAGAATTAGAGTGTTTGCCTTTTTTGGCCCGGCAACGCCGGGTATCCCTGTTAGTCTTCCATAAAACAAGAGGGAGTCGAGAATTATAGTTATGAGGGTGGGGTGTGTCGGGCTCTGTATCTATGAATTTTTCTACTGATAATGCAGATCTCCTTGATCAGACTTTTTCCACCAATTCCGCCGAAGACGAATCCGGTGTTGTTCCTCCATCACTTCCTCTCTCTGACTTCCTCATGGCTGACATTAAAATTTCTTTAGTTGATATATTTTCTGCCATCACTAGCCTCAATACTAACAAGGCATATGGGCCTGATGGGGTCCCTTCCATTGCCCTCAAGAACTGAACTTCTGTGTTTACACTCTGACAAAGTAAATTCTTCGCCTTGTTTCTGCCAACCTGTAAATTCCATTTTGTTAGAAGTTTTGTCTCATTCAGCCTGTACCAAAGAAGGGTGACCATTCCCAGCCCTCTAACTATCGCCCAATTGTTTTTCCAACCTGTATATCATTTTTTTTTAGCCAATTCTTAACAAAAAATAAATAAATAAATATAGCACCTTTACTATCACGACCTTCTTTCTGATCGTCAGTATGGGTTCCGTCAGGGACGCTCCACCGGCGTCTTCTCACCTACCTTTCAGACTTCTGGTCATCCTCCTTTCGGGACTTTGGCGAAAGCTTTGCCACTGCACTTGACGTCTCTAAGGTTTTTAATTGAGTCTGGCATAAATCTTTAATTTCCTAACTGCCCTTTTACGGTTTCTATTCATCTATCTGTGCCTTCATTTGTAGCTTCCTTTTTTTTTTTTTTTTTTTTTTTTTTTTTGTCCGACTTAGGGCATAGGCTTCACAGCCTGCTTTCAAGGCCCAGTAGTCCATATTGAATACATGCTAGGGCTGTCTCATACAGGACTGGTGTACTGGTATTAGCGGGGGTATTTTTACGACATGTCGGCGGGTCATCTGGTAGATCAGGAAGGTCTGCTTTTTAGGAAATTCAGATCCTTAAACTGTTCCCTGCCCCAGCCGGGATTCGATCCTGGGTCCATCAGGACTGCAGGCAGCCTCTCTACCGATTCAGCCACCGCCTCCCCAACAAACAAGGGATGAGGCTATGGCACACCTAATGTCTGACTTGGCTCATATCTCTGATTGGGTTAAAAGTAATCTTGTTTTCAGTGCATCAGAAACTCGGTTCTTACATCGTTCAACCTGACAGAATCTTCCGCAGCAGTAGCCTATAATCTATAACAATATCTAATTCAATCAAGCATCATCTTCAAACATACTTGTAGTTTCATTCTCTCGAGATATATATTGGAAAGAGAATATTACCACTGCTATAAAATCTGCTTCCAAGAGATTAGGTGTGCTAAGCCGACTCCTTGTCTTCTTTACCCTTGCACGGTTGTTGCCTTTATACGCGGGTTTTACTCGTCCCTGTGTAGAGTACAACACTTATTTGTGGGAAGGGTCCCTACATGTAGCTCTTCTCAACAAGGTGGAGTCAAAGGTTTTTCGTCTCATTAACTCTCCTCTTACTGGCTCTCCTCAACATCTGTCTCTTCGCCGCACTGTTGCATCTTTATCTCTTTTCTATCGCTACTTCAATGGTCGCTGCTCCTCTGAACTGTCTGCCTGCATCCCCCCACCACTACGGCGGCCGCGTAGTACCCGTTTTGTAACAAACTCTCATCCCTTTTCTGTGCAGCTCACTAATGCAAGAGGTAACCTTTACTCACAATCCTTCATGTATGCAACAGTCAGCTCTGGAACCATCTACCTCTGTCTGTAGTTCCTACTGCCAACTCGTATGATATCCAGTCTTTCAACCGCAGTGTATCCAGACATTTCGAAATGAACGGATCTTGAATTTGGCTCTCTGTTATCTTGTGTTTGTCTTTCTTGGAGGGAACAATCTTGCCGGCCACTGGCTATTGATGCCTTATTTCATCCATAAAAAAAATATATATATATTAAAGTGCCCAACACTTTGAAGAAGAAAGATGAGGAGAAAGAGGAAAAGAAGGAGGAGAGGAGGAGGAGGAGGAGGAGGAGGAGGAGGAGGAGGAGGAGGAAGAAGAAGAAGAAGAAGAAGAAGAAGAAGGTGATGATGACGAAGAAGATATATTTGGAGAGGACGAGGAGAAGGAAGAGAGAAGGAGGAAGAAGAGGAGAAGAAGAAGAAGAAGAAGAAGATGAAAATGAAGAAGAAGAAAAAGAAGAAGAAGAAGAAGAAGAAAATGAAGAAGAAGGAGAAGAAGACGAAGAAGAAGAAGAAGAAGATGGTGATGATGATGATGAAGAAGATGACAAAGTAGGAGTAGAAGGAAGAGGTGGAGGAAAAGGAGGATGAGGATGAGAGGGAGACTAGATAGGCAAGAAGATCAGGGGGTGAGAAAAAAAAATAGTAAGAATGAGAACACACTGGGTTCAAAATATAAGCATCATTTTGCCTGAGAATCATTGATGAAGCAGTAGGAGGAGGACAAAATAAGCAGGACATGGAAAGACAGGATGTTGAAGCAGAAAGAACGAGCAGCAGAGGTAGGCACAAAGAGGGAGGAGGGGGGAAGTGGATGAGAGGAAAATAAGAGAAAGGAGAAGAAGAGGAGATGGAAGGAACAGAGAGGGAACATGATGGTGAGGCTTTAAGGAAAATAGGACGAAAAACTAGGAGATAAGGAAAAAAAGCAGTTGAATGACGGAAAAAGGGTGCATTCCGAAAACGAAATCTTTTAGAGAGGGAAGAGTTGGAGGACGGTGAATACGAGAAGTAACAGAACAAAAACAAATTAAAATAGGAGGCGGAAAGAATGAAGGACAAAGAGAGGAAGAAAATTACATTAGAAAAAGATTAGGGAAAGACGAATATGAAAATGAACACTGAAAAACAAGATGACGACGATAAGGAGGAGGACGACGACGAAGATTTTTTTTTTTTTTTTTTTAATAACAGAACTGAGGAAGGAAAAACAAATGGAGAAAAAAAAAAATAATCCATACACCAGATTACTGGTGTCCTCTGTTCATAAAATATCTGTAACAGTTAGACTTGAACAGTTGTGGGTTGAAATTTGGAGGAAAACAACTCTGGGGAAGCGAGTTCCAGAGAGATGCAGTTCGGGGAATGAAAGAATTCTGATAGGCAGAAGTTCTGCAATATGGTTGAGTGACATTCCAGTCATGAGCGCTACCAGATGCCCGTGTAGCACGAGGGAAGGCATGGAGAGGTGGCACCATGGACGCAACTTCGTCTGAGCATTTGCCAAAAAAATATCTGTAAAATAATGCAAGGGAGGCAACATTCCTTCTTACTTGCAGGGGAGGTAGTTTATATGTAATGGCAGGGTTGTTAATGATTCTAACAGCTTTATTCTGAATTTTGTCTAGTTGTCTTAATGCAACCTCTCCACAACCATTCCACAAGGGTGAGCAATATTCAAGCTGAGAGTGCACATGACTCTTATAAATCATAGCTAACTGCTCATCGGCGAAGAAGTTACGGACTCTGTACAATAATCCAAGTTTCTTTGAGGCGGTTTTAGCAAGTGATCTGACATGAGAGGTCCAGCTGAGGGCACTGTTAAGTGAGACACCAAGAATTTCAATACTTTTGGAGATGGGAATATTAGTAGCACTGAAGGTAATGTACGAATCTGGCAATATCTGTCTATTAGTAAACTGTATATATTTAGTTTTACTAGCATTAAAAGAGACAAGGTTGTTTTGTCCCCATTCACTGATTGTAGATAGATCTTGATTTATGGAGATGGCTGTATTGAGTTGAGAGGTAGAGATATGAGACTTTGTAAATGGATGTCTGAGTGTGAATGAACTATGTAGTGTTGAGTCATCTGCATATGAGTGAATGGGATTGTGAGTGACAGATAAGAGATCATTAATATGAACCAGAAATAGGGTTGGCGCCAGAACTGATCCCTGCGGCACGCCGGCGTTAATTGAGTGGAAATTCGAATATACATCATCTACTTTTACTCTTATTTTCCTGTCACTAAGATAAGAAGAAATCAAAGGAACAAAAGACGTTAGTCCATAGCAAGGGAGTTTGGACAGCAGGGAACGGTGCCATACTCTGTCGAAAGCTTTAGAGATATCAAGAGCTACTGCACGAGTTTCTCCAAAAAGATCAATTGATTGATGGATGGTATGAGTTAAGAGATTGAGTATGTCAATGGTGGATCTTTCGTGGCGAGAACCGTATTGTCTATCATTAATTAAGTTGTTGGATTCAAGATGTTTAACAATATGCTTGTTAATTAAAGTTTCAAATACCTTACCAAGTGAAGATGTGATAGCTATTGGTCTGTAATTGGAGGGGTCAGACGAACTTCCTTTCTTCGGAACTGGGTGGATATTGGCTTCTTTCCATGAATTTGGGAATAAAGAAGTACGTATGCATAGTCTGAATAATTTAGCTAGGACAGAGGCAAGTTCAGGGGAACACTTTTTCAAAACAATTGGCGGAATTCCATCTGGACCTGGAGCTTTGTTGGTAGGTAAATTGTCTAGGATGGATTTTACAAATCTTGTCTGTATTTTAAGTGGGGCAATTTCGGGAGAATAAAATACACACACACACACACACACACACACACACACACACACACACACACACACACACACACACACAGAAGGAAGAAAGGAAGGAAAGGAGGAAGGAGGGAAGAATAAGGAGGATGTATGAGGAATGAAATGATGTACTAGTAAATTAAAGAGGGAACAAGAAAGAGAGTAACTTTCAGGGATAACCCTAGCGGTCAGACCTACTGTACAAGCTTTGCAAATGACTCAGCATGTAAAGATGGAATGATGTGCTCCTTCCCTGGCGATGTATACTGCACTGTCCTCTTGCATGTTACTGATGGATATTGTGTAGACAGTTAAGCGATATAAGTAACATACAATGGAATGTTAAGGAAGAGGTGCTGCGAGCTACACTGCCACCTAGAATACTGTCCTTAGTCCATAAATCAACAAGTTAAACGAAATTATTATGTCCGTCATCTCCCATTGCACCAGTGAAAAGGTACTTATAAACTTCACTTAGCTTACGTTCTATGTAGTAGTAGTAGTTGTTCCCTAGGCAGACTGGCCGAACAGCCCCGAGTCCCTTAGGAAGGCCACGGCCGAGACCAGGCTTTCCCACAGAGCTCTCAAAGAGTGTATGTTATGTTGTTGGCGAAGGTGGTTGTGTGCAATGCAGTCTTCCATAATGTGCTTAATAGTATGGAGTGCTGTGTTGCATCCTAGACAGGCATCAGCAACGGAGTCATCCAGCCTCTTCTGGTAGCTTAAGAGGGCTGGATGGTGCCCACATCTCAACCTGGCCAGGTGGACCCTGTCCTCACGAGGAAGATAGGATTCAGAAGGGTGGATGTCAGGAGGCCGTGCATGTAGCT
Source organism: Coenobita brevimanus (assembly GCF_032717465.1). Classification (NCBI taxonomy): domain Eukaryota; kingdom Metazoa; phylum Arthropoda; class Malacostraca; order Decapoda; family Coenobitidae; genus Coenobita; species Coenobita brevimanus. Next base: position 7,637,143 of record NC_137062.1, on the reverse strand, counting down.
GTGTGTTGTCTTTAATTGACTGAATGGAGCGGCGAGTGATCTGAGTGTGGATATGCTTCTGGAAGCTGGCCTGAGGTGTGGGAGGGGGGAGAGATGACAGCATTTGTGTATGGTATCGTGTGGTGGGTGTTGTTTTGATGTTCCTTGGTGTGGGTGGATGTGCTGCCATGTACTGTAATGGATGTTGTGGGTTTGTGGAGACTGCAGCAAGAAACTGGGTGCCTCTCATGTCTTGATGATCCTTGACTTTGAATACCTTGGTTTCTTGATGTAGGTGAGTCTGTGTGTGTAGTAGCTGTGCAGCCTGTGATTATTTTTAGGGCCTTGTTCTGTATGGTCTGTAGAGTGTTGTAGTGTGTTTTGGTGAGGTTAGAAGCCCAGGCAGGGCTTGCATAATTCATCACTGAACGTATGTATTGTTTGTATACTGTGGTGATGGGTTTTTTGTTGTGTCCGAATGTTGTATGGGCAAGTGACCTCAAAGCATTGAGTCTTGGTGTTATTTTATTTTTAATGTCTGTGTTGTGTTGTTTAAATGACATTGATGTATTGTATGTTAAACCAAGGATTTTGTGTGTGTGTGTGTGTGTGTGTGGTAGGGGGGGTGTTGTTTATGGTGAGGTGTGGGATGTGACTGTTCTGCTGTCCAGTTTGTGAGAAGAGTCATTGTAGATTTGGCTGCGGCTATTTTGAACTTGTTTGTGATGAACCATTCGTGTAGTGTGTTGAGGTAAGGTTGCATGATGTGTGCAGCTGTGTTTGCGTTTTAGTGCGTACATGTAAGTGTTATATCATCTGCATAGGAAGCTATATGTATCTGTGGTGTGTGGGGTGTGAGTACGTCGTGCATGTAAAGGTTGAAGAGTGTAGGAGACAAAACAGATCCTTGGGGGACGCCGTTTGTGAAGTTTCTGATGTTCGAAGACTGACCAGCAAATGTTAAATGTGCATATCTGCCTGCTAAGTAGTTTGCCAGCCATCTTTTTGTGTTATTATGCATGTTTGTGTTGAGTATTTTGTTTGTGAGGTTGTGGCGAGGGATGGCATCAAAAGCTTTGCTAATGTCTACTGTAGTGTGATTAGGAGTGTTCTGTGTGGTGGCCTAGCTGAATTTATGCCATCAAAAACTCTCTGTGCAAGGTCTGTAAGAAGAGTGTTTGTGGAGTGTAGTGACCTAAAGCCATGTTGTGACTGGGCTAGGGGAATGTGAGGTGACACTAGTTGTAGTACCAGTTGTTCAGTGACTTTAGAGGGGGTGCAGAGGAGTGTGATGGGGCGATGTGAGGAGGGTAACGTGGGGTCTTTGTTGGGTTTAGGGAGAGTGATGATACTGCTATGCGTCCAGATGTTGGGTATTATGTTGTGTAGTTATGCTGTAGTTTAATATGTTGGTGAGTGCTTGTATGCCTTGTGGTCCTTGGTGTTTAAGGTGAATGTTGCTTATGTTGTCTGGTCCACAGGCAGATGAGTGCTTGAGGTTGTTAATGATGTGCTTCGTCTGGTTGTAAGTGAAAGGTGCGTAGTCTGGGTCTGTGGGGAACTCTCTCTTACGTCGGATGATACGTCGGTCTTCGGGATGGGGGTTTAGATGGCTGACTTGTGAAAAGTGATTGATGAGAGTGTTTGCTTGTTGTTTGTTTGAGGGTATGGTGTCTGTTGTTGTGATGGCAGCGTGTGATTGTGTGGTGTTGCTGTTGGAAAGTGTGATGCTGTTTAGTGTTTTGTAGAGTTTACTGATGTTTGTTTTGTGGTCAAGTGTTTGGAGGTAATTTTTCCGGTTTAGTGTTTGCTGTTCTGATATTTTATTGTTGAGTGTTGGGTTCTTGTATTTGTTGTATGGTGTCTTGTGTATGGGGTGTTGGGGAGTGTCGCAGTGTGTCCCGTTGTCTGATGAGGCCTTGAATATCTGGTGTGAAGTTGGGGTTGTATTTCTTTCTAGGGATGTGTCTTTTGTCTGCGTTTTGTATGATTGTATTGAAAGTGCTCACAGAGGTGTTGATGTTTGTGATGGGTGTACTGTTTAGTGTTTCGAAATGTTGTTCTGTTTCAGTTACAAAGGCCTCCCAGTTGGCTCTCTTATAATTAGTGTATGTGTGTTTGTGGCCAGCTGGGGTGATTCTGGTTTTGGTAGTGATGATGACTGGGAGGTGATCAGAACCTAGGGTTTTGACCACTCTCCATGTTGTAGTGGGGGCGAGGTTTGGGGAGCAGAAGGTGTTGTCTGGAGATGATGGGAGGAAGAGGGCTTGGTGTGGGATATGGGTATGTTGGTCTAGACTGTTTAGTATGAAAAGATGATCTGTCTGGGATTGTAGTACCAGCCCTCTGTCTGTGTCAGGGTTGTTGACATGCCAGGCCGACGACTTGGCGTTGGAATCACCACCTAGGATGATGTTGGGTATGTTAGTGATGTGGTGTATCTGTGGAGAGTAACTGTGTGGTACTGTGGGGGACGATTGGGGGGGAATGTATGTGTTAGCGATTGTTATGTGTGATTTGTTACCAGTGCGTATTTTGATTGATTGTATTTCTGTTGTGGTGTCATGTGGAGTGAGAAGTGACTTTGTGTGTGCACTGGTATCTGCAAAGTTGATGGATTTGTATACCAGGGTGATGAGTCCACCGCCACCGCCGTCGGCCCGGTCTTGTCGAATGGTGGTGAAGTTATGAAATGTCGGTGTTTTCTGTGCTCTGTGTAGTTTTGTTTCTTGTAAGATGGCAATGTGAATGTTCTGTTGTTTGATGAATTGTGTGAGTTCATGTATTTTGGTGTTTATGCCATCTATGTTTAAATGAAGGATGTTTATGTTGTGTGTGCGATGTGTGTTGGCTGCTGCAGCAGGGGGGGGTGGTGGTGTGGGTGGTGGGGATGGGGTAGGAGGAGGTTGTGATGGAGGTAAGGGTTGAGGTGGATTAGGATGGGTTGAAATGGGAGGAGTTGGGGGACTGGATGGTGTGGGAAGGGTCGGTGGGTTTGGCTATGGAGGTGTGGAGGAAGTAGGAGTAGGATTGGAAGGGGGGTTGATGGGTGGGGGGAAGGAGCATAAGGAGCAGGTCCAGGTGTTCGTGTAATGTTTTGTGGATGCAAGTGTTGTGCAGGTGTAATGGGTCCAGTTCTTGCAGGAATTGCATTGAACTGAACCCTTTGTCTGTCGGCTCGACGTGATAGGTTTTGAGCATGTTGGACATATGTATTTGTTGGTGGGACCTGGATTGCTCTCAATGTCCCCGGCTAGAAGTAGTCGTCGAGAAATGACAGCCGGGGAGTCATTTCTCGGTGCAGAAAAAACGGTGTTGTTGTGTGTGTTGTGTTGGGAGATGTGGTACTTGCCCGGGCGACCGAAGCCACTCCCAGGTACTCGAGCCCCGTGAGGGGCCGGGGGGGTTTGCGGTGGTTTGCTTACATTCTTTTCAGTATTGCTTGTATGTGAGCTAGTGATTGTCTATTCAGCTACAAACCATTTTATAATTTAATCTTAATGGATCTTAATGTGAAGGAAAAATAAACAGTTTGTGTAAAAAATCACACTAGAGGGGATTCTCGTTTACCGTAAAAATAGAATTAGCTCTTATATAAATACGACTTTGAAATACTAGGTATCTTTCCTGAGCCTCTCTGAACCCTGACCTTTGGTGTGATCTGTGCTTGGATCCACACTGTTGTCTGTTTGTGGACACGTCGTGAGCACAGCAGAGGCGGCAGGATTGTGGTGTGTAGGGGTGAGTGGAAAGGAGTGTGCAGAGAGGAAAGAAGAGGTGATAGGAGAGAAGCACAGATACGAAGTGGTGTGAGAAAAGCAGTCGGAAGAAAAGATAGAAGAAAAGTAGTAACAGGAGAGAAGTGGTGGGGAGGAAGGGGGAAGGAGAAATGTGTGTAGACAGGAGAGAAGTGGTAGTGGAAAAGGAGTAGTGATGGGAGAGGTGAAAGGAGCGTTGAGGTTAGAGGAGAGGAGAAGTGAGACAAAAGTAAGGGAGAAACCAGTGCAGGTATAGTACGAGAGGAGTGCAGATGGTGCAGACAGTAACAGTAGAGCTGAAATGAAGAGAAGAGAGTGAGAGAGACCAGTGCAGGTACGAGACAAGTGCAGATGATGGTGAGGGCGTTGAAACAAGAGGCGAGGTGCCGGCTGCTGTTACTGACGTGTGTGTGTGTGTGTGTGTGTGTGTGTGTGTGTGTGTGTGTGAGGCCAAGGTTTCTGAGAATGACAAAAAAATATATACAAAATATCAATAAACAAGTGGGCATTAGAGGCTCCCCAGCACTTTTTCCTCAAAGCATCTGTTTTGCTTACTAAACCCTATTGCTTTTTTATGTTACGTAGGATGTAGTTGAGGGAAAATGGACAGACACGCACACAAAAAAATGACCAGGAGTGAAAACACCCGAAGAAAAGGAGAACAAAGCAGAAGTACAAAATAAATGCACCATTCTAAAAAAACAAGACAGGCTCGTGAGAGAGAGAGAGAGAGAGAGAGAGAGAGAGAGAGTGTGTTTAGACGCTTTGTCATCCAGCACATAGCACCTCATCCCAGTTGCCACCATATACAAGTTATCATAATTTATCTTCCAGCATTCCAATTTCTCAGCCTATATATTATGCCTTATTCTCTCTTCTATTATTTGCACTTTTTCATCGTCATACTCCTCCACACTCTGTCATCCAGTATCGTGCACGGTTATCCATTATCGTTTTACTCTTCCATTCTCTTACCAGCCAATATTCTTTTCACGTTTCCTTCTCTTGAAATATGTCAGTGTCTTAGCCCACAAGTGACCCAGTATTTTTTACCGTTCTCATGTTCGTCATGTTCTGTAGACATTTCTTCCATTCCCCTTTTCTACTGTACAATATGTTCCTCTCATCAGAGTGACCACATATTCCAGTTTGCCAGTCAGCCTACCACTTACTATAACACTCATTACAACTCCTTCCAAAATTGTACACTATATATAGAGAAAGACAAACAGATAGATGGTTAGGCCAATAAATAGATAATAAGAGAGAGAGAGAGAGAGAGAGAGAGAGAGAGAGAGAGAGAGAGAGAGAGAGATAGAGAGAGAGAGAGAGAGAGAGAGAGAGAGAGAGAGAGAGAGAGAGAGAGAGAGAGAGAGAGACTGCAAGAATGAGTGTCTGGAAGGCTGGAAGATATTAACATATATTGAATATGGATGACAACTGTATTTGGAGAGAGAACTGTGACTGCTTCAGGAAGGGTTGTAAAGACAAGGGGAAAGGACAATTGGAGACGGGAAAGCTGGAAAATACATAGATGGAGACACTGAAAGATACAGGCCTTGGAAAATTGAGTGACTACGACATTGAAAGAGAGCACGAGTACTGACTGACTCTGGCGAAGAGCTCCACTGCGACAATGAGGATGGTGTATAAGAAAAGGGAATGGTTGTAAGACTTAGAGACTGGAAGACTGGAAGATACTGGAAACCAAAGAAAGGCTTTGGAAGCTAAATATATCAGAAGAAAGATATTGTCTATTAAACAGGGTAGAAGGCATATATTTTCAAACGAAGTTAAGAAGAGGACATTGAATAATTGAGAGATTACAAGGTACTGAAATAGATATGTGAAACAAAAGTCTTGGTAAGACAGAAATACTATGCCAAGTTATAAGATGACTGCAGAATTTAAATCAAGTTTGGAACGATCGGGATTTTTTTGACGTTTGGGTGGGTCTTGCTGAGGGTGAGCGAACTCCCTCAATAAGTTGTTGAACCTTTTTTTAATGTTTATTACCTCTAAGTTTTCTTTTTTAGCTTAAGAAAGACCTTTAACGATATTAAAATTTTCAACTTCTTCCTCTACAAACCTGTGCTCAGTGCTGCATGTGTCGGTCAGCCAATCCACTGCTGTGTCACTTGATCACCATATCCCATGCAGGTATGGTAAAGGTGGATTTGTTGATGTAAAATACTGTGATACATGAAGGTGGAGTTTGCACAGTTCTGCCCGTGGGAGGGAACAGAGAATACCGAAGGCTTGAATAATGAGAGAGTAGAGTGTCATTTTGTGTTGGTTACTCTGATGACAGCTGTAGTTTTGATTTTTGCCTTTTCAGATTTTTGGATGATACCCACATCAGTATAAATAGTAGGGAATAGGACTATGATGGTGATGATGATGATAATGACGATGACGATGATGTTCATAATGATGGAGACGACGACAGTGATGATAATGTTTAATACGAGGACACGACCTGTTTAGCATGGGCAAACCTGCCTACTGAAGTTTATCCTCACTTCTTATTATGTTCTAATATTTATAAGCTAAATATGTAGCTGATCAATGAGCAGGCCCACCGAGCTGGTCAGCCGGTGCCTTGCCCCGGGGACCATGGGGTCTTGGGGGGAGCAGTATGTTGGGAAAAAAAAATTCAAAACCTCCATTGTATACACATTTTTAATAATAGGGACGAATTGAGCCAAAAGCCGGAGTTGACAGGTAGACTGAATGTAGACTATACATACGACCTAAGGGATATATGATAGCCGTTACAAAGGCTGTATATAGGCCTGTAGCTCTTCGTGTCCATGAACGTCAAGTGAATGTTTTGGGTACGCCATTTTCGTATTTTTGCAATCTACTTTTCATTATTTTTATGCATTACCGGTATGAATGTAGCCTGTAGGGTTGTATGGACCTTATGCAGATAGCCATTGTTTACATTTTAATAATGAGGCTAAGAGCACGTGCATCTTATGTGGCTCATGCTATTAGTAAACAAACTGGGTTTTCTCAGAAGACAGTGGTTGTTTTAGCTTTTGAACACAAATGTCCAAATTTTTAAGTGTTATCTTCTTATAATGTTATTTTCTCAAATTGTGACTTACATAGATCTTCATTTTTTAAAAATTTAAATGATTTCTAGAATTTATAATTTCAATGATTTCTTGGGGTACTTTTTATTATGAAAGTAATCAAGCGCACACACAGGTGTGGGAAGTAACACTGGACGTGACATTGGACTTCTCGCAATGGAGTGTCCTTCTCAATTAGACATAGAAAATTATGTTGTCAGAGGTCACACTGGCTATCCTATAACATTTCCTACAGACATATATAACAAAGTGTTTCCAGAAAGCATCCTAAAATTTCGAAATGTCAGTGGAGAGCAACATGTCCGAGACTGGCTTGTCTGGAGTCAAACAAGCATTGTACTGTTTTCCTTGTAGATTATTTTGGTATAATGAATCTTGCAACATCAGCACAGCATCCAAGTCTGTATTGTCATCAGTTGAAGAATGGTCAGCTGCTGGAAAATGGCGAAAATTGTATGATCGCATCCCAGAATATGAGAAAAGCAATAGCCATCGGGGATGCTATCTAGCTGGGCATGAAGTAGAAAGACGCCTGTCACCTGACAGAGGTGTTGATAATCTCCTGGAGACATCAACTGAAACAGAATCTGTCAAATGGTACAACATGAGGAAGAGAATCATTGATGTTATACTATTCCTGGGAGAATGTGGGCTTGCTTTTCGGGGTCGTTCCCAGCGTATTGGTGACACAAGCAATGGAAATTTTCTGGGGCTAATAGAGTTGTTGTCTCACTGGGATCCAAACCTAAAAGAACATGAGTTACAAGTGAGAGTCACAGGAAAAAGGAGAACGCCTGCAAGTACATTACTTTTTTGCTGATTCTCAAAATGAGTTAATTCCAGAGTGTTCCAATCTTGTAAAATAGCGCATTTTTCAAGAAAGACTGCAAAGTACTTTGCAGTAATAGTTGATGCCACGCCAAATTCATCGCATGTTCAGCAAACAACAACCTTGCTGCGTATGTAATTCAGAATTAATCTCAGTCTGATACTGTGGAAAGATCCCTCAAATTTGTAGACTGCAGTGACAAAAGAGGAAATGAAATAGCTCAGATGGTTGTTGATTCATTGCAAGAACATGGTATTCCACTCTCTGATTGTCGAGCACAGGCCTACGACAATGGGGCAAACATGGCCGGAGAATATAATGGTGCAAAAGCAAAAATACTTGAACAATGTCTGGCGGCTATATTTTCACTATGTGGTTGCCATACACACAATTTGTGTGGAACTGATGCTGCAGAATGCTTCCCTGAAGCCATCACATACTTTAGAACTATGCAAACCATTCGCAACTTGTTTAGCTCTAGCCCAAAGCGGTGGGAAATATTGTTGAATCGCACTGGCTGCTCTCTTCATGGCATATCTGGCACATGGTGATCTGATCGTGTTGAAAGTGTGAAGCCTTTTGCAGTCCACCTGCCTGGCATCAAATTAGCTCTGGAAGACCTCTTGGAGTTGAACCTAACTGCCAAAACAAGAACAGAAATTAATGGAGCTTTGTCTTATGTGACATCCTTCACTTGTGTGATAGTGTCTGTTGTATGGTACAAAGTCCTAGTTCCAACTGACTCTTGTAATGAAGTTATTCAAGCCAGAGATGCGACACGGTATCTTGCTGGTAGAACTGACATATCTCCGATATAACTGGAAAGCTATGTGGAATGAAGCAAAGCTAGTTGCTTCAAATCTGGACATGGAGGTGAATCTGTATCGTGGTCGAGGTAAAGCAGCTGAAGCTAAACGCAAAAGAAGTTTTCATGATGATGGTGATGCCACAGCAGATTCAAATTATTAGAACAGAATGAAGCAGATGAGTCACCTGAAGAAGCATGTTTCAGAAAGTCTGTGTTTTATGTACGGTATTATTGGATAATGTAATTGGTGGACTGACTGTTAGATTCAAAGCTGCCAAGATATTTCTGAAAACTTCAGTTTCCTTTGGAAGTATCTAACAATATCAGCAGAGGAGCTGGATCTGAAATCAGAATCACTGGCAGATACGTACAGTATCCTGCCGATATCAGTCATGCTATCGTGAAGGACATGAGGCACCTACCAACAGTTCATCGCTCAAACTTTGGACAGAACCAACTAAGCCCATTGCAGCTTTTGAATAGCTTGACAGAGTACAGACTAGAAGGGCTCTTCCCAAATGTATCTGTCAGCCTGCACATTCTGCTAACAATCCCTGCCACTGTCGCCTCTGCAGAGCGCTCATTCAGCAAACTCAAGCTGATAAAAAAAATTTCTACGAACAACAATGACCAAAGCACGACTTGTGGACTTGGCTAGACTCAGTATTGAGTCTCAACTTGCAAGATCTCTTGATCTTGATGTTGTGCTTCATAATTCTGCCAGGAGGAAAGCAAGGAAAGCACCAATGTAAAATAAATGAGTCATATATGTATTCTGTATGTGATCTTTCTGTACTGTATTATGGTTTTACTTACATTATTATCAGTTTAGTGCTTGGTTATTGCTTTTCTTGTATTATTATCAATTTAGTGCTTGGTTATTGCTTTTCTTGTATTTTTTGTAATAATTACACATATGTGTATCATGTGTATGTCTTATCACTCTAGTGGATGAAACTATTTCTGGTCAACAGTTCATTTGAATGTATTTCTAAGTTGTTGAAGCAATAAAAAAATTATGTTACATATACATATAGCGTACGTCCCCCACCTCTACCTTTACCTACTGCAGGGGTGGGGGCCCCAAATTAGTCCTGCCCCGGCACATTTCAATTCTCTCGGCGCCCCTGTCAGTGAGGGAAATCAAGGTAGAAAAAAAGTAAAACGATGGGATGGCGTGATAACTGAGAAAGGAATGTCAAGATAAAAGAAGATAAACCTCACAGGTCCTGATCCCGGGCCGAATGGCTAGCAGAATAAACCTCTTCCACTCAGCCACATTGGCTGATAAAATTCTGATGTCAAAGTAACGCATGAACAGAATGTAGTGGGGTAGTGATGAAAAGTGGGAGAGGAAGAGATAACAAGAGAAGAGAACGTGGAAGAGGAAGAGGAGAAGGAGGAGGAGGAGGAGGAGGAGGAGCCCTGGAAGAGAGGAGGAAGAAGAAGAGGAGGACGGAAAGAGAGGGGAGAGAAGGGGTAAGAATGGGACAGTGAGATGACAGAAGGGGGACTGGAACTGGTTGAGCGTTGGGAGAAAGGGAAGGGGATGTCAGGGTATGAGTGGAGGAGAGACATGAGTAGGATGGGTAGAGGGAAATGGGTGTGGCTGGGGAGAAGCTGAAGGAGTTGTGTGCGTGGTATTGTGAGGGTGGGGGAAAACTTAGTGAAAGTAGGGGGAAGGGAAAAATGAGAAGAGGGTGAGAGACGGCTGCGAGAAACGGGGCAGAGACAGTGGAGTAGAGAGTAACAGACAATGGAGTAGAGGGTAAGAGACGGGCTGGGAGGAAAGGGACAGAGATTGTGGAATAGAGGAGGGATAAGGATGAAAAAGGAACAGGAGGGGGGAAGGTGAAGAAAAGGAGGGGGGACTGGGACTGGGAGAGTGGGGGGATGAGAAAGTGAGGATGGGGAGAGAGAGGGTTTGAGGACAGCGGTGGGTGAAGGAGAGGTGGGATAAGGTAGGAGAGAGAGGAGGTGGGGAAGGAGAAACTAAGGAGAATAAACGAGGAACAAGGGGAAGGGGGATGAAAAAATGAGAGCAGCGAAATCTGGACGGTGGGGGAGAGAGAGAGAACGAATCGGACTGAAAGCTGTGCCTGGCTTAGCGATTTATACCTTCCAGTGCCATCAAGAGCTTACTGCCAATGCCTCGATAATCCCCAGACCAGGCACGCAGGGCACGGAAAGACAGGACAGTGTAGGACAGGGCAAGAGAGAAAGAGAAAGAAGGAAAAAGGAAAAGAGAGAGACAATGAGCAGAAAAATGGAAAGATATGATAAAGGTAAAGGTAAGGCATTGCAGGGCATAACAGGAAAGGGCAGTGAAGGGCAGGGTAGTGCAGGGCAGCAGCATCGCACTAAAGGTTGACTTGTTAAATGTAAAATGGAGAACATAAAAGCAGATATTTATGACAAGGAAATAACGGGAAGCCAGTGTAATGAACCATAGTATTATTATATTGTTTTTTTTTTAAACTCTGGAATAGCCTAAGTTATAGAAAAAAAAATGCCCACGAAGGTGCCGTTGCTACCTATAAAGCTGATCTTCCAGTTTCGTGGAAATTACGGCGCCAGTTTTATCCTTAATATTAATATTTCGTATAAAATTTTCTGCATGACTATGGGCGTAGACTTGACAGTCCTTTCCCTGAGACCGTGCACTCCTGCATGCCACATACCCGTTTGTGACCATTATTGCACAAATATTAAACGTCAGTGCTGAATACATGGTAGGGTTCTCTCGCTATTAACTTGTGTAATAGTGTTTTATGACATTTCGGTGAGTATTTCTGGATAATAAGTTAAGACTAATGAAATTCAAATATCCAAACTTTTCCTGGCTGGACCTGGCCCGATCTTGCGCTATTTTCGTTTGAAGCTTTACATTCTGCTACTTACGGTATGTTTTTGCACATTACTGGCTGAAGTACAGAGGCAGGCATAATATACTGGTCCATGTAGTACACAGCCTTATTTACATTTGTTATGGTGACGGCTCTGACAGAGTGACCAGCGTCCATCCTGCAGCAGTTTATACTTTCCATAATCCCTGCCCTGCTTTTCAGTGTTTATTTTTTCTATACCTTGCCTGCATTCTTTGGCGATTACTAATTTTATTCGACAGCTAAAATGGAGTCTCCCCCCACCCCCATCCCCACCCCCACCCCCCCAAAAAAATGCAAACTGAGCCTCCCAGTCAACACACAATATGATGGAAGCCAGTATAAAAACCACTCTGTGTATTGATACAATTCATCATGGTCAATAAAATGCAATGAACACTGACTTTCGAATCACAGTGGTGCCACATTCAGTCCCAACATGCTATTCAATATGCTATACAAGAGATAAATAATTATCTTATTAAAAACTAGAACGATATTATTGTCCGCAACGGTACATGTATAGGGGCGTGAATTACCTCTCTGTTCTGCAATGGCTTAAATAACTACTATCAGATCTGTTGGGCCAAGAAACATCAGTGTTGCCAACAGCCCGAGTCTCTATCTGTCTGTCTGTCTGTCTGTCTTCTTTGTCTGTCTGTCTGTCTGTCTCTCTGTCTCTGTCTGTCTGTCTGTCTGTCTGTCTGTCTCACTCTCTCTCTCTCTCTCTCTCTCTCTCTCTCTCTCTTAAAATATATTTTTAACCTCTTGATGGTTTTACTGAACATTGGGGAAATTCCTCGTAGTGAAGGAGGTAAAAGTACAATTCACTTTTCCCTTCAATACAATGTCGTCTTGTTATATTGCTGTTGCCATCAGACGGTTTATTCATCTTGAGTTAGATACCTCGCAATGAAGCTATTAGAAGAAATCTCCTTTAGCTTCATCCCAATAATTACGCTGTTTATATATTATTGTTTCGATCACCAGACGATTCAGGTAACTTACGGGACGTCCACCACAGTAAAATGACTGCAAACCATCTCCTGTAACCCCTCCACAATGATAACGTGTTTTCAGTTCAGTTATTGCTGCCTCTAAACAGTTTTATTTATTAACAAGAAGAGACTGTCTTCATAGATCTGTAGCAACTTCCCCCCCAAAAAAAAAAAAAAAAAAAATGAAACTAGTTGAATATGTGAACTTGTTTTATTAAAATGCTTCCATATGGCGAATATTGAAAACTGCTAAATAATCAGCTGACGCGCCAGTTGATGGAACAGGTAACAAGCCAGATGAACTCATAATTTCAAGCTGAACAACTTCGTACTTCAGAGGAAGGTCGCTACAATGCCTCCTTATTGCTGAAATTGAAAACCACCTAATAGTCAGCTGATGCGTCAGGTGACGTAACAGCTTGTCTCATAAGAAAATGGCCCATAACTCTTCAGTAGCAGATGTTCGAATTTTTCTTGAAGAAAGAGAGACAAAAAAAAATCCAACAGGTATACCACTTATAGAGCTGTAGGCTTCGCCGCAGCTAAAAATATCACATGCATTTCTCAGTACACTTGAAGAGCCTTCCACACCTACATCCATGCTTGAAGAATTGGGTGGGGGCAGGTCACTTCTCCTTTGACAATAAATGATATTCCTCTGCCCTGTGGATCATTTACCCCTCAGCACCTATAATATAGAGTGAGATTGATCTAACACTATGAAGATCTCTGACTCGTTTCAGCTGGCTTAGTGCACTCAGGTTGGTAATTTGATTTCGTCAGTAACCAAGCTCATTGAACTTCATGCATCCACGACCTAGTACTGAAAAAGGGAATATCCCAGTTCCGTCAGGTGAATGATGACGGTAATGACGATAACAACACAGTAAAATTATCCGAGAAAAATTTTGGTAAAGGAAACTTCCGACAGCCATTGCCTACAAGAGACGTTCAGGACAAAGTCACTGATCTTGTACATGTCACCTTACGTCACCACGGTCTATAAGTCCAGAAGGTTTGGTGCCTCTAGTTTTAATCCTTCTTGGAAAATTAGGCGACATCCAGAGTATCCAGATCCAATATTTCACCTCAGGCGATCTCAGACAGTAATCAGTCGTTTGGAACCATGCTCTTTTCTTCGCTGCGTCCACCTTAAGGCTACTTCGCAGTAAAATTTCAGCTTCCTAGCTTAAGGGTTTAGGAGATAGCGTGGCTGACTCACTTTTCTGTTCCGAATAACATCTGGAGATCTGATTGACGATCCACCATATATGAGCAAACGAAGAGGACGGCTGTGCGATTAAGTTGACCAAATTTGAATGCTCAAGGCCAAATAGGCTTTGAAATATTGCACTGTTAAGGTAAGTAAGCTAATAATAATATTGCAAACATAAGGAAACTTCCCACAGGGGTGTGGGATATTTAACAGTGATAATGGTGATGGTCATGACGACAGCAGTTCCATTCAGAGTGGGTAGGAGGAGAGAAACCCTTAAACATCTGACAAGGAATTGATGATGAAAGTCGGTGATGACGACGAGGGTTATACTGATAAATGCTGATAGTGACTAAACTACTGGTAAACAACAGCCACCTTCTCAGTGATTAAAAAACTACATATACCAGAGAGAGAGAGAGAGAGAGAGAGAGAGAGAGAGAGAGAGGCATACTTCCTCTGACAAGGGTTAAAGAAGCTTATTGTTATCATTTCGGGAGGTCCTAGTAAGACAAATAATGTATTTGAGGCAGCAAAATATATACGAACGGTTTTGGTACTGATCAGATAAAAGTATTTCCAACCTTAATGTTGGCTTGAGATTTACGTAGATTAAATAAAGTCGGCTACCTTTGTCAAGACAAAAAACTGACAGCGTACTAAATTGATTAAATGGCTCAGTTAAGTATCCTATTAGGCAGCGCTTTGACAGAGAGAGAGAGAGAGAGAGAGAGAGAATGGCATAATCTGTATCTGTCTACTATGGGAAAGTGTTAATTTTTTTCCTAAGTTGACCATCCCTCTATATGAGTACCTCATTTCCATCATTATTTGTATAATAAATTTTCTAATTTCTTAGTTCACATCATTTATTATATGATCAGTTTTTTCATCCAGATGTTGTATCGGTTAGAAGTCATACAAGTAAATTATCAAATAAACAAACACAAAACAACCTTCTGCTTAAAAGTGTATCATTAGTGAGCAACACTGTGTTTGGATTAGGACCAAACCACCTGGACAGCACCACAAGATGTGTATGGTTTGTGTAGGCTATATGAAACTGGTTAATTATTATCTGTTTATTTTTTTGCTTCTCTCTTCTTTTCCTCTCTCTCTCTCTCTCTCTCTCTCTCTCTCTTTGTGTGTGTGAATGTGTGTGTGTGTGTGTGTGTGTGTCACAGCAAAAGAGACTGGGAGTGAAGGATTACACCTGGCGAGCGTTTAAAATTTACCACCCTTTCCTTGCGAACACACACACACACACACACACACACACACACACACACACACACACACACACACACACACACACACACACACACACACTTGGTGGCGCAATTGATAGAGCACTTGACCACCAATCCAAGGGACCAGAGTTCAAGCCCAGCTCAGGCCGCGCGTCTTGCGTGGGTGAGGTGAGGTCTCACGTGTCAGGTGTAGCTCATGGAGTACTGTGGTGGTAGACTGGCAAGGGTTCGAAACTCAGCAGAGTATAGATTAGGCGGTCTGTCCCGTTGTGCCTACGCCCCACTCCAGCCTCGCTGAGGCTTGGTAGCGTGTCGGCGCTCTTCAAGAGCAGCCAGGGCTAGCCTGTTGACCATCATACTGTAGTTTAAGATACTAGATTAAGGACCTGTGTATTTTGAGTCAATGGCTGCGATAAACCGAAAATTATTATTGCGCGCGCACACACACACACACACACACACACACAAAGGCTATAACAACAGTATCTTCTTTCACGTAAGGTACACAGACTAATACATACCGTGTCAGCAAGGACTTTCCTTATTTTTCTGCCTCGCAAGTTTATCGTACCCAGGTCTGCTAACAGCCACCTCCCCCAGAAGATCTGTAAATGCTGTGGTACAATGGATCGTATTCTCAGGTTTTTATGGTATTCCCTGGCACCTCTTGTCTAACAGTATATTTCTTCTGTGGTGAGTGAATGAGTGTGTAGTCCAACTCACTGAACACAGTATTAATTATTAGTCTTCTCTAGCATGATTTTATTTTCCCTTGCTTTTTTTTATTCTATCTCAAGCTATACTTGGGTAGCAAAAGTTAACGGTGATGTTTTATTATGCACACTTGTCCATATCAACGTGACACACTCGTATATAATATTGTAGACAATATGAACCTGATTGTAATCGCCAAGAACAAGCTGGTAGGGAGCCTGTTATACATTTTTCTTTGTGTCTCCTGTATATGTAAAAACAGCGACTCAGTTTACAAGCAGCAGCAAATAGAAATGACAAAACTGGCTCCACTTATGTTAAAGGTATTGTTTATTCCGTTATTCTGAAAGTGGCCTTTGTGTGTGTGTGTGTGTGTGTGTGTGTGTGTGTGTGTGTGTGTGTGTGTGTGTGTGTGTGTGTGTGTGTGTGTGTGTGTGTGTGTGTGCAGCTATATCATCAAAAAATGTCCAATTCTGGACACTTTTTCGATCGACTGGCCGACATTACAGTGATATAAAATCTTAAAAGGGTGCAGAAGTTGGGTCGGTGAGGTATATTTCAATGATAGGGGAGCAAAAATGAACGTATTTAGCTGAAAGTTTTAGGCGGGATGGAACAAAGATGTAAACATTATATATGCACTAGTATATATCTCATAACACAATGGACAGGATGTAGTGTCTGCTGGGGACATACACAGTTCCTCACTAGGAATGTCAATCCACATAATGTATATCCACAGTCTTGTTGTCCCAGACCATCAAGAATTATTAACATATGATGTGTCTCAAACAATCTCTTTGTAGTCCAGACGACCAAGAATTTCATGATGTATTCAAACACGAGGAGTAACCAGCCCTGGTCGGTTAGTCCACGTGAATCTACCAGACATTACATCACACACACACATCCTCTGCAAGCTGTACATAATGTCGGAGAGACTCCCTTCAGATCAGAAGGGGATGACTGTAACAAAGATAATGGTGGGTGGTGTGGCAGTTTGGGAGGAGTACATCCTGTGAAGATGGGTATTGTTCGACGGGCGGCGCTGGCAATCAGGTGTAAACCACATATCTCTCTTAAGTGTGTATGTGAGAGTGAGGCTAGAAAAAGTGTGGTAGTAGAGTGGAGACGAATGAGCGGGATGGACTGGGATGATCGCGTAAGGAGAGGCAAGGCGTAGTAAGCCACTCAGTGGAAAATAGACTTTATAGATATGCCAGTATGAGCGTGGAGGTATTATTTCAAAGCTTCTCTCAGGCAAAGCCAGAACAATAACAATAAAGAATCAGCAAGCACACGGCCCCTACTCTCGCATACCTGCTGTCTCTGGTCACTGCTCAGAATGTGTTAAAGAGAGGGGTGGGAAAATGATGTAGTACGGAAGCGGGTGGAGAGTTAGGCATAGTGTGAGGTAGCGAAGTTAGGCCAGAAGCAAGTCAGTTACCAGTATGGATCGTGGTGTGGAAGAAGCAACACAGGTAAGAGATAAAGGAAGTCAGGTAAGAAAACAGGAAGGGAGTCAAGTAGGCAGTTAGGCAGGCAGACGGAAAAATAGGTAAACAGGCAGACAAGAAAAATGGGAGGCAGAGAAAAAGTAGTGAAACGGAACAGAAAAAAAAAAAAAAAAACAGGCAGCCAGGCAGGTAGGTAGGACGGTAGGCAGAAAGGCAGGTAGACAAAAAGGGAAGAGAGAGAGATAATAGCAGGGGTAGAAAGATTCAGGCAGGCATGTAGGGAGACAGATAAGGTGAAACGGATGATATGGGATGGCAAGCAAAAGACGGGGGAAAAAGAGATACCGACTAGAACACTGATGGAAAACAGTAAAGGAGGCAGGGCAGGCAGGGACTGGGGTCACTGCGAGGCAGGAGGTAGGCGCGGTTGCAAGGCAAAGAGAAAGCAAGTAAGGCAAAGATATGGGGCTAACATTTACAGGATCTTAGTAACTTGACTCCATCCTCCTTTTAATTCAGATTTATTTAAAACTTTTGTCTGGTCAACGATCCGGATGACAAGGAACTAAACACACATTTGCCATTAACAATGTTGACAAACTATCTGTGTTTATACCGGCCTATTGACAAGAGCGTACTTACCACTTTTCAAGCCTCAGTTTTTAAATTTCCCTTAAACCACCCTCTTCTACACTTCAAAGCCTCCTCGTTATAGCCATCTAATCCACCTTCTTACATCCTTCTAACCCACTCTCTTACACCCTTCTAAGCAATCCTCTTTCACTCCTATAAGCCACCATCTTACACCCTACTAAGCCACCTTCTTACACCCCTGTAAGCCACTTTATTATACCCGTATAACCCACTCCCTTACACCCTTATAACCCACTTTCTTACATCCCTCTAAGCCACCTTCTACAAAAGGTATTCCTTAGCAGGAACACAGCCTCTTTTAACAGTATATTGAAAACTCTAAAGATGCGATGCACAGCTAGTCCAATAATATATCATTTCACACACACACACACACACACACACACACACACACACACACACACACACACACACACACACACACACACACACACTGTTCTAGTCCATAACGCCAGTGACACCGCAGTTAATTTTCCAATGCAGTGACTGTGTCGTGGCAGTTTATTGCTGCAGTAACTCTGTCCTCGGCTTCCGGAAGACACTGGCATCGTTGACCCACTAATTACCAACATTGTAATTAAGACAAGAGCCAGCCGGGATTTATGGGGTTGAAAGTGTTCAAATAAAGACAATATTATTGAATCAGTGGTCACATTTATATTCTTTCATAAGGGTAAGGTGTGTTAGGAACTGCTTGTATATACGTTTACCTTCACACGTACAGCAGCCAAACACTTCACAACCAAATGTTACAGTAAATATTTGAGTAATATTAGGGAAAAAAAAGACGATCTGTGATACAAGTTAATTGCTATGAAGACATGCTGATTCAGTAAACTGGTACACGCCACAGGGAGCCTTGTGATGATGATCAGTTGTCAAGGTGAACTATGAAAACAGCTGGCCACATATCCCAGTAATTACCATCACTGTGATTACGATAAGACTCAGTCAGGATTTACTGGTAGCTATGTCGAATTAATGTCTCTTCTGTGTGATATGAGAGGCCTTGTAACACCAATTCATTAGGAATATATTTACCATATTATACCATAACCTTCGTTTGTATGTTATTTATATCTTTTAAATACTGATGTACACTATATGCATAATATAAAAAAGGAGGTTGTCATGTAATAGGTAAATTATGGTATTAAGGAAGTGTGACAAAACCTCGAGATCTGTCCAGAATACGAACCCATTTCAAGAGAAGTAATGGATGAGAGACTTCCGACAATGATCAGTGAAGTGAACTTTGAAGACAGAGGCCTGGCTAACTCAGCAATTGCCAACACTGTCATTACAGCAAGAGACACTGACGATTAACTGGTAATTGGGAGTCTGCAGGTTGGTGGTGGGGCCACAATCCACTAACCAAATGTAGTTTTGCCTTCGGGTCACTCTACACTGACTGATAGAAAAATGCCTTCCTGCCCCCCAGGAAATCTTTAATACGTTTCATAGTAACCATAATGCCAATTGGCGCCTGGTGGTCTAGTGGGTTAAGGAGCTCCAACCGGATGAGAGCATTAGAGTTTACATCCGAGAGGTGCCTGGGCTCTTTTGTTTACTTAAAAGTTTGCCGACAGTCCCAAGAGAATGTATGATGGTCTTTACACAGCTACAGTACAATGACATGGTTCTGTGCACACTGCTGTGATGACTGATGAACATACAAGAACAACGGATTTCCCAATTTGTGTGCTGGTATGGTGTGTCCTTAGACGCCATAGATCCCGTTAATTAGGCTTTGATAAATATAAACTGAAAAGAAGGTTTCTATAGGTTTTTGCCCTTGAAACAATTATACCAAGTTTGAGGAGAATTAGTGAAGAAATATGATATAGCAGCAAACCGAAAAGTGAAGAGACGAAGAAGAACACGAAGAAGAAACTATGCAAACACAAATGGTCTCCACCATATTGTGACGACCTAAAAATGTCCATCCGGGGCGAGAAGTGCTTGTCACTTTCAATTAAAATGTTGGCAATTAGTAGCCTAGCCCCGGGCGCTTGGGCTAAGCTTCTTCTGGGAGAGAGGGAAGGACTGGATGATAGAATTATATATCCAGTATATGAATGTGAGTGTATGTTGGATGAGGAAGAATTCTGTTTATGACAGATGTAGTAAAATAGAATGACACTGCACTCAGTAAATCACTAGTGGGCATTTGGTCTTAGTCCCTCAGGATTCGGAGGCTTGCTGTGTTTTTATGGTGCAAGAGTCTAAAAAGAATGTGTACTTGGTGTAAGGCATGAAGGTGAGGGTGAGGGGCGTGGGGTGAGGATAAAAGGTAAAAGTGAAGGTAAGAGTGAGGGTAAGGGTGACAATGAGTCTGACGGTGAGGAGTGTGAAGTGAGGGGTGGCTAAAGGGAGTGGTAAGGGGTGAGGGTGAAGATGAGGGTGAGGATGAGGGTGAGAGTGAAGGGTGAGGATGAGTTGGAGTGTGATGGGTGAGGGGTAATGTATGAGAGGTGGCTGAGGGGGTGGTAAGGGGTGAAGGGGAAGATGAGGAGGTGTTGAAGGTAGGAGGTGAAGCCGAGGCTGAGGATATGGTGAGGGGGAGAAGGGTGAAGTAGTCGGGGGTCAAAGGTGAGTGGAGTGATAGGATTTTATGTTCATGATTCTGACGAAAGTGATGCAGCTGCTTATACCCTCACACGCTGCACGCCATCACTGTCAATCTGTGTTGTCACACACACACACACACACACACACACACACACACACACACACACACACACACACACACACACACACACACACACACACACATAATCTATATGACTGAATGCCTTCACAAGAAAATAGAATCTATTGTATTCACATACTGATCCAATATCTAACGCACAATAATACACACAGCAGTAGGCTAATACTCTCTCTCTCTCTCTCTCTCTCTCTCTCTCTCTGACACATGCGTGGCTCTACACACAGGTAGAGTTATGGGCGTCTGTCGTGTTGTGGGTCGGATTAATGTGTTGTCCATTCCACAACAACACCTCTCTCTCGCTTTATTTTTCTCGCCACACCGTGTCATAATTTCCAGCTTATTCTTGCTATTTCAAAGTAACGTTATTCAATTTAAAACATGCTTTTTGAAATTCAGGGCTAATAAATATAATTTCATTAACCTTTTTACTGCTAGACACGCTACCTAAACTTTCGAAATTTCGTCGGGCAACAGAAAAAATAATATCAAAGTGACGCCATCGGAGTGAAGTTGGTAAGAAGGACTTTCTGTTTGGAGTGGTGAGATACAGCCGTAATCAACTCATTCACAACAACAGGTTTTCATTGAGCTGATAAAACTGTCTGAAGGCAGCAAGAATGACGTAAAAACAAACGTCACCGTAATAAAGGGTTAAGATACGTTACTGCACATGCCTTCTGAACCGTATGGCATACCTCGGGTTCATCCTTATGTAGACTGGACCAGCTCGTTTGACCTAGCACTGTGGATAACAAAAGGGGTAGTCATTTCCATGAGTGGTGGTAGTGGTCCAGTGGTGGAGCTGTGGAACATTGAATGAAAAAAACGAGATCAGTTAATGTCTGGGCCACGGAATACACCTAGGCTTGGAACTGGAGTTTAGTTATTATTGGGTAGTATTAATATATCTTCCAAAAGATCCAAAGACATAACAAAAAGATCCCAGCTGATACCATTACAACATATGTCATCCCTACTATGCCTACTATGCCTTACGTATGGACGGTTGATACTAATACCCAAGTGATGATATGTGAAGGTGCGCTGCATCATTCCCAACGGGTCGAAACAACGTCTAACCTATGCCCTGAGTCAAATGCATTAAGTAAAGAAAGAAATGAAATCGGCCTCGACCAGTGTACATTCATTTGCTATACTGTATATTCGGTAATACTTCAGAACAGGGAAATGTTCGTTCGACTCGCCTCATTTGATCTCTTGTTATATGTCACCTACATCTCTCTTTTGTAAGCCAGTAGACCACAGCATGGGATAATGTTTCTTCCTATCCCAGGACATTTCCCGTTCTCTCAGAGGCGGTAGGTCAGAATAGGGAAACATGTTCCTAGTCCATTGCTCAGCCACTTGCACTGAGTCACTTTCTCTACTGTATAGCTTTGACTGAGGGAAGCCGGACTGAATAGTGACGTGATTATGTGTCACTTGCCTTATCCAGTCTCCCCCTCACCAGATCATTTACTCTGCTATGGGAGGTAGTTCTGTAGGTTACAATAAGCAAGTGCACTGTCAGAAGTGATGTAACAGCGGGTAAGCTATGAAGTGACTGGTGGTGATAAATATAGTGTGAAGTGACGGATACTCAGCTATGAGTATATGGAATTTGATCAAAGGATTCTGGGTTATTCAGGTGTTGGTATGGAAATGGAATCTGTTGAGGCAAGGGATGTTTTCTACCCAGGCCAGCCACGGCACTCTGATGACGGATTGCTTAAATTTTTCCCTCCTGCCTTCATGTGGATTTCTTTCACCGTGACAACTGTTACAGGGAAGCTGAAGCGTATGTAATGCGTCTGCAGCACCACCAACCCTTCCACTCGTACCACCAACTCTTCCAAACCATGTGCCCTCCCCCTCCAACTTATACACACACACACACACACACACACACACACACACACACACACACACACACGCTGTACAGTTTCAGCCAGTGTAGCACAATAACTTGGTCAGTTAAATGAACTGATTGATATGGCTTGATCTTTGCAGCAGTTCACGTGCGAGATGAAAAAAAATTTCCCCACCTCATCCTCTCTCTCTCTCTCTCTCTCTCTCTCTCTCTCTCCGAAAATCATATACTGTATAGAATTTATTTGGATCTGATATATTTTGTGATAGATTTGTGAATATCATTCCACATTTTTACTAGTGGTTGTAATAGAACTGGTGTTGTGCTGTGATATGTATTGTATATGTGGCCTCACAGTGCTGTATTGTACTTCAGTGTAATGGTACTGTAATATATCATTGATATAAGGGTAGTGAATGGTGCCACTGTTATGATATGGTACTGTGTTGTGGTGTTTTGTGTCGTGTAAAAGACATAACAGTGTTGTATACCAGAGTGAGCATGAAACAGCAGCTTGCTGATGTGATGCTGTGGTGTTGTGGGGGTGTTGCGGTGCCTGGAGGTGTGATGGTGATGTGGTGCTATGGAGCTGTGCTGTGTGGTGGTGTGATAATATAGTGGTGTTGTGGTGGAATGGAGGTGATGAAGGTGAGAGAAAACTGGATTATTAAAAAGGAAAAGAAGAGGAAAAACACTGCACTTGGTAAGTGAGAGGATCTCTCTCTCTCTCTCTCTCTCTCTCTCTCTCTCTCTCTCTCTCTCTCTCTCCACCGATTTGTGACTTCCTTTCCCCCAGTCCAGTTTAAAGTGATACAGCCTCAGTGTGTGGTAGTCATCATTCTAGCTCTTAATTCTGGATTCCTCCTACCCTATATAACTGCGGGAGAGAAGGTGATGCTGATGGTGTTTATGGCATGTTAAGAATTATAGTTGGAGAAGAGAGTTGTGATGATGATGATAATAATGATGATGGTACTGACGGTGATGAGTCGTGGTGATGTTTATATTACAGTATGTTGATAATGAGACTTGGGAAAGAGGTGATGATAATGATGATGATGATGCAACGAAATTCGAATAACCAGACTGTAACCACCTCATTAGTATCAAAGGGAGTTATTTATGAAAACGTCCACGGAACTATTTTACCAGATCTTCAGCTACATAATTTGATATTTGTTGACTAAAACTATGTACTTAATGATGAATCTGAGCATCTTTTGTGGCAGTGGTCGTATTCTCTTGATTTAAAGAGCCTCCCTGAAACCTCTTGGTTAGCAATATGTTATGTTTATCTCACTTACATACAGTTTCGTAGCCCTTTTGTATCTTTCTATTACCGCTATAAATTCCTTACATATCAAAGATAAGAATATTAATACGTAGTTTGAAAAATATTAATGATGGTAGGGATCCTCCTCAGTCCAAGAGAACTGGACTCAGTGTCACAAGTGTTGTGGAATACAGTAGCCTGGCCCAGGGACCCAGTGAACCGAAGGAGGTAATATGGAATTGCAGGTTGTACCATAACCAGATGGTAATTATATTCCCGTTCCGGCCTTTACTGTGTGCACAATATACAATTCATGGCCTCCGCGTCGCTGCCTGACTGGGTGAAATTTCATTACTTCACAGGAGGGAATTAGAGTAAGAAATTAGGCACGAACAAGAGTTCTGGAATATCATTCACAGAAGCGGGAGGAAAAGAAACACATTTTGCACATAAGTTTTTGAGCATCTCGTTAGAACGTGGACAATGGGGAAAGGGAAGGAGTGAGACGAGGGAAGAAGGGAGAAGGGGGAGAAGGTAGGACTAAAGAAAGGGAAGAAGGAAGAAGGGGAGAGAGGAAGAAACGATGAGAAAGAGAGATAGAGAGAGAGAGTGAGAGAGAGAGAGAAAGAAGGAGTGAGGGGGGAAAAAAGGGGATTAAAGAAAGAAAGAGTGGAAAGGAAAGAGAACGTTGAGAAGGAAGCTGAGAGGAGGGCAGGAGAGAGAGAGAGAGAGAGAGAGAGAGAGAGAGAGAGAGAGAGAGAGGAGGGAAGGAAGGAGAGAGGGAGGAAAGGAGTGAACAGAATTATCTGTAATGCATGTGGGTGGTAAGGCATCTATGGGTAGGTGAACGGTACAAGTCACAGGTGGGGGAGGAAACTTGGGTGTGGTGAGTGGCATGAAGTGAGTGGTATGAGTGGTGTGGACTACGATGGTACTGGATGGAGGGACAGTGGAATCAGTAGATGCAATAAAGATGGACGCTGTATGAAATGTGACTGAGTTGATGGTGTGAGATTTGTCCTGGATGCTCAGTGTGGGGGAAAATAGAGTGGGCTGGGTTGACTGGATTAAGTGCAACAGAATGGGATGGAGCTGAGTGGCGGGGCAGGGTGGTACGATTACATCTTGTGAAATTAAGCGACGTATGATGGCGAGTTTTGGCGGTTTAAACAGATTTCCCTTTTTCCCTTGAAATTTCTGTTCGTGTGTGTGTGTGTGTGTGTGTGTGTGTGTGTGTGTGTGTGTGTGTGTGTGTGTGTGTGTGTGTGTGTGTGTGTGTGTGTGTGCTGGGAGAAGGTAAGAAAATGGTTGGGTGGGTAGTTAGAAGTATATGGGATAAACTAGGGTGATGGTGGATGGAGGGTATGGCCCGCGACAGTATACCATGCAGAGGCGTGTTTTGGAGATTGGCTTGTAAAGTCTGGCGATAGTTTGATCAAAGTTTTTGTCCAGGGAGAGGAATATTAAGAAGAGTAAGAATGCAAGCACGTCCTGCTCCTGTGTACCGGGTGTTTCACGATGCAGGTAAAAACTATGTAATGTGTTTGGGTTCAGGTGATATCTACCTGTACTTTCTTCCGCACTCCCGATACATTCAGTTCTATTTCCGTGATCCTTCTCGTAATCAGTCCCATCCCTCACGTTCTTGCTATTCCACTTCTCTCTGGCAGCGGACACACAACTTCTACTCCGTATCAGTTCCTGCTAACATGCATTGTTCACTTCCACTCCCGTCCTTCCATTCCTCTCCTGCAGCATCTCATTCTCTCTTCCTTGTATTCAGAAGTCTTTATTATCATATTACTATCACCTCACCCCTTCCCTCCCGTACTCCTTCCATTCCTACTCTACCTGTCGCACCTCACCCCTTCCCTCCCGTACTCCTTCCATTCCTACTCCACCTGTCGCACCTCACCCCTTCCCTCTCGTTCTCCTTCCATTCCTACTCCACCTGTCGCACCTCACCCCTTCCCTCCCGTACTCCTTCCATTCCTACTCCACCTGTCGCACCTCACCCCTTCCCTCCCGTACTCCTTCCATTCCTACTCCACCTGTCGCACCTCACCTCTTCCCTCTCGTACTCCTTCCATTCCTACTCCACCTGTCGCACCTCACCTCTTCCCTCTCGTACTCCTTCCATTCCTACTCCACCTGTCGCACCTCACCCCTTCCCTCCCGTACTCCTTCCATTCCTACTCCACCTGTCGCACCTCACCTCTTCCCTCTCGTACTCCTTCCATTCCTACTCCACCTGTCGCACCTCACCCCTTCCCTCCCGTACTCCTTCCATTCCTACTGCACCTGTCGCACCTCACCCCTTCCCTCCCGTACTCCTTCCATTCCTACTGCACCTGTCGCTCTATATTCATTCATTTACTTGGTTATTCACTGCTCTCATTATTCTGTTCCATTACAATCATTTTTCCTATCGTTGCATAGAGCTTTCTGTATTTTCTTCTTTCATCTGTATTTTAAATTTCCTTTTCATCATATTCATCCAGTAATGTTTTATGCCTACCAGCCCCGCTGCGTCAGAACTTCTCTCATAGTCTTGTAACTAAACCACAGACTCAGGTCTTCGTCACATTTCCCTGCCTTCCTCTACCATCAAGAACAAAACAACCCACCAGACCTCTCCCAGTTTAACCCCAATCCATCTGTCATCACCAACGCAGTGGCGCGGCGCCCCCCATTGTTAGTGTCAGTAATATCCCAGGGTGTGGCAGCATCACCCAGTTGCTGCCGCCATCACACGCAATAGTGAACATACATAATAAAATCACTGAGCCCATTACCCTGATAATGACTCTAATGACAGCCAACTCCACCGCACCACAACAGCCATACAGGTATTTATGTGTAATTACTGATTGATTCACCGCCAGAGGCGCTTACAGTGGGAGATTTCGGGGACAAAGCTTTAAATTACCATAGTTTTTTTTTTTTTCTACCATGCGGTAATATTAATTTCATAACTGTTTACAAACATTACTCGCAAAAAGGAATTAAAATGAAGAAAAGTTAAAAAGTGTGTTGCTATATAGGATGAAGTAAAGCGAAACACATGAGAAACAGGGAGAAGATCTATATATTAAAAGAGTCGCGTTGTTTATTTTTTGTTTGTTTCTCTGTTTGTCCTTCAGTCACGCCCAAACCAAGGGCCAGAGACCCCCAGTCCCATGTATATGCTGAATCAGGGTGACCCAAGGATGGTTTTAGGGGGTCAAAATTCAGATCTGGGTCATTTGAGGTCACCGGTAGTGTTCGCCTTTTTGGCCCGGGCAACGCCGGGTATCCATGCAGCCCTATGTTTGAAATGTAGATTCATATGATCTCCAGTTTGGACATAGGCTATGTGCTGTTGACCTCCGAGGTCATTTGAGGTCATTTGTCGGAGGTCATTTGATGTCACGGTAATACACGCTCGAACGACTGGACCCAGCAGCCCAATTTTTGGCATGGAGACTCACATGACCTTCAGTTAAGACATAGGCTATGTGAGGTTGACCTCCGAGGTCATTTTAGGTCGCTGGTATTAGCAAACAAGTGCGCACAAATGCTGTGCTTTAGTCTGCGAAAGCGAAAATAGAAAGTTCCTGGACCTCTTATAATCTTTCTTCAAAAGCATAAGAGGTACATGGTCTTTCTGGTGTAAAAAAAAAAAAAAAAATGAATTAGAACAATTAAGATTAGAGTGTCTGATTTTTTGGCCTGGCAAGGTACCCCTGCTAGCAATTAAATATAAGTGTGTCAATGAAGCATATGAAAAATTTTTATTCTTCGTAAAGTTAATTAAGTTACATAATCTGATACAAAAAAGAATTTATGTAAAACAAATAATTTTCTACATTTGCAAAATCCTGCATATCTATTAGATATAAAGTAGGTAACGATTCGAGTCCACAGTAATTTTTCACTTAAAGTCTTCGAGTGACCAATAAACCTGTTTGAGATCAAATTTCTTACTGTTTTTCATTTTATATGAGAAATCTATTTTATTTTATCTGAGAAATATTGTGAGGTAAACTACATCTGTTAGGACACCGAATTATGAGGATACAGTATTTGTAAATTTTATATATCTTTCAAATAGCGACCAGATTAAAAGTGAGATGGCTTGAAAAACGCGTACATTTATGATATCTGTATACCAAGTGTGCAAGTGGTATAGATTAATGTGTAAATGGCGTAAGGTTGACACAATTCAAATAATTCAGAAACTACAAAGGAAAATGAAAAAGGTAAGACAGTCCCTGCAACATTTTCTATTTTATATTTTGTCATGTTTTTCTGACTGAGGTGCATAGGTATATAAGCTTTGCACCAGCTTGTAAGAGAAGCGAGCTGTAACACAGTTCGAGCTGTATGCCAATATTCTGTTGTAAGTACACGGGTGAATCATAGTTTGTGCTCAGCCTCTACCCCCTGCCCATGGTTGAATGGCAGTCGTAGCCACGATGTCACACTCAACCGCAACCTGATGTTTACTGGTAAGGTCGCAGGTCGAAGCTTAATAGACTGCAAGAATGTACATAATGCAGACACTAATACACATACAGTTTAGTATGGCTTTGAACTGCCACACTGACATCGGACGGTATACTGTATCTCCATTCGCTGCAGTCTTGTTTCCGCTTCAGTCCAGTGGTAAGGTAAATAGTAACAACTGCACCACCAACTACACTGCAGCATGTGTCATATCTGTTCATCTCTACCATACCAGCACCTACTGACTCCACTTGACACACTAAACTACAGTCTGGTACATCTCTGCACATTCCCCCTCTCCCCCCTCTCACTCACTCTCTCTCTCTCTCTCTCTCTCTCTCTCTCTCTCTCATAGTAACGCTCTTTTTTTCCTTATCTTTTGAACGACTCTCTAAAAGCTCCTTCTCCCTTGGTAATATCTCTCATATCCTGGCTACTCTCCTCTCCTTTATTTCCTTATCCATGCCTCTCTCACTCTCCTTTATCTCCTCCTTAACCCCATCCACATCTCCCTCTTTCTGCACCTCTTTCACACTTACCTTCCTGCCCATGGCTTCAATTAATCCCTACACACCTCTCGCACATATTTTGTTCTCTCACCATCATTCACCATTACAACCTTTCCCCACTCCTGCTTCCTCGCCACTCTTTCTCTCCACATCATGCACCCACTCCACTCTACCCATCCTCTCATATTCTCATCTCCTCACTCTCCTCGTGTGTCTCATCCCACCTCCCCCTCCGCCCCACACCATCTGTCACACCGTTCCATCCATTTCCACTCTCTCTTTTCTTTCACATCCCTTCCATCCACCGGCCTTTCTTCTCCTCTTTCTTGCCGCATTTTCTCTCGCTTCATCTACCCTTCATCTACCCCATCCTCTCTCATTATCTCTCACCCCTATGGCCTCTCCATTACCCCTCCCTATCTCACTCCTCCGTTCTGCCTCTCTCATTCATTCTTCTTCCTCCATCTGCTTCCTCCCCTCTCCCCTTCCACCGCGGCTCTCTTCCTCCCCTCTGCCCATTCTCTCACTTTCCTCGCTCTCCCTCCACCATGAACAGCGAGAGTCCATTTGTATCCTGGCACTTACTTTTGCAAATGGCTGCCTTCTGCAGCCCCCTCCTGCCCCATCATTTCGTGCCGGTAATGTAGGTGTGGCAGTGGGCTGCGACATACCTAATCAATATCTTTACTGTAGAACTGCATCTACAATTTTATTTTCTTGTATTCCCCGAAATATATCACTTTTTAATTCACAATGCACATTTCATATTGTATATTCGTATATAGTATTAAATCATTATCTCTGGATCGAGGAGGGAAACAATGCTGCCCACAAACTGTAAAATATTCATATGTCCTCAGTATCATAAAAGGCCAAAGAAAACGGTGGCGAAGGTGGAATGAACACAGTAAATTCTCGTAGCAAGAAATATCATTCAAAAAACGGAAGAGAAAAATGGGCAGGATTAGGACGTCCATCAGCTTAAGCAGTGTTGAGTGAGACTGCATAGGTATATTGAGGAAGGAAATACGTGTGGAAATATTATGGCACACTTTATGGAAGGAAGGTGAAAATAAAGACTGACATGGGTTGGTGACAAGACGATTGGTATTGTATGGAGGTAAGGTGGGGACTAGGACAAATAATAACAACAACAACAACTGCTGCTACTACTACTACTACTGCTGCCACAACTACTAGCACTGCCAGTAATACTAATGAAATTATTAATAATAATAATAATAATAATAATAATAATAATAATAATAATAATAATAACAACAACAACAACTTCATTACTCAGAGAACCCATACCTCTGTCAATGCCATTGCCATTAA
The DNA here is from genome assembly GCF_032717465.1 of Coenobita brevimanus. Taxonomy (NCBI): domain Eukaryota; kingdom Metazoa; phylum Arthropoda; class Malacostraca; order Decapoda; family Coenobitidae; genus Coenobita; species Coenobita brevimanus. Next base: position 7,607,303 of record NC_137062.1, on the reverse strand, counting down.
AAATGGATCCTGATCCGGACCCGCTGAGGTATTGCGTGGAATACATAGGATCCGGATCCTCCCCCAAATTTAATCAATTGGTCCTTGACCCATGACCCACTCTTCCACATTTTTTTTTTTTAATTCATTGAAAACTTTTGGATATGTTGTGCGGGATATATAGGATCCAGATTCAGATCCGGATCTGCCCCCAAACTTAATCATCTCTTTCTTGGCCCATGGCCCACAGTTCCACAAAATTTCATTGAAATTCATTGAGAACATTTGGAGATATCGTGTGGACAGACAAGCAAACTGGCAAACATGAACGAGTACATAACCTTCTCCAGCTTCGCTAGCGGAGAAAATAATAATAATAATAATAATAAAATAATAATAAGAATAATAACAATAATGATAATAACAATAATAATAATAATAATAATAATATTATTATTATTATTTTTATTTTTATTATTATTATTATTATTATTATTATTATTATTATTATTATTATACTCTATTCCAAGATACGTCTACACAGAGTGACAAACCAAATGATTTCATGTAAACGCTTGGTGGTATCCTTATAGCCAACCAGTACTGTTCCCCTCCCAGGAAAATCCAACTAAAAGACAAACAAACCAAGACAGACCAACAGATGACGACCAAGGACAGTACAAAGGAAATGGTGCAGATTTCAACGTGGCTTGCGAGGGGTGCAAATGATGAGATGAAAGAGAGAGAGAGCGTTCAGGTGCTTGGGGGTACAAGAGTGGACATATGTGGATTGACTGAGACTAAATGAAGAGGTGAGAATGTGACAGAGTGGGAGTATGGATTGGGTATATGTGCGATAGTAAGTGAAGGTATAGTTATTGTTGTGTGCAAAAGATAGTAGGACAATATACGAGAGTATGGATCAGTTGGTTCAAGGATTTTGTGCATAAGATTGAAAGTAGGAACACAAGCATGGACGACTGTGTGTGTATATATGCCAACGGAAGACCATGCGAGCAGAGTGAAATAATTTTTGGACAAATGTGGAAGCGTGCATAGAAAAGTTTGAGATGAATGAGAGAGTGTTTTTGACTGAAGATATGAATGGAAAAGTAGGGAATGTGAAGGTGGATGGAGCAGTTGGTGAGTGGGGTGTGCCTGCTGAAATGGATGAGAATGGCAGTGCTTTATTGGACATTTGGGGGTTGATGATAGCCAATATCCTCTTTAGGCACAAAATGATCCACAGGTATATGTGACGAGTGATAAGGATGAGTGGTGAATTGAATGAACGGAAAACAATGACTGATTATGTGTGTGTGGATATGAGAATGAGAAGGTACGTAATGGATGCAAGAACAACAGAGGTTGGGGAAGTGGCCTTTCTGACCACCACTTCGTGGCGGTGAATGTCAAGGTACAAATGTGATGGATGAATAGAAGGAGAGAAGGACAGAAGGAAGTAGTCAATCCAAGGAGGGTAGAAAGGTTCCAAGAGGATGGAAAAGAGGTGGTATACACGAGAGAAGTGGAGTAACAATTGGGTAAATAAGATTTAGAGCAGATGGAGGAGGGGGAAGGTGTGTACATGATCATCACAAAAGGAATCTGTGCAGCATGTGAGGTGGTGTGTGGGGTGAAGAGAAGACGAAAGGAGGTGCAAGGAACAGCATGGGGGAATGATGAGGTGAACCGAGCTGTGCCGCAAAAGAAAGCATATAATGAGTGGGTGGGGAACAGAGATATGGAGGAAGCTGAGAGACGGAAGAGAGAGTTATAAGTAGAGAGGAAGGGAGAGGTGAAAAGATTAATGAAAGTAAAAAGAGAGTGGATGAGGAATTTGGAAGGAATTTGAGTGGAAAGTGGAGGAAAATGGTCTTGAAGGAGGTAAAGAGAGTTAGACAGGGTGATGTAGAAGTTAGCAAGGGAGTGAAAGACAAAAATGGTAGATTGATAGTGGAGAAGGGAGAAAAAGTGAGCAGTTGGAGGGAACACTTTCAGGAATGGTTAAACACAGAAAAAGTAATGCTAGTATAAGTGTCTGGGGAATGGCTGGCTGAAGGAGGGAGGTGAAAAGGGAAGAAGAGATCAGTATGATGAAAGTAGTGGAAGCAATACAGAAACTCATAATGAGGAAAGCCCCAGGAATTGATGGATTGTGTGGTGAAGAAAATGAAACATGGGGAGAGATAGTACTAGAATGGATATGGAAGGTGTGCAGATTGGCCTGGGAGGAAGGTAGAGTCCCGGAGGATAGAAAGTTAGGTATAACGGGGGCTTGTGAAGCTTCCGGCCGCCAGAAACAGTTTCTCTGCGCCGAGTACGTGTTAAATTACCGTAATTGTTCGTTGTTGACGTGAGAACCTGTGTGGCAAAATACCATCATACACTACTGAAGTAATGAAAAAGCTTCGTAACAGAAATATAACAGGGGAGGATACATTACTCTCGTTGTTTTATTTCACCGAAAACGAAGACGGAATTTTGAAAATTTGGCACTTATAGATTTCTTTCTGTCGGTTTTAATGAAACTGCTACGAAGCTGAGTTAAATCTTGCCTCCTGAAATGTTCGATTTATAGGCCTACTGTAGTTTTACCCAAGTACCTGTTTTGACTATGTCAGTCTCGATTTTGACGAAAATCAATTTGAAACAAATTTTATCACGAAAGATCTAGAAGACAGTCCTCTTTCCAAGATCATCCTCATCATCATCCTCATCCTGACTTCCTTTCCCACCCTAGGGCAGGGTGAGGAGTAGCAATGTCCAGACAGCCCAAATCTGCCCAGTCCAATGGGCCACGCTTCCATTAAACTCATCATTCAAGCCCCCGGAATCCTGGCTCTATTGGATACGCCAAAAACATTCACCACGTTCTGTAGCGTCATATAAACTCTTTCAAGATCAACCATGGTTTATTTACACCATTCAAGGGTCGTGGCAGGAAGGCATAGAAGGGCGAGTGGTCATCGCTACTAGCAGCTATATTATCAAATCTTTGAACTGGGACGGTCTCTGAGCTCGGATGACACATGTTGAAAAATTAAATACATCATCAAATTTCCGTCAAAAGAAAGACTGGCACAAAGAAGGGCTTGGCTAAAACTACAGCATAAGTCGAACATTTCAGTAGGCAAGATTTAACTCAGTTTTGTAGCAACTTCATTATAAACGACAAAAAGAAAAATATAAGTGCCAGGTTTTCACAAGTCGGGCTTCGTTTTCGGAAAGTAAAACAACGAGAGCTATTTATTTTCTTCTGTTTGTTAGGAAGCTTTATCCTTACTTCAGTAGTGTATGATGGTAATTTGCCACACAGGTTCTCACATCAACAAAGAAAACTCATGGTAATTGAACACGTACTCGGGGCAGTGAAGCTGTTAACAGTGAGAGACATCTGGTGGCAAAAACTTTCCACAAGTTCACAATTATTCCCATGTACAAAGGAACAGGGGTAAAAAAGTGTGTGGTAATCACAGGGGTATTTATTTTCTTAGGTAAACAGGAAAAGTATATGATAGGGTATTTATTGGCAGAGTTCGGGAAACAACAGAGGAATTAGCTGGAGAAGAACAGGGAGGTTTTAGGAAGGGAAGAGGTTGTGTAGATCAGATATTCCTCCTTATATCTTTAGCGAAATAGTTGCTAGACAGTTGAAAGAAGTTGTATGCAGCCTTCATAGAGTAGAAGAAAGCACATGACAAAGTGGATAGACAAGTAATGTGGAAAATATTAAGAATATATGGAGTAACTGGGAAGCTGTTGAATGCCGTGAAGAATAAGTATGAGGGTGCTACGGCTGCAGTGCGTGTGGACAGTGAACTGAATGAATTTTTCTGTTTGAAGGTTGGATTGAAACAGGGATGTGTCATGTCCCCATGGATGTTCAATCTCTATATAGATGGGGTTATAAAATAGATACAAAGTAGGACAGTGGATGCTGAAGCTGCCCTAATGAGAGAGGGCAGTGTCTGGAAACTTCCTGTACTGTTGTTTGCAGATGATACTGTGTTGTTAAGTGAAGACGAAGGAGAGCTGCAAGGCTTGGTGAATGAGTTTGGGAGAGTGTGTAAGAGACGGAATCTAAAGATGAATGTAGGAAGGAGTAAAGTTTTGGTCTTCGAGAGAAATGAAGTCAGTGAATATACAGTGAGGCTGGATGAGGAGGAAATGGAAAATGTGAGTGCGTTTAAGTACTTGGGGAGTGTGATGAGTAAGGATGGAAGTTTAGAGAGTGAAGTGCTTGAAAGAATACAGCAAGGAAGAAAGGATGCTGGTACTTTGAAAGCAGTGATAAGAAACAGGGAAGTGAGCATGGAAGTAAAAAAGTTGCTGCATGACAGTATTGTGATACCGACTCCAACGTATGGAAGTGAAGCTTGGACCTTGTTGGAGGGACACAAGTCAAGAGTGAGAGCAGTGGAAATTAGTTAATTGAGAGGAGCACGTGGAGTCACATGGAGAGACAGACTGAGAAATGAGGAAGTGAAGGAGTGCTGACGTGAGGATGTGGATATGATAAAAAGCGTTAGCAGAAATTCATTGGGGTGGTTTGGCCATATGGAGAGGGTGGAGAGCGAGAGACTGACGAGGAGAGTGAGGTGGAGGGGGTAGAGGGAGAGAGACGCCAAGGATGAGATGGACGGATGGAGTGGAGAGGTATGAGAAAGGGGTGTGTGGATTGAGATCAGGGCAGTGAAATGGCGGGGGACAGGGCGATACGGAAGCGATTTGTTTGTGGCTACCCCTTACGGGATTAAGGCGTCTGGCAATAGACAGATAGGCTTTGTTTATGACTCATGACTTCTGACCTTTGGTCTATTTGCACCAAAGCTAGATCACTTATATTTGGCCCCCTTACATTATAGGTGCCAGTTTGTATCCAAGTCGGATCAGGCCTTGATGAGATACTTTGTCAACATACAAACATACATACATACATAAATAGGAACATAGGAACAACTCAATCAAAACAGCTACGCCATCGGCCTCGCTAACAAAAACCCAGTCTCCCTTCACACCTGTCAATCACCTGCATCGGTAAAAAGTTGTCTGTCGGTTCTTTTATCATTTTCTCCTCATTTCTTCTGTCAACACAGTCAAAACAGTCAGTATCATGATATCATATTCACTGTCTTCTTAAAACCGTCAGATGTTTTTATACTGCTCAGGAGTCTCCTCTTCAGGTGATCAGCTTAGACACCGTCCCCATTTATTCCCTTATAACGAGACTTTCAGGCAGTCTGAAAGAAGTTGGTGTTAAATCCAAACAGAAAACAAAAACTTTTTAAATTGGCTAAAACATTTAACAAGTATCCCGCATCCTAGTAAAATCAGTCAGTGTAGCCAACACTTATTTAATGCAGCCAACATCCAGCCAGCACAGCCAGGCAACACAGCCCCGCCAACCCACCATCATATTGCCAGCCAGTCCTCGTTCATGTTGGGCATCAAATCAAAGACCAGCGATAACTGCCAGTAACTCGCTCCACGTACGAGATAGCCCTAGTATCAATATGGACAGCCTGGCAATATGTGACCAAGTGGCGATATGTGAGGGTTTGATGTCATCTGTTGAGTAATGGGTGGAGGAGCAGCAAAAAACACTCCTCTTATTGCAGTCACACGAACCCTGAATAAGCTAACCCTAGCATATCATCTTTAATGAGTGTTCGGTATTACTGCCCAAGTGGTGACAAGTGACGGTGTGTGAGGCCGGTCAGTACAGCCAAGTCCCAGCCTCACCAACCAACATCATGCTGACAGTCAACTCTTGTTCAGTCTGGTTATGGAATCAGACAGCAGTAGCAAGCACCAGTTAACTGCTCGACGTATGGCCAGCCGAATTGGCCCATTACCTCGAGTTGTAAGAGCAGTTTGGGTTTAATGGTAGTGAATGGCAGAGTGAGGGTGGTGGGGTAAGAAGAGGGAGGGAGGGAGGGGAGCGGGGGGCGAGGATGAGATGGAGGGTAGGGATGGATAGGTATATGAGAGAGGATGTAATGAGTTTAAGGACGACAACCTGAAGGTCAAGGAAAGGGAAACATGGAGACGATTTGTCTGTGGCCACCTCTTCCGGACTGAAAACGTTTTGATATAGATAGAGAGCAAACTGACAGACAGACATAGGGGAAGATAGAATGATACTCTAAACCCAGTCCGGAATTAGGGCATTTTGCTATATACAGACAAATAGGTGGATAGAGGGACAAAAAGACGGGTAAATAGATAAAAAGATTGATATTTGGAATAGCAGTATTAAAGTGGAAGGGTGACATGAGGTAGAAGGGTGTGGAGGACAGTGTTGTTGGTTGCTTTTTTTACGTCGCGGGTTCCGAACTAATTAAGAGATATTCCAACACTTCCAGCTCACCTCACATTGCCACACCACACATTGCCTCTCTTCTCTCCCCGTCCCACCTTATTTTCTCAGCTTCCTCATCTCTTGCCATGCCTCCCCACATTTTCAGCAACCTCATCCATTCTCACCTCTTCCCACTTCTGTAGTCCCTTCCTCCCTTCCCATCACTTCCCACGTTTTCATCCCACTATTACTTCCCCATCATCTCCCACTTCTTCAGCCTCTCCTTCCATTCCCATCTCTCCCCAATTCTTAAGCCCGTCTGCCCTTCCCATCTTTTCCCAGAGTATCTATCTATCTACGTGGGTCCTTCAAAAATTCTCGGTCTCACCCAAAAAACGTCACAGGAGAAAGATTGTTTTTGTATTATTTCTCCACATAATCTCCCCTAAGTTCAGTGCACCTGGTCCACCGATGTTTAAGCATGGCTATACCCTCAAGAATGAAGGTCGCCTCTTGAGCCTCCAAATACACCACAACAGCATGGATGACTTCATCATCACTCTGAAAACGGTGACCACGCAGGTGTGATTTCAGACTGGGAAACTGGTAGGTGTCAGAATGAGCCAGGCTGAGTGGGTAGGGAGCATGAGGCAGCAGTTCCAAGCCACAGTTGGGTGCTTCAGCCACTGCCACCTGTGCAGTGTGGAAAGGGGCATTGTCCTGGAGCAACAGCACACGCGCTCGCAGTTTTCCTCTCACGTTTCTCTTTGATTACTTCTATCAACTGTCACAGTTCTGATGCAAAATAGACCACATTAATGGTTTGACCCTTTTGCAAGTAGTCAATCAATGGAACTTACTGTCACAAAACACTGAGGTACCTTGCCGACAGATGCTGGGGAGAGGTGGAAGACCGTGATGCTTCCATTGCTTCCTTTGATTTTTTTTATTCAGGTTCTAAGCGGTGAACCCACGTCTCATCCTGCATCACAACCCTCCATAAGAAATTGGCTAGATCAACCTGGAAGCGAGTCAAAAGTGATCTTGAAGTTTCCATCTGGTTAGCTCCTGGTCTGGTGTCAACATTCTGAGCACTCATATTATAGGCAGCTTTGCTCAAGCCCAAGACGTCAGTCAAAACAGTGTGCACTGAGCCAGTACTGACGCCCATGGTATTGGCTATCTGTTACACAGACAAACGTCTGTCATTCAACATCACGCGGTGAATGACCTCCACCTGATCGTCAGTGGCGTCCTGATCGTGGGCTAACTTCGGTGCTCTCCCTGCATCGCTTGAAATCAGCAGCCCATTTCTCTGTGCCGGAATAGCAAGGAGAGTCCTCACCAAGTGCCTTGACCATGTCTTCATGGAGTTCCTTAGGGATCATACCCACATTTTTCATATACCTGATCACAGCACGGGCTTCTTTCTTGTCCATTTTTGAGTTTTGCTCAAACCTAAGGAATTTCAAAGGGCCTAATCTGGAAACAAATAAAGACAAAACTTTGAGCTCTTTTGTATAGGCATATGAGGCTTTACTGTATACAGTCATACCCAAAAGTTGTGGTTACTACCCTTGTTTCTGGGCGAGGCCAAGAGCTTTTTCAATCTATCAGTCTATCTACCTATTTTTCAAGTATTGTAGGTTCATTTTACAGAGTATTTTACTTAGAATGATCTGTGGAATTTATATAAAAACGCCTGTTTATGTTTCTCTAGACGTCTCGTTGCTTTACAAAAAATTCAGCGATTTTTTTTTCCAGTGTGTGTGTGTGTGTGTGTGTGTGTGTTTTTTTTTTCTGATTTAAGTACACAAAGGGCAAAGTATGTTTAAGTATGTCTATGTGCATGAACATAACTTTTCATGAATATTGCTTATTTCCAGTTCACTAAACGTTCAGTTTAATATAATGGCCTGAAACCCTCTCCACTCTTTTACTATGAGTCTGCCTGAAAATGTAAGGATATCACTCACCGCCTGTAACGCTGTTAAGGTTACCCGGCGGTGACGCTGTGACGATATGATACGAAGACATGATACAGATGATGAGATGATGCAGAGTTAGCACACCTTACCTGCAAAAGAAAGGCAGTATTGTAACATTGACTCTTTCAGCGAGCGAGCGAGCGAGAAAGAGAGAGAGAGAGAGAGAGAGAGAGAGAGTTTTGGTGGTCTTTTTTCTTGGTCATTCATTGTATATCATATAAACCCTCTTGTCTTCATGTCACAGTTGTCTTCTCTTCCGGTACTCCAGTTTTCCAACATATTAATCATACAAGTTTTCCCGTACATTTAACTTTCTATAATCATGCTCTTTCACTCTGTTTTGCACTTCACTTTTACACTTCCATTTTTTCAGTCTTGCAGCAGGTGTCGTTTTCCCACAGCCTTTTCTTCTAACATTTCAGCTTTCTTGCCAGCCTCTACCCAGTATTGTACCTTGCTAAAGACTCAATTTGTTGATCGTCCTTTCTCTTAGTCTCCATTTCCTTGTCTTTATTTGTGTATTTATTTATTTATTTATTTTTGAGGTCACCCAAAGAAATCAATCTTTCAACTAACCTGTCACTTATCACAACTCTCCTCCAGTGCAGATTCTTTCCAAAACTGTAATCATTAACTTTTTACCGTTCATATTCTTTTTCCTACAACATTTTAAATATCTTTCAGCATCTACCAATCTCTCAGTAATCTAGTCTTCATTCTTTTTCTCGCATAGGCTCTTATCTTGGCCAGATCCATCCCGGCACAGTCGATAATAATGCTTGTTCTATATATAAATCTGGCAGGGCCTCGTTTTATGTTTCCTAATTTTCAAGTCTTTAGTCTTTTAACTTTCTATTTCCTTATGTCGATATGGTCCTTATTACACCAATCTTCCAGCATAATTGTCACCCAGATTTGTTCATCTCCTTCATATCAGTCTTCCCGTATATTTTTCTGTCTTCTAATGTCTTCCCATTTTCTTTCTTAGACTTCGATTATCGTTCCTAGTTTTCAAGTCCACTTTTCTCTCCCCCACTACCTTTGTTGTAGTGGACCCAAATTTTCGCCAGCTCCAGTCAATATCGGCATTCTTCTTTCATCAAATATATAACATTTTGTACACCATCATTTGTGTATCTTTCACCAGTTTCTCCGTCTTACAGCCAGTCTTTCTTTCCTGATTCCTATGATGCAATGGCCTCAAAAGCCTTCTATGTTCCGACATAGCATTCAATTCACTATTGTTTATTCAGAAACTTTATCTTTACAGGCTGTCAGTCCTGTCTCCAGTATATTTCTTATTCACGAATATCTTGGTCTTCCAAAGTCTCTTTCTTACAGACAGTCCTTTACCCCCATTCCCACTGTCAGAGTGGACCGAACCTTCTCCAGTTACAGTCAGTATTAGTGTTCTCTCCTCCGGTGCCCTAGTCTGACAGAAAGTCTTCCAAGACCTCTGTCTTTAACTTTAATAATCTCCCAGATTCCCAGAACTTCCAGCCATTAGTTGTATTTTCCCTTTGTCTTCATGACTCCCCCAAATTCCAATATTTCACCATAATTATCACCCAATATTTCTTTCTTCGAATAAAGCAATGGTCCGAAATCATTATCTTTCAATATTTTCTAGTCTTATACTCTTGCAGCAACTTCCCCCCCCCCCCCTCTCTAGTCTTATAGTCTTGCAGCAACTCCCTCCCCCTCTCTCTCTCTCTCTCTCTTACTGGTCCCGTATCAGCGCCATCGCTAGTCATTATTGATGCTCTTCAGTTTGTTTACCTTCACGACTGACAGACTCCGACTCGGGGATGCTCTCGACTTTTCCCAGGCGTCCTCAGCTCGCCCTGGCTGTGATATTGCCCTCCAGCCTACCCATTGCCCACGCGGTATATATTGTAAGGGAAAATATATATAACCAGTTAAGTATAGTAGGCGACGTATTCGATTGACTGAAGCATATATATAACGAGATGCATGAGTGACAGTGTGTTATGTTTACTGACAAAGGAAAAAATTATATACGAGTATCTGACTAAGTGAAATGTGTACCCAGCCGATTGAAATACACACCATCTTCGGTCGGCCAAAAATGTATAAAGTTGCGTGTTGCCACGCTTGTGTCTCGAAGACAAAGTTTTGTATAATCCTTGCCATGTACAGCGTATTATTTGTTATGCCATGATCTCAGATTCTGCAGCCACTTTATTAGACAACGCGATATGAAACCGAGAGGCATGAAACCGCTGATGTTTCCTTTAGCATATAAGTTATTAACTTGCAATTCTTGTCTCTTTCCACTACTTCCCTACCCTCTTTACCTGCTTACATTCCTTCCTACTGCACCTCTCTGCCTGCTTCCCTATCTACCAATCTACCTCCATCGCCACTTCTCTACATACTTTACTGCCTAACCCTTTTCCTACCTACCTTCGACCAACCCGACTCCTTTCCTACCTACTTACATCTCTACCTACTTCTCCTCCTATCTCCCTCCTTTTCAACATACCTGCTTGCCTACCTACCTTGTTACCCACTGACCTGCCGGTCTGCTGGGCTAGCTATTTACCTCGCTACCTGTCTCCTTCCCTTCTTCACTCGATATGTAGGCATTAATACGTTATGACAATATGTAATAGTTATAGGCATTATAGTATAGGTATTGACATGAGTAACACTTACATAATAAGTCATGTCTGATAGTCGTACACATATTCTAGCTCAAGAATGTCCATGTATCACAAACTCATTAAGCCTGACAATACAGGTATGTCATGAGCATGCAGTATAACCAACTGGAGCCAGTTATCTGACGTCATGGAAAACTACTTTTTTTTTTTTTTACGTGTCCGACGCTGGGCAAAGGCATCAGGGCCTATTTCTCGGGAGTAGTGGCCTGTCCCAAGGCCCAGTAGTCCTCCTACACCTCCATATGTCACTACTTCGGCGCTAACACCCCACATCCATATTGAATACATGCTAGGGCTGTCTCAGACAGGACTGGTGTATTGGTATTAGCGGGGGTATTTTTACGACATGTCAGCGGATCATGGTAGATCAGGAAAGTCTGCTTTTAGGAAATTCAAATCCTTAAACTGTTCTCTGTCCCAGCCGGGATTCGATCCTGGGTCTTTTAGGATTGCAGGCCGCCCCTCTACCGATTCAGCTACCGCCTCTCTACCGATTACAGGGTTTTATTGTACAAAGTTGTATGAAGTCTTGACAGTGTAACGTAACATAACATAACGTAACGTTGCGTGACGGCGAGCCACCGAGCTATCCTACTTCAACCCTTTCTCTCCTTCTCTGTTTTCCTCTCCAGTTTTCCAGCCTATATATACCGACCAGTGCATAGGTGTGTCTTTGTCTGGTACTTTTCCATAGGTAGTTTTCCATGACGTCAGATAACTGGCTCCAGCTGGTTATACTGCATGTTCATGACATACCTGTATTGTCAGGCTTAAAGAGTTTGTGATACATGGACATTCTTGAGCTAGAATATGTGTACGACTATCAGACATGACTTATTATGTAAGTGTTACTCATGTCAATACCTATATTATAATGTCTATAACTATTGTATATATTGTCATAACGTATTAATCCCTACACCTACCTACATAACTGCTTGCCCATCTGCATGGTCACCGTCCAGCATACCTTTGTGGTTACTGCCCTACATACTTGTCTGTCTCTCTCCCTGCCTGTCTTACTTCCTCCCTTCCTACCTACCTACCTATCTACTCACCTTACTCCCTGTTTGCCTCCCTGCCTACCTCCCTCACGGTCTACCTACCTATCTGCCTACTTAGCACCATACCAACATCATTGTTAACCTACATTCCTCCCTTTCTACCTACCTACCAACCTCACTTCCTGCCCCCACCACCTAATAAAATAGCGACACAAGCGAATATATATATATATATATATATATATATATATATATATATATATATATATATATATATATATATAGATAGATAGATAGATATAGATATATAGATATATATAGATATAGATATAGATATTCAGTTATACCAGCTAATAGTAGGTTCTGATAAAATCTTGCTGAGGAAGTAAATCACTGAATTCTGAACTCACTAACCATTGATCCTAATGTTATGCATATTTTACTGTAAATGAAGACATTTTAGGTCACGTGGCCTTTGGGTTGCTCTGAGTGTGTTGGCCATTCTCCACTGTCAGGTGGAGAAGTTTCAACTGACACCTTAACCTTCAAAATCGGTCCATAATTCCAGCCACTAGAACACACACAAAACACTGTCATAAATCTATCATCCCAGCTCAAGAGCGCTAAGTTTCTCAACTTCGTCTTCGTGAATATAAAGCCACTCATCTGAAATGATACGGACTCCATTAAACAAAATCTTATTCCAGTTATATGGTACATGTACACTGTGTCCTTTTAAAGTGAGAAACAAATTCATAAAGCTAACAAGAGAAAAGAAATTGACAAGGTAAATGAGAGCGAGGAAACTACGTGAAAATGGAAAGGTTTAAGAAAATGATTATCTGTCTGTCTATCTATCTATCTATCTACATATCTTTGTCTGTCCAAACCCTCTGCATTTTACTTTCATTTAGTTAATTTCCTCTCTCCACTGTCTGGTTCCTGCGAGTCACTGGCATTGGCTCCAGGGTAAAATATTTTTCTGCCTAAGAAATCTTGATGAACTCTGGTGACGAAGCAATGGCCCTCAGTTCCGTGCAGCCCTTAAGTGGGCAGGGGGTGCTAAGAATCCCACGGTGTAAAAATAAGTTTATACGTCCAAAAAGAACCTTAAGAATAGGAAACTGGAATGTTTGAACTATCAGTCAGGCTGGTAAAATGGAAGAACTTATTTCAGTGTTCAAGGAATACAAGATGATATTTGTGCTCTCACAGAAACGAGATTGCTTGGAGTTGATAAAATGAATTCGGAAAATGGCATTAATATGTTGGTTTCTGGTAGGAGTGATGGAAATCATTACCAAGGAGTAGTCCTACTGCTGAGTAGAGATGCTTGTAAGGCAGTATGTGAGTCTGAACGAATTAATGAGCTCTTGCTTTATGCTCGTTTAAAATCTGACCATGGTAATATCAGTATGGTTGTAGGGTACGCTCCGACAAATGAGGCTGCTGATGAAATGAAGGATGACTTTTATGAGAAGCTGCAGGATGTAGTGAATAGAGTGGCAAGACATGATGTGTTAGTTTGCATTGGTGATTTTAATGCGATTGTTGGCAGTAGTAGGGATGGCTCTGAAGATTGTATGGGTAAGGAGGGTGTTGGTGTAAGAAACGAAAATGGGGTGCGACTTGGAAGCTTTTGTGTGGCAGATGACCTCATAATTGGTGGAACTATCTTTGAGCATAGAAAAATACATAAGACTACTTGGATTTCACCATGTGGTAAATAATGTAACCAGATTGATCACATCGAAATTAGCAGGAGGCATGGGAGTTATTTGCAAGATGTTTGCGTAAGGAGGGAGGCAGATATAGGTAGTGATCATCAACTTGTTGTGTCAAAGATTAAAATAAAACTTAAGAGAAACGTTAATGGGAATTGTACAGGAGGTAATAATTATGATTTTGATGAGCTGAGGAGTGATGAGAACACGAAGGAAAAGTTTCGGTGGGAATGTAGGAACAGGTTTCTAGTCCTGCAGACTTTGATGGAATCTGAAGATAATGATATTAATCAAATGTGGAGAGAGGTAAAAGAGGTTTTGCATGAGAGTGCTAACGTTACTATTAAGAAAAAGGGAAAAGCGAGAAGGAAAAAGTGGATGTCAGATGAAACATGGAATACAATTCAGAAAAGGAAAGAGACGAAGTTAAGAAGTGAAGAACAACATGTTGATGGCCAGGTAGTTGAAGTACTTAGAGCAAAGTACTGGAGTTTACATTCTGAAGTAAAAAGACTCGTTAGACGTGGTAAGAGGAGACTATATGATGAAAAGGCGACAGAGACAGAAATCAAATTAAGTAAAAATGACGGTCAGAGCACAAGAGCAGCGTATCAGGCCATAAAGGAGTTAACTGGGACTGAAAAGAGAAGGAAGGAAATACCTGTACGAGATAGAAATGGTAATTTGACGACTAAAGATTTGGATATAAAAGGAAGGTGGAAAGAGCACTTTGAATCGGTTCTAAATAGACCAATCCCAGCTGAAGAGGACATTTTGCCAGCCGAGAGAGATTTGCAGATAGAAACAGGGGATATAACTTTGGAAGAAGTAGCAAAATCTATAAAGGAGTTAAAGAATTTTAAGGCCCCAGGAGAGGATGGAATATTCGCTGAAATGCTTAAGGTGGAAAATGATGATTTGATGAATGCGCTTTTGAAACTTTTTAATGTGGCTTGGGATAATGGTGGAATTCCAGAAGAGTGGAAAAATGGAGTGTTTATAAAAATACTAAAAAAGGGAGATTTCAGTGTGTGTGGCAATTGGAGGGGGATAACTTTGACACCTGTAGTTGCAAAAGTCTTTTCCAAAATCTTGTTGAACAGAATAGAGCCAGTAATTGATAAAATTTTAAGAGAAGAACAAGCGGGATTTAGAAAGGGTCGAGGTTGTAATGATCAGATTTTTATTGTAAGGCATCTAATGCAACAAGCTAATGAGATGAAAATGCCACTTAACATGTGTTTTGTGGATTTTGAAAAGGCGTTTGATAGTGTTTCACGTGGAGCTATGTTGAAAATTATGAGATTCTATGGTATACCAGAAAAGTTTGTAAATATTATTAGAAGCCTGCATGAAGGTACTTTTTGTAAGGTAATGGTGGGTGGTTCTTTGAGTGATCCATTTCAAGTTAGGTCAGGAGTGATTCAAGGAGGAGTTCTTTCGCCTTTGTTGTTTGTTTTGGTTATGGATTATGTTATGAAAAAGGTTGTAAGGAGAACAGGTGCAGGAATTAACTGGAAAGAAAATAAGAAGCTGATGGATTTGGACTATGCTGATGATATTGTACTGATTTGCGAAAGTATTTACGAGATGCAGAGGGTGCTTGATTGACTGATGGAGGAAGGAGAAAAAGTGGGATTGGTAATAAATTGTGGAAAGACTGAGATTATTAATATGAACGTGGAGAACCAAATCGATTGTGTAATTGGGAATAATGTGGTGAAGAATGTAGAAAACTTTAAATATCTGGGAACGATTGTGTCATTTTATTGGATCATTAAACAAAGAAATTGAGGAGAGGATTAGGCAGGCTTGACGAGCTGTTGGAATGTTGAAATCTGCTGTTTGGTATAATAATAATATGCTTTCGGTATATACTACTGAGAAAATTTACAAGTCCATGGTTAGACCAATTTTAATTTACGGGCATGAGTCATGGTACAGTACAATTGCAACAGATTAGAAAGTATTAGGATTTGAGATTAAAATACTGAGAAGGATTCTTGGGGTAAAGTGGCAAGACAGAGTTACAAACACAAGAGTAAGGGATATTACGAGAGTGGAACCAGTTAATGAATATGTGAGACTGTCTCGCTGGAAGTGGCTGGGGCACACATACAGAAAAGAACGTTAATACAGGATGTGCCAGAGTGGACTGCTAGAGGAAGAAGAGGTAGAGGTAGGCCGAGGGAAACCTGGTTGAGGACAATGAAAAAAGAAGCAGGAGAGGAGTGTTGGTGGGACCTGAAGGAGATGGCAAGAGACAAATATTGGTGGAGAGAGTTCATTGAGGCCCTATGCATCCCGTGGGGTGCCACAGGAAATGATTGATTGATTAATTGATATATATATATATATATATATATATATATATATATATATATATATATATATATATAAATATATATATATATATATATATATATATATATATATATATATATATATATATATATAAAATGACAGGTCAAAAATTATGGACCATGTCATTGTAGCTATTGACAATATTTTTAGTATTTTCAATAATGTAAGAATAAGCCACTACTATGTACCAGATATAGTTAACGTCATGCCAGATATACGTATAATAAGTCAAAGTACCAAATTATGTACATTAGTACCAATAACGTTCCGTTGATCATATTAACCTAAGCTGTGAGCCAACGTTCATGGAATTATCATACATCTGGACGGGCCACACGAAAGTTGCATCCGAGCCATGTTGTCCATGTCTACATTGTTGGGTATGACATTAGATAGATACATAAATAAATGAATCCTCTAGTATTCAAAGGTCATAACGACCCCTGATGTTCCAATTCATACCTCCCATTTCTGCAAGAACAGCCTAGTTAGCTTCAGTGTAATAACTACATTGCACACATCCCAAGGTTCAATTTCCAGTCACGGGTAAAGTGTGTCACAATATTCTTAGTAACCCTTGTTGTGGAATAGTTCTGGCCTCCACCATGGCCAATTGCTCCATTTCTGATGGAGACTGAGAGGCCATGGTTTGATAGAACTATGGACAATGGCTTGGTAGTACGTTGTAACGATGGTAAAATCGATTCTTCTAGAGCCTGGGTCTGATGATGTTGCGAGAGAAGCACCTTTATCCTTGCATCTGAGTGATATAGCTCCCCGGATGACTGCAACACACAAGCTTCTGCATCACACCATGGCAGTATTCCTTCCATCCCTCCATCTTCTCACATAAACCCCCCCCCCCCACCCTCATCTTCCACTTCCAGAGGCCAGTAACCCTAGCTGTCATTTACAGTATGCCGTCAACCGCACCGCCCTGGTAATTACCACTAGTCCGCTGCTGGCTCTGTGCATAGTGATGGCCGGACCCTGCTGGATTAATCACTCACACACGTCCACTCCCTCGTAAATGGTTAGTCACGTTCATTCTGACGTCTCTCTCGTGCTTATTAATGCCTCTTGTGAATTGTTCCTTTCTCATCTTCAGATGTGTCCAGCTGTGTCTAGGCTGTTCATAGTGCTTTGGCCTGTCCCTAGTGAAGCCGTGAACGGAATGTTCTTATTGGTGTCCTAACCATAACAACCACAACTCTGGTAATAACCACTGGACTCTGACTCTGAGGTGGTGATGGCTTGTCCCTACTGGATTAATCACCCACGCACGTCCACTCCCTCCTTAATGGTCAGGCCCGTCGTTATGGACGGTGATGATGTGGCAGGTGTGGGTAATTAATACCTTTATGAACAGGAGGAGGAAATTGAGGAAAAGTGGCGAACGTGAGGAGACGATGGAAGGAAAGTGGCGAACAGGAGGAGGGACAGGGGAGAAAGTGGAGAAAGGGAGAAGGAAACGAAGAAACTGTGGGAAACTGGAAGGGACAGCTGGGGAAAGGTTGCAGAAACGGGATGTAGATGTTAAGTGAAAAGTGCCAGGAGGGGTTACATCGCATTTACTCTAACCCGACATACATCCCTAGCCATTCTTAGGTTGGCTTATGTCCAGGCACACTCATATGGAAGGGTTGCTTTGACTAGCAACCAAGGAGACTTATTCCTACTCCACAAAAAAAAGCTCAACGAATTCCATGCAACCAGGACAGCATTCAAGCTGTGTTAGCGGTCTAGTTCCGTCAAGTGAAAGGAGCGACTACAGTGCCATCATCGATGTAAACATGTAGAGATCGTTTATAACAATTTCATTACCACAGGGCTCTCAGGAACTTTCAAAATTCATCTGTGGGTGGCAGGAACAATATATGAAGTTTGTTACTAACCCTTTCACTACAAGAGGACCTTTATAACATTAACTAGAGTCTTCAGTAACGTGAGAAGAATTAATTCATTTGTTCTTCTTAGCGCCTGATGCTTAGCATTTTCTTATGCGTGGCCTCCCCTCGTCTGGTACAAAAGCGTCTCCAATATCCCATTCAGCACACGATGAGCCTAAACTATAGTACTGTTGCTGCCGCCTGGCAAATAAAATCAGGTTTGGGAAGTATCTCACAGTTTAAACACTGAAAACAGCATCCAGTAACCATTTCAGTGCGTGATAAGAACACACACACACACACACACACACACACACACACACACACACACACACACAGATTTATAAAGGTGTGGGAGGTTGCACTAGTCCAGTTATGTACACTGAGTTATAATGGGCCATAAAGCTGTAAGAATGATTCCGCTGGGTGCTGGGCAAAGTAATAGCCCTGTGGGGGTGATGCAGGGAGTGTGGTGGAGAGGTGGAAGAGGATGAGCTGGTGTGGTGGAGAAATGCTCGTGTTGGTAATGGTAGAAAAGAGAAATGATGGAGGAAGTGGTGGAGTGATGTGGGAATATCTTTTAAAGGAAGCTTGTGGGGAAGCGAAGTGGTTTGTGAGCAGGAAGTAGATGGTAATATATTGTTGCTGTTAAACAACTCCATTTTGTCTGCCCGAGCAAACCCTCCAACCACAAGTAAGTTATCACCCTTGCCGGGCCATTCCCTTGCTGCTGTCAGCGCCTTGCCAGGGTGAGGCACGGGGAAAATTGTGAAGGCTGGGTTCCTTGGTGGATGCTGCATTTGTGTCTCTCCACCCAGTGAACAGGGGCACCACAGTAGGGTCCACTTCACCCCATGATATGGCTATATGGTTACCACTCATTGTAGTCACCTGATGTGGAGAGAAGGGTAATAAAAAACGCTGTAATAGGATGGAAAGGGAAAAGTACGAAGAGAGGAGGGCAGACACAGAAATACAATGATAAGGGTGAAGGAAGAAATAGGACACAGGACATAAAGTGATGGTTGCCACCACCTAGAACTATTGATAACATGTAAATATACCAAGAGGCTGTGGAAGAGGGGACATAGGAGGAGCGGTGGAGTCGTAGCAAAAAGGGTGGTAAAGAAGTAAAGAATGAGTGCAAGGATGGAGATGATGAGAGGGAAGACGCGGAGGGATGTAAATGAGACGATGGCACTGAAACAGAAGACAAGAGTATGATAGTGGATGGGACGTGGACAGACGGTGAATGAATGGTGTTGATCAGCTCAGGACACATCGGTATATAGTGGTACAGCAGGTTCAGAAAAGTGTTGCCTCAGAGATAATAATCGTGGCTAAGAAGGTTCCCAAGCACCTCTTCTATACCAGGATATTCCTACACATAGTGTGAAAACTGAAGAGTATCGGCAAAGAAAAATCCACCCTAACATGTGTGGGGATGGATATGCCAGTGAGGCGGATTCAGGATTCCCGGAACTGAATGATGTGTGATTCATCCTATTTCTCTGGGCATATACTTGATTAATTCTCACATCATACTGTTTTTAACTTTCCTTTTTTTTTTTTTTTTTTTTTTTTAGATCACAATCGTCTCATAAGTGGGAATAAGGTTGTGATGGTGGTGGTGGTGCTGCTGCTGATGGTAACCAACTCATTACTTATGTTTCTGGGTTTAAAATTTGATCAGTGTGATTAATTAAAAGAATTTTACAGTGATGCTTTTTGTTTGTTTATCAATGATGTGAAACTATCACAGTTCCTGTGAGAAAAATTTGCATTAACTTTTGTAGAGCATTTATTTAAGTTATATTTGTGGCCACGGAACTTGCCTTTGATCTTCAACTCAAGCAATACCGTTGCGTAAAACTTATAACCTTTATTACATATTCTCTTATAATATATTTGTCTTTAATCTCTGTCCGTCCTGCCATTCTTCCGGAACGGGAATATAATTACCATCTGGTTATGGTACAACCTGCAATTCCATATTACCTCCTTCGGTTCACTGGGTCCCTGGGCCAGGCTACTGTATTCCACAACACGTGTGACACTGAGTCCAGTTCTATTGGACTGAGGAGTCTCTCTAAAACCACCACCCCCTGCCCCCCCCTTTTTTTTTTTTGCATACTGCCAGTTAATATTCGTTTCTATAATATTTATGATATATTTAGATTTATTAGAAAGATACACAAGGACTACGGAAAATATGCAAGTGAGATAGGGAAAACATATCACTAAGGAAGAGGTGTTAGGGAGCCTCCTTAAATCACCATAATACGGCTGTGACACAAGACTCTCAGATTCTGTTCAGTAAGTCCATAGCTGTAGTTAACGAATATGAAATTATCTAGATGAATATCAGGAAAAATAGTTCCGCCGAAGTTTTTATAACAACTCCCTTTGATATATGTGAAGTGAGCACGATCAGGTTAATCGAGTTACAGCTTTACAAATTTCGTTGCATCATCATCATCATCACAACTTTCCCAGCTATAAATATCAACATAGTATAAAGCCCACCGCCACCATCATCATGCTCAGCATAGCCCTGTCACTCATATATTTTATCTGGGGCAAGAGGGATCCAGAAATATGCATTGAAATAATGGCAACAGCACACAACAACACTGTCAGTGTGAACTGGTTGCAGGGAAAGAAAGGCACAAGTAGGTGGAGAGAGAGAGAGAGAGAGAGAGAGAGAGAGAGACAGACAGACAGACAGACAGAAGAAGGAGGACAAGGTTGGGAACAATTTTTCATCTCGTACGTGAAATACTGGGAAGATAAAACCATATCAACCAGTTCACTGAACTGACCAAGATACAGGACAACATAGGTAGAAACTGCACATCACGTGTGTGTGTGGGTGTGTGTGTGTGTGTGTAATGTAAATAAACTGCTAATGAACAGGAGCTACAGAGCCTGTCATATAACACAGAACAGAGACCGTGTAAATCGTAGACAGCTACCCATAAATCCTGACCGAATTTTATGGTAATCACAGTGATGGTAATTACTGTGATGCTTAGCCAACTGTTTACATAGTTCACTTTGACAACCGATCATCATCAGACGACTCCCTGTGGAGTGTACCAAATTAATGAATTAGCATGTCTTCGTAGAAATAAACTTGTATCATAGATCGTCTTTTTCCACAATATTACTCAAATATGTACATCAATATATGGTTGTGAAGTTTTTGGCTGCTGTATATGTAAAGGCAAACGTATATACAAGCAGTTCCAAACACAAATTAAACTTACGAAAGCTTATAAATTTGGTCCCTTATTCAATAATATTGTCTTTATTTAATCACTGTCAACCCCATAAATCCCGGTTGGCTCTGGTATTAACTACAATATTGGTAATCAGTGAGTCAACGATGCCGGTTCTCCCCTCCGACGAGGCCATAGTTACTGCAGCAATAAACTGCCACGACACAGTCACTGCATTGGAAAATTTACTGCGGTGTCACTGGTGTTATGGACGAACACAGTGTGTGTGTGTGTGTGTGTGTGTGTGTGTGTGTGTGTGTGTGTACAATGAAATATTATTGGACTAGCTGTGCACCCCCACAGTAGAGTTTTCAATATATTGTTAAAAGAGGCTGTGTTCCTGCTAAGGAAAACCTTTTGTAGAAGGTGGCTTAGAGGGATGTAAGGGAGTGTGCTGCAGGGGTGTAGGGGAGTGGGTTATAGGGGTATAAGAAAGTGGCTTAGAGGGGCGTTACAAGGTGGCTTATTAGGGTGTAAGATGGTGGCTTATGGGAGTGAAAGAGAGTGGCTTAGAGGGATGTAAGAGGGTTGCTTAGAGGAATGTAGTAGGGTGGCCTGGAAGGATGTAAGAAGGTGACTTAGAAGGATATAAGAAGGTGGCTTAGAGGTGTATAAGAGGGTGGTTTAGGAAGTGGGAAATTTATAAAATGTGGCTTGAATAGTTGTGAGTGCTCTCTCGTCAAAAGACTAGTATAAATACAGATAGTTTGTCAGTATTGTTAATGGCAAATGTGGGTGTAGTTTCTTATCATCCGGACTGTCTACTAGGCCAAAGTTTAAAATAAATCTAAATTAAAAGGAAGATATGGTCAAATTACTGAGATCCTGTGAATGAAGCCCCATATCTTTGCCTTACTTGCCTCCTCTTTGCTTCAGTCAATCGTGCCTCCTCTCTGCCTCACCGTGACCCAGATCTCTGCCTGCCCTGCCTCCCTTCCTGCCTTGCACCAGAGTTCTAGTCAGTATATTTTCTTGCTTGTCTCTGCCGCCCATACCACCCGCCTCACCCTATTTGTCTTCCTACATGCCTGCCGGAATCTTTCTTCCATTTACAGTTATCTCTCTCATTTCTTTCTTGCTTACCTGCCTTTCTGCCTACCTTCCTACTTACCTGCCTGCTTACCAGTCCTTTTCTTTTCCATCTCGCTGCTTGTTCTCTGCCTCCCTACATTCATATCTACCTGTTTACCTGCCTGCTTGACTTCCTTCCTGTCTTTTTACCTGCGCTCCCTGATTTTCAGCCTGTGTATCTCCTTTTGTACCACGACCCTTCACCCCCTCCCGTCCTGCATCACCTCCCCAACCCTCTCTTTAACGAAATCTGCGCAGCGACTTGAGGCACCAGGTATGAACTAGCAGTGGCAGTGTGCTTACCCACTTTTTTTTTTATTATTATTATTATTGTTATTGTTCTGGCAATGTTTGCGGGAAAACTGAAATAACACCATCATGCCCATACTGGACAGTCTACAACACCTATTCTCACAGAGTGATTTACTACGCCTTGCCCCACCTTACACGATCATCACAGCCCGTCCCACCATCATATTTTTTCTAACCTCACCCTCGCACAGACATTTATACAGATCTGTGGCTTACACCTGACTGCCAACGCCGCCTGTCATACATCACCGATCTTCACAGGCTGTACTCCTCCCACTCTGCCACACCATCCACCACCATCTTGGCCAGTTCCACCAAACGTGTCTGCAAACCACACCATTTTCGCTCCCCTAACTTTGAAATATACCTCACCGACCCCATTACAGCACCCATTTAGGTATTTTATGTTTAAGGATATGCCGTACAGCATGTCGAGAAAATTCCATAAACTGAAAATTTTGGCTGATGATGTATTCTACAATATGTAATGTACACATTGTACATTACATATTGTACAATGTAAATGAGTGAAGATAGAAGGAATGCCAACAGGCGTGGCGTCCCTCCCGCACACGGTGGGACGGGAGACACCACCCACCATGCACCTCAAGGTCTGGGTTCGTAGGCATTATTATTATTATCATTCATATAGGCTATCTATTTATTTTTTTGGTCACATACAGGAAGCTGATGTGTTCTCTCCATTTTTAAGGTTATATTTACCTCTCATTTCTTTCACTGCTCCAAGGCTCTAAAAATCTTTCACCACCTAGTTTTCCATTCACGAGCACATATCACTACGAGACAGAATATCTCTTAACAAGTATCGATTACTCTCATCACTTCAGTGGACATCACCGCCCACAGACACTGATATTTTCATGGCTCAATATCCCTGACATTACTAGATATGTTTAAAGGGAAGGACGCTGAAATTTAGTTATATAAAGACTGTTTTGAAATTTCTGTATATTTACATCGGGCTTTTTGCATGACCAGTGAGATGTTGAAACGATATTATCCCAGAACAGTCAGTGTTTACTTCCATAAATAGAAATTCACGTAACGGGAATGACGCCCATTATAAAATTGGCAGTGGACGTAATAGTCTCTACCTTACAAGCGTTCCGAGACCGAATGACTTGATAGGAAGACATGTGTTCTTAGTTACATCTTACTGTGTCAAGCCAAGTTTATTCACCTCAAGGAGAACGCCTCATGGTAAAGTGGTCATAAAGGACACATCTCACCTCGACAGCGTGAAAAGTTTCCCCGAAATTGCTTACAAGCTTTTGAAGAAAGCAAGAATATAATTCCTTCGTTGCAATGAAGTGGTTAACTAAAGGCACGGCGGTCAGGCTCTTCATTATCCTTTCATAAATGCCACCACAACTGCTTTACCTACCTGGACATTCTCACAACTACAGTCTGTCATAATTTACACACTGAGGCATTTCCACCCTCCCTTTTTCCCGCTCCCATGGCAGGACGACATGGATGACCTGCCAAGCAGATCAAGGTATGGGTTCGAGTTTTTTTTCTTATCATAAAGCCGTCAGTAAACCTGTCCCCTCCAGACTCTGACAACAGTTGCCTTTCATTGCTTTT
The DNA here is from genome assembly GCF_032717465.1 of Coenobita brevimanus. Classification (NCBI taxonomy): domain Eukaryota; kingdom Metazoa; phylum Arthropoda; class Malacostraca; order Decapoda; family Coenobitidae; genus Coenobita; species Coenobita brevimanus. The sequence goes on along the minus strand of NC_137062.1, from coordinate 7,583,092 downwards.
AGTGGACTCAGGTTCTGAAAATTCTGTCAATATTTCAAGTTTTTCCATTAATGAGCACATCACTTTGCCAGTGAAAACAACCATCGCATTATTGTCCAGTACATTTTGTAAATCCTGCCTCAAACAGACACTGGCATTTTATTAATTTTGAACCAATTATACCACAGTGAAGGAAAAGCATTCGGTAGCCGAATGCTAATCGCCCGCCAGAGTATGTTGTTGGCCACGTCAAAGATTTTGGCTATAACTTGATAACCTGAAGGTTTCACGTTGACAGCTCAAGCCGTTCATGAGATATAATGGTACTAAAGGCGGGAGATAAAAACTACTTGACTTTAACAACCATTTTCGTGACCCTGACGTTGACCCCAAGTGCCCATTTTCGAACTCGGCCAAGATTTTGGGCATATCTTGATACCCTGAATATTTCATGTTGATAGCTCAAGCCGTTCATGAGATATAATGGTAACACACACACACATACACACACACACACACACACACACACACACACACACACACAGGGGAAGACAAAAACATTACCGCTCCGCCTTAAATCGGGCGATAATAAATATGTGCAAACAGAAGGGCGTAAATAGCTAGTTTATATGCAGTTCTGAAATTTCTGTATATTTACAGAGACCCGGTGGCATGGTGGGTGAAGGGCGAGACTGAAAATTTAAAGACCCTGGAACGAATCCTCAGACTTGTGATTACGTTTGTTAATAAAAATCTTGTGGAATTAGACGCTTAAATACAGCTTCCGTTGTATTAAATTTTGGGTGGCTGGATAGCTCAGTCGGTAAGCTGCTGTATCCACGTACTTACCAGCGCTGGTTCGAATCCTCACAGTTTCTAATTTATTAATAAAAATGTTGCAGAATTAGACGCTTAAATATACCTTCCGTTGTATTAAATTTTGGTGCCAGAGTGGCACTTGCTGACCCGTCATTGGCCATCTGGCCGTGCGGGTGGGACTTGCTGACCTGTGACTGGTCTATGACCGTCTGGGTGGGACTTGCTGACCTGTGACTGGTCTATGACCGTCTGGGTGGGACTTGCTGACCTGTGACTGGTCTATGACTGTCTGGGTGGGACTTGCTGACCTGTGACTGGTCTATGACCGTCTGGGTGGGACTTGCTGACCTGTGACTGGTCTATGACTGTCTGGGTGGGACTTGCTGACCTGTGACTGGTCTATGACCGTCTGGATGGGACTTGCTGACCTGTGACTGGTCTCTGACCACTGTAATTCAAACGTGAACACACTGGAACTGAATTGGAATTGATTAATAAAACTATGAACTGGAACTGAATTGGAGTTGATTAATACAATTGTTAACTGGAATTGAATTGGAATTGAGAAAAATATAAATATAAAATTAATTGAACTGAATTGGACTCGTTATCAATGAACTGATATTAATTGATGGCTGAATTGCTAAAATAATTTTTCTTTCTGTATTATGGAAATTCATTATTGCACAATAATTAACTTACAATATACTCAAATAAACAGTAAAATATACAGTTAGCTATCACAGAAAATATAAAAATATATCAAATGAAGTACCCGCTAGATTAATGTTACTGGGAAGATTAAAATTGATTTTGAATTGAAAACATTTTAACTGAATGAAATATCGACCATAATGAAATGAATTGAACTGAATTGAAGATTTCTTTTTTTACGAATGAATTGTCTTGAATTGGAACTGATTAATTCAAATTTTATTCTGAACTGGAATTGAAATGACAAAAATGAATTGACCCCAGCCCTGGCCACCACAGCCATCCAAACCCTGCAGCCAAACAGCATCCTTCAAGAACCACCAGTAGATAGACTCCCCTCAGAATATTCCCTACCCTGAGAGACACGAGTACACCCAGCCAGACTGTGATTCGGCCACCACCCTTCACTGCGACAGTACCAACAATAAATACAACTTACACTGCAATGCACACCAAACCACATCACAAAACACCACACACTCACCACGTGCACCACAATATCACAACAGGCAGACCTTCAACATAACCTTAACAAAAGACCACTGGCAGCGACCGGTCCAAGTCTCCGATCTCCTGTGGTCCACTGGGTTCACAACGAGATGGGGAACTAGAGCAAATGTAAAATCCACTAATTATTCTGCACCCGTTGACATACCTTACACACCACCATACTTTACCACTTGGGTCATAACTCATTTTATTAATGAAAGGGGTGAGAAGTGGCTGAGATGGTGGTGGCCAGTGAGGCAATGGGTGTGATGGTCCTGAAGTGGCCTGCATGACTTGAAGTGGACTAAATAGACTAAAATGACTTGAATGGACTGAAATGAATGGACTGAAATAGTATGAATAAACTAGCAGCCTAAATGGTTCTAAAATGACCCGAACTAACCTGATTAGTTTTGACTGGACTTGAATAGCCTTGAAGTCTCCATGTTGACCTGAATGGACTGGAGTCGACCTGAATGGATGTAAAGGATGTAAGTAAACCTGGTGTGAATGAACGGGGACTGACATGACTGGGCCATATGGACGTGGATGGCGTCAAGTAGCCTGGTGAAAAAGACACGTAAATAGACGGAGGGCTGGGTTGTACAGTGTTTCTTGCATGGACTGGAGACATGATTAGGGCTATAAACAAAAGGATCACTGAACACAACTATGACATGAGCAGATTCAACGTAAGCAATGCTGTTGTCAAATATTGCAGTGATACTAGCAACTTTATTCAAGACAATGGAATTTTTGTGTTAGCCAAACCCTTGGTACGCCTGGTCAACTAGCGGACAACCTATTCAGCTTCTTTGACGTAAAGAATGTTGTCACAACTCTGGCCTACATTACTGAAGGCGATCATTGTGTCAGCACACTTGAAGTCGCGGGTTCGACACCCGGGCAGACCACTGGTAGGGTGTTTTTACCCCAGTTTGTTGGCACCTGGAAATGAAACAGGGACCTGGATTTGTAAAGCGACGGTTGCGTGGTGTAGTGTGTGGGAGTGTTTAGGTGCTTTCCTTGTCAGTCACGCAGCTCCCAACTTTCTTCCAGTTTAGTATGACATACAGAGTTTGCGTGAATATCATTATATCTCATGTATTCCACGAGGAAAAGCTAAAAATGACGACGTCCTCACAAGTGAATTATTTCAAGCAAATAATCACCACACACCAATACCTGGTAGGGTGGGAGAGGGTGCGGTGAGTTTTTGTTGAAGGATGATTTGTGTTGTGACAGTGAGGTGCATGATGTTAGTTAGTGTGTTGTGGTGTGGGTGGCTGCATTGCGGTGTGGGCATAGTGGATTGTTTGTGAGTTGTATGTTGGGTTGGTATTGTAGCAGGGAAAGGTGAGGGCCACATCGTAGTCTGTCTAAGTGCCCTGGTGTCTCTCTGGTAGGGTAGGATCTGAGGGGTGGATGTCTGATGGTGGTTCAGGAAAGATGTACGGTAGTTTGGCGGCAGGTTTTCCATGGATATGGTGGCTGTGTGTTTTTGCAACTTACCGGGTATGTGTTTGTGAAGTGTAATGTTGGGTGGAGGAGTAGGGTTATTACTGAGGCATTCTGTATCGTGTGTGTGTGTGTGTGTGTGTGTGTGTGTGTGTGTGTACATGTCAGTCTGTCCATCCGTCCGTGTTTTTTTGTTTTTTGGGGGGAAGGGAGATACAGTATGGAGTTACCTGAACCAGATGAATCTCGAGCTGAAGCAACGAACTGTGTCTCTCTCACACTGATGTGATCTCTGACTGGAATACAGTAAGAAGTTCATTAATTTCGGCCAAATCATTAACCATAATTGCCTTGAACATTTCTAATTCCGTAGATTTCTCTTGCGTATAATCATCTGACATCAGCCGAAATTCGACGCTAAGTAGCTCTTCTGTAGCGAAAATGTTAATTCCTACACTCCATTACTTGCATCCTTCCACTTCTCACTGCCACGGCTGGGCGGGATGGCTGACCTGCCACGCAACTCAAGCTCTGTGTTCATGCCCACCAACTGAACCTTTTATGCAGTTTTTCTAAATACAAGTAACCTCTCAACTAACGCGAGTTTAAAAAACGCGTTTTCGTTTTAACACGAGCAAATATTTAAGAAGATATGTTGAATTAACAAGGGTTTCTCGATTTAACACGACTTTACACTTACGTGATGGTTTCAAATTAGCCGCGCGCGCCTTGTGCAGTCCCGAGCTGACAGACCGTGTGCGGCAGTTTATGCATAAATACAATTATTTATTTGCCTGTTGTTTAAACTGGTTTTATTCGAACTATAATATTCGAAAATGAAGTTTGGCCCCATTCTGAGCAATTTGGCTCATTTTCGGACAAAATTTGACCAGGAAGGTGATGGGAGATCTAAATTGTTACAACTTGATGCAGCGGAACAGAAAGAAGAAAACCACTCAGACCAAGATAGAGCAGTTCTTTATGAAGAAGACAGAAAACTTAAGGGAGTTATCTTCATCACCAGTAGCACGGGAGTCAGAGGAAGAGGAAGAGGAAGGACAGCAGAGCAAGGAGGGACAACATATTAGGGTGGGAAGCAGCGGGAGGTGGGGGAGCGGGGTGGGGAGGGACAGCAGCAGACGACGAGTGATGCATAGATGAAGTGAGGCTGTGTTGTTATTGTTTGTGACCTACTTACTGTAATGAAAATGTTGCTTTTACTGTACTGTTTTTATGACCTACTAATGCATAATAATGTTGAGGAACTTTCACAATGCCGTGAATGAAGGAGAATTGACAGAAAATCCACGTAAAACACGAAAACTGTATTTGGGGAGAAGTAATCAAAGCTTCCGCCCAACTAGGGCCCAAATGTTGTTTATTTCTCCCCAAATATACTGTTTTTTGTTTTTTACGTGGATTTTCTTTCAAATTAATATTGTTGCTTTTAAGTTTAGAGTAGCATAACGCCTCAAATTGGTAGACTTTCCCAGAGTCCAGGAACGTAACCCCCAATATTACCATTGTTTCTTATGGGAAAATTATGTTTAAATAACGCTTTTTTAACTAACGCGACCTCTCCAGGAACCTAACCCTCGCGTTATTTTAGAGGTTACTTGTTATTTTCCTTTGGCTTACCTAATTTTGCAAGCAAAAGTTAAACATCATATGGAGCTTCGCTGAATGAACCACCTTGCGTGTGAAAGGTCTTGGGCGTGACTCTGAACGAGCCGCTCCTGAAGATGCTCCCGCCTTTGATTATCATCAAAGAGGAAGAAGAGATACAATTCCTCACATGCCTACCTGAATACCACTAAATGCTTACACGCTGACCTGTACTGTCGTTGACCTCCATAATTCTGACTGATTTTGCTCAGCGATTTATTTTGTGTAAAACACGTTAACACTGTCGTGGACGCATCCTGTCTGTTATTACATTCCAGCTAACGCTATACGTTTTAGTTCACCTAACACTATCGTGGACGCATCCTGTCTGTTATTACATTCCAGCTAACGCTATACGTTTTAGTTCACCTAACACTATCGTGGACGCATCCTGTCTGTTATTACATTCCAGCTAACGCTATACGTTTTAGTTCACCTAACACTATCGTGGACGCATCCTGTCTGTTATTACATTCCAGCTAACTCTATACGTTTTAGTTTACCTAACACTATCGTGGACGCATCCTGTCTGTTATTACATTCCAGCTAACGCTATACGTTTTAGTTCACCTAACACTATCGTGGACGCATCCTGTCTGTTATTACATTCCAGCTAACGCTATACGTTTTAGTTCACCTAACACTATCGTGGACGCATCCTGTCTGTTATTACATTCCAGCTAACGCTATACGTTTTAGTTTACCTAACACTATCGTGGACGCATCCTGTCTGTTATTACATTCCAGCTAACGTTATACGTTTTAGTTCACCTGAAGGTTAGTAAAGGAGCCTAAGAGTGTCAATATTCTTTGGAGTCCTGCTGATCCAAACTATGTGGTTAATACCAAGGTGCAATATGTCAATTAGTGGCTGCAGAAGTGCTGCAAAGTATCCTATGCTGGCAAATTACCTGCCTGGCATTATACTTGTGCTGCCCACATGAGATCTTACTAAGGTACACAGGAACCTAAGGGGAATAACACGGCAAATCTTTAGGTCGTAAATAAGCGGTTTATCAAAAGGTCATTTGCAATTTACGATGGAAGATTTCAGCTTTAACAGTCTCACGTCTCATTCCACCAGAGCGCCCCATAACGGGAGAAAGATATTGTTTAGTGTGTGTGTGTGTGTGTGTGTGTGTGTGTGTGTGTGTGTGTGTGTGTGTGTGTGTGTGTGTGTGTGTGTGTGTGTGTGTGTGTGTGTGTGTGTGTGTGTGTGTGTGTGTGTGTGTGTGCGAAGAATAAAGTGAAATATAGAATGCAGATTACGGTGAAATCATACGAGAGTTGATAAGAAATGAGACTATGATGAGAATAAGCACAATATAAGACATGATGGAAGAGTGGATAGCAGGAGGCGAAGAGGACCGAGACAGATCAACTCGCTGCTCAACACAGAGTGGCCGGGGTTCAGTCTGCTGGTTTCATATTTTTCTTTTAAATATCTGGTTATCTATTAGCCAGTCTCCCTTTTTTTGTAATTATCAATTTTTCAATCTAAATCCGCCTATTGTACTGTACCTTTCATGTTAGGTTATCTTAACCCTTGCATGAAATGACGTTTAATTTCCATTCTTGATGCCTCCAGACGATTATAAACGATTATATTTTAATCATCTTGCAGACGTCTTCTGATGAATGGTTTAATGAAGGCTTTATCTAACTCCTCTGGCTTGGAAAGTTGTTCCAAAACTGAACAAAATCGTCTGAGGGTGGCAAGAGTAAAATGAACGAAGCACTTGACAGTGCAACACCCGCGACCACCACTGATTTTCAGCCTGGATATTTGACACAACCCTGTGACCTTCACTATCGCAAGATTACTCTGCAAATTAAGTTACTCTACTTTATTCTTGTATAATCTTTAACCATTCCAACAACTTTGAATCACCTTTGAGCTAACCTTGCTGTGTAACCTTGGCCTTTGACCTTCCACTGTGACCATGAACTTTGACCTTTCCTGGGACCTTGACCTTTGACTGTATGTGCTCAAAATCGAGTCCTTTTATTCATGCCTTGTCCTCATTCATTCCGCAAAGTTTGTTCTAAATCGGACAAAATCTTTACGGTAACCTTGCCCTGAGACCTTTTACAACACTGTTTTCCCGAAAAACAAGAGATTTTCTCCTTCAGTTACCTTCGATCACTAAATGTGATTGGTTAAAATAGGGGCAGATTTGTATGTTTTATATTGTTAACAATCACACACACACATGGTGAATTTTGACATTGCCCTGTGTCCTTCAACTTCGCTTGATTTTCTTCAAAACTGAACCATTTCATTCTTGCCTAACCCTTAACGCTTCCAAGTCTGGTCAAAATTTGACACAGACTGTCCAAGCTGATTTTGCTAGGTCAGTGTTTGACCCAGCCCTGTGATCTTGACCTTTGACCTGTTGTTCTCAAAAACTACATCTCCTCATTTGCTGACCCACAAACCATCAACCTGATTCGTTAAAATCGAATCACACACACACACACACACACACACACACACACACACACACACACACACACACACACACACACACACACACGACACCCCACCTTACATCAAGGGTCACAAGTGTAAAAATAGGTCATTGAACTGAAGCCGTCATTTTGACCTAAAACTGATCCCTTTGTCCCGTATTTTGCGATTCATCTAATCTTTCTCCTGGTTTTCTTCTTCCAGCTCAAACTCCATCTTTCGCTGCCTTCCTTTCTTGTGTTGCCCCTGTCTTGTCTTCCTCTGTTTTTCTCCTTTTCTTTCCTTTTTTATTCTTCTTTTCTTTTTACTTCTCCTTTCTATTTGTCTCTCGGTCTCTTTTTTTCTTCACTGTTATACAGAGATAAAACTACCAGGGAAGTAGGAGCCAGGGTGAAGTAAGGTGGAGCGGCCTGAGATTCTAACAAAGGTGTCAAGAGTCCCACTTTGTTTAGATAAAGCTCCTTTTTTATCATTTTATTATCATTTTTTCTTTCAGACCTTTTCTTTTTTTCCGGTTACATGTCTTAAGCTTTTTTTTCCTTCCAAAGTTCTTTCACCGTGTCTGACCTTCTTCCTTTTTCCTTTGTACCTACTGTAGTTTTTTTTTATTCCTCTTCCCCTTTTTATCTTTGTTTCATCCCTCTCTCTTTCTTGTATTCTCTTTTGTAATTCTGATTTTTTACAGATGTTGCATTTGTTCTCCATCTTTTACTTTCCTCATATTTGTTTCCCTCTCTGCCTTTTTCACATTATTTTTTTTTTTCATTTCTTTCTTCATCCATGCTTTCTTCATTATATTATGTAATCACCATCACAAACTACAAATAGCTAGGAGACGAGATGAACTAAGCTTGTCATCATTATGGTAACCTACTGCTTATAACCATCACCATCACCAACACCACCACCACCACCATCATCATCATCATCATCACCATCACCATCATCATCATCATCACCATCATCATCATCATCATCATCATCACCATCATCATCATCATCACCATCATCATCATCATCATCACCATCATCTTCAACGCAAATATTATACTCGTTATCTGTAACCTACTCGTACAACGGCATCATCATATCTCTAACCATCACAGTAGCCTAGTACATACCACCACCACCACCACCACCACCATCATCATCATCATCATCTTCAACGCAAATATAATACTCGTTATCTGTAACCTACTCGTACAACAGCATCACCATCATCATACCTATAACCATCACAGTAGCCTAGTACATACCACCACCACCACCACCATCATGCTCCATGCAATTATCGTTTCACTCGGCATTTGTAACCTACAGCATCATCGCCATCATCATATCCTGCAAGAGCATTGTAACCTACTGTATATCACCATCATCATCACCATCCATGCAGGTAACATTAAACTCGTCAGTTGTAACCTACATCATTACCATCATCATCGTAGTAACCTACTGCATAACACTATCATCACTATCACCACCACCACAAACACCACCCCCTATACCATCATCATCATTCATCTATTTAACATTATGCACATCATTGGAAACTTACATAATCATCATCATCATCATCACCGTCCTCATCAGCATCATTGTTATCAGCATTAGGTACGTTAGATCACAGCCACCACTATATTACAGCATCACAAGGTACAAGAGAGGCAGGAGGCAAGATGAAGTAAGGTGCAGCGGCCTGGGACTCTACTACACCTGTACTGAGTTCAAACCTTCACCCCATCTCCAATGCTTCCTTTTCTGTACTTCACTCTTCCTTTCCTTTATCTTCTTTCTTTTTTCCTGAGTTTCTTTTTCTCTATCATTCCTATCTCTCACTTTTTCTTCCGTTTTCATTCCTCTGTTCTTACTTTTTCATTTCTTTCAAAATTATAATCTTTTTTCATTGGGGGGATGATTTTTTATGCAAATAAGAGGAAACCAAAGTACAGGAGGCCGCAAAGTTGCTCACTCCAAGAAAAAACAACACAAAAAGATAGCAGGAAGCAAAATTCAATATCCGCTCATTTTGAGATGCCAGGACACACTGCACTTGAAAGACTGGAGATCATAGCCAGTAGGAGATACAGACAGAGGGAGACAGTTCCAGAGTTGACCTTTTGCATACATGAAGGACTTAGAATAACTGTTAACTCTTGCATTAGAGAGTTGGGCAGAAAAGGAATGAGAGATTGTTGCTAGACGGGTGCTATGTGCCCGCCATAGTGGTGGAGGGATGCAAGCAGTGACCACTAAAGTAGCGATGGGAAAGAGATGAAGATGCAACAGTGGGACGAAGAGACAGAGGTTGAAGGGAACCAGTAAGAGAAGGAGAGTTAATGAGATGAAAAGCCTCTGACTCCACCTTTCTGAGAAGAGCTGTATGTGGGGAGCCTCCTCATGCATGTGAGCTGCACCCTACACAGGGGTGGATAAAACCCACGTATAAAGCCAACAACTGTGCAAGGGTAAAGATTGCCCAGAGTCGGCTAAGCAAACCTAGTCTCTTGGGAGCAGATTTTACAATAGAGGTAATATGATCCTTCGAATATTAGTCTCGAGAGAATGAAACCCCAAGTATATTTGAAGGAGATGAGTTAAATTTCGTTAAAAAAAAAAAATAAAAAAAAAAAGATAGAGAATACTCCTTCAGAAGATTTCAGTGGGTTGTACAGTAATACTTAAGAACTGAGATTTTGATGCATTAAAAACAAAGTTACTTTTACCTTTATCGGAGATACGAGCCAAGTCAGACATTACGTGTGCTACAACCTCAACCCTTGTTTGTTAAAGTAACTGTTGAGTTGGATGCTGCA